>NC_044984.1:12396758-12700379 GCF_008728515.1 Papio anubis | reverse complement strand
TTAGGTATTTACATACTCATTTCTCTAATACATTCTATTTCAAATAAGGAACAAGAACATTTTATGATAACTGTTACTATTTTATTTTGTTTGTGTTTTAGAGGTTACAAATAGGACTTTGATTTTCAAAGAAGTAGACCTTTATAATTTCCAGGTCTCTGTGCAACAATGTCATATAAATGTCCATTTTCCACTAGGAAAATGCCCATGCTTTCATCAAATTACTCACCCAGCACTTTTAATAGAAGTGAATGCCTTCTGAAGAATAGCAGCTATTACTCAATGCCCATATACTGAATAGGCTACTAATTTGATCCCGGATGAGATATAAAATGTGAAAGACACAATTCTATTATTATAATGCTGTTTGGTTTTCAATAATTATAACAACCTAATTACAGTTTAATGGTCTGGTCACTCCCGACTGAGCATTTCAGACTAGTATTACTATACCTGAGCCTCTGGACTCTGTGTGCCTCATGGCAGAAAGCCTGCCATTGGTCTGGGCAGAGAGTCGTATTTTCCACAGCTCAGTGTGACGGTTCTGTATGCAACTTGAGATACCACCAAATGTGCCTTCTTGTACATGACATTTACACAAATTCCAACCCTTCAGGACTCAATACAGAAGATAGGCAAATGCATAAATCACAGGATGGGAGGATTGGGAACTAACATTGATTAAGAATGTACATGGATAAACAAAAGTTTTCAGCCTTAATGGCAGCAGAGAAGAAGGGAGCCCATTGATCATAAAGCCTAGAAAATAAAGGAAGTGTGAAGGATACACATGGGGGAGGCTATTCTGATTTATGTCAGCTACAGAAGGAGAGCTTTGACATGCCTAAGACTGTCACAAAGCAGTGCAGGCTCAGAGGGACATCAAAAGGAAAGGGCTTGAGGTTATTCACACCCTAGGCAGAATGGATGTGTGGATGCCCTAACCAAGGGAGGAGATGGCCAGGCGCGTCCTGCAGTTGTTCCACTGCCCTCTCTCACTCCACCTAATTTAATTGACGCTTTGAATGTGCTTGAGCCACTTTCATGCCATACCAGGTATTTATTAGAGAGCACTGATACTATAATTCCAACACTTCACATGCCTTTTATCTCCTCTCACTTTCTTCATCAGGCAACCAAAAATCTGGAATGATCTAATATACATCAGGGTGCCTTGCTCTCTGCAAGCAAGGAATGAGAGGCAGACACTGCTTCCACCATTCTCCCTGACCCTCTCCAGCAGCCCCTTCCCAATCTGGCCACTTCCTTCCAAACCAGGCTGTTTTTTTATGTGTCCAATTTAACTGCGAATGCAAAAATTATGACGTTTATCCTGCCTTTTCAGGGGAGAGGTTGGAGCTTTCATGTCTGCTATTAATAATCTCCCCACACATTCAAATGCATTTTTGCTTTTCTCGGGTTCTAGCACACCTCCACAATTTTCTGCTTGACTTAAATGCACAGCAAAAAGAGTTTTTTGAATCAGAGGTTGAATTAGAATCGTATCCAATTATTTGACCGCTCATCTCAGTTTCCTCATTTAGAAAGTGGAAGTCGCAATGTCAATTGCAAAGGGAAGTGTGAGGATGAATTCAGATTGTTTATGTAAAACACCTAGTGTCTGGCACATGGCAGCTACTAATAATGGGGTTGCTTTAGCTGTGGTTATTATTATTACTATTATTCATAAGTGAAGCCAGGTAGCTGTTGCCAACTCAACCCAGTTACTCAATCGCTAGGCTGCCCCATGTTAAGTGCTATGTAGTCCACGAGGCAGGGTGTATAAAATCCTTTCAGTCCTCTTAGAAATTGTCATTTGTCTGACCCTTGCTCCTTAAGCGGGGAGACCTTTAAGAGCACACCCTCGGGAAAGACCAGGAGACAGTTCACTTTCTCAGCCCAACTTCCTCATACACCCCAAGATTCACACCTCACCAGATCCTGATCTCCTTGCCCCCTATGGGGAAAGGAACAGGCTGATTGCAGGGAATTACAAATACTACATAACGAATACTGATGTTTAATCCTCCTCAGGCTCTTCAAATGACTTTCTTGTTCCTGTTGCTTCTAATTTACAAACATCCTCTTCTTAAAAGCGGGAAGGGCTGGAGGGGCCAATAACAGAATATAATCCACCAAGTGAAGCCACTTAAATGAGTCACAGAAAACATTCCCTCCCTGATCGTTTGTTGGGAATTCAGCGGCATTTTGTCTCCTTGGGTTACTCTGTAACCCCTAAAGTCAAGTCTGATTTCCTCTGCCCAGCTCACACTCTCTGTCTCAATGACCCCTCCCACGGCACCTCTACCTGGACCCATGCGTCACAGCCCTGGTGGTGTGTGTGAGTTCCTGGCCCCTGGATCCAGCTGACCATACGCCCCGCCCATTACAGGCTGGAAGAATGGATGTGAGAATCAAGCAAAAGAGCAACTCTCTTTCATATTGGATTTTTGTGATTGTGCCCTCCCTGTCTTTTCACCACGGAAAGAAGCAAAATGTCTGGAGTTAGCAAGTGGTCTTCTTGTGCGAAACACACAGTTCTGTGTGTTTCTTGAGCTACAACTTCTCCATCTTTTCACTGGCCCATTATTTGTCAGGTTTTACTAATATCATTCACTGTCAGTTTAGAGGGGCTTCCATTATTTTCAATGGCCTTCCCCCAACACAGGTGAAAACAGAATGAATTATCTTCTTGAGTTTCTGGGCTGAATCATCCCTAGTTACCCAGTCTCTATACTGGGCTAGATACCTCCTGTCCCCAGGGGAACCCTCAGTCTGGAAGGGGGTGATCATTGAGGTCTTTATGAAAAAGCCATTAGTGGTAACTAATGGGTAAATAGCAGAGTAGAATAACAGAAGAACCCTTGCTCCTGAAACTTCCACCCGCCCATTACTTGCAGGGTAGCTTGTTGGGAGATTCATTCCCTGCCCCACTGTGAATCTTTCTTCATACCAAGGCACTGAAAAAAGTACCATGTATGAGAATTTACACATTGGAAGTGTTGGTGGCTACTACTTATTTCTTAGCAGTGTGTTTCACTAAAACAGTAGTAGACTTCTCCCTCAGCCCTCTCCGAAATGCTATGGGTGGCACTCTCCAGTGGAAAGCATACCCCAGTCCTAGTGAGGCAGCGCAAACCAAGATGCAGAAAATCACAGCATTGCAATTCTGAATACTTTGAAGCAAGACCTGCTTTTTGCAGAGCATTTGGTGCACTGGGCAGTCCCAAAGTTGTAGGGGAATGCTCATAACAGCGTTCATTTGTGGTACTTAGACTGCCAGACCTAGGCCAGCAGAGCTTATCAATTCATTGCATTTTTAAAGAACAGGCCATCCACTGACTTCTATGTGGATGCCAGGAACACATTTCTGTACTCACTGCTGTGAGTGGAGGATGGTCTCTTTCTTAGGCCTCACCTACCTAACATACGTGGCACAGGGGCAGTCAGGCGCTGGGTGGGAAACTGAGGAAGGTATAGGAGCCATGTATGTTGACTCTGGAGAGAAGTATTGTTAACAGAAATGGAGATCAGCACCTCAGAGCCACACACGAGTCTCTGATATCCCTTTTCTGTTTTTTCTGCCCTAATGGACAGGCTTGCAGTTCCCTACCTCTGACCACCATCTTTTGTTTCTGACCACTGTTCTTCCTTTTCTTTCCACATTGCCCAGACCGCACTACAGCAGACGTGTCTTTGTGCTCCTAGCTCTAATGCAAACCTCACAAACACTGACCATTCAGTATTTAGATAAAGTTCTTAGCTAACAGAATAGCTAATATAGTTATAGTTAATAGAAATAACCCTGAGGGAGTTCGAGACCATCCTGGCTGACATGGTGAAACCTAGTCTCTACTAAAAATACAAGACATTAGCCGGGCATGGTGGCACACGCCTGTAGTCCCAGCTACTGGGGAGGCTGAGGCAGGAAAATCGCTTGAACCAGGTAGGCAGAGGTTGCAAGGAGCTGAGATCGCTCCATTGCACTCCAGCCTGGGCAACAGAGCAAGACTCCATCTCAAAATAAAATAAAATAAAGAAGATTAAAATTGCTCGTGGCTATAGCTCCAAAGGACTAACTAATACGAGACATGAGAGAAGGGAAAGAGGGATAACCAAACCTCTCAAGTTATCTCCATCCGTTTAAATCTTTATTGGCTTCTTGCCTCCCTCCTGCACCACACACACACACGCACACACACACACACACACGCACACACACACACATACACACACACAAATGAAACAATCAAAGGAACACAGACCTGAGACTGCCATACATTGCTTTGTTGCCTTTGTTCAGGCAGCCTAACACTTTTAGGGTTCTCTGACCAGTGAGAAATTACTCAGGCCCACATGGGAGCCTTTCCTTTTCTGGTGGGTAACTAAATCTGCAGAGACTTTGAGAATAATTGACTTCTAAGAAACAGAAGGGAAGTTTAGAGGTGCATAATTTGGCTCCGTGATTGCTAAGCTAGGAGTCAGATAACTTCCTCCTGTCCAGAAGTCTGTGTGCTTATTGAACTGCCATGGGGCCTGGAGGCAGCAGCAATTCTTTAAGTGTGGCCTAAAACACAATAACTGGGAGCAATACAATAGAATAGAGCAACCAAAAACCCACTTCTTCAGTGAAGGAAGTGGTCAAAATCCTGGGGCTTGAGTCACTGAAGAATTAGCCTTAGCCGAGGGGTGGGAGGGGAGCATGCTCAGAAATCAGGGACTGAAGACGATGCGAACACTGGGGGGGGCCCTCGGGGCTCAAATTTCCATGATTCATTTGAGAATGGGTAAGATTCTCCCAGATGAAAGGCATCATGGAGGCCTTCTCTACAAGAGGGCACGAGAGAGCTTTCTGAGAAGCAGGGACGGATCTGGCTGGCATTTCCCTGGCAGCTTAAGAAAGACCAGGTTTTTTTCTGGGGAGAAGAGAGCAGTAATGACCACTGCCAAATGACCTATCTTCCCTTCCCCTCATTCCACTTTTGTTGCCCAAAACCTCACAGTCCTACCCTGAGTTTCTACCTCTATTACTCCTCTCACATCCTTCCTTATGTTCCATTCTCACTGCCACTGTCCAGTTCAGGTCCTAGCCTGACCAAGGCATCAGCCTCACCCATGACCCTGTCTCTGAACGCCTCCCCTCTAACATATCTTCTACCCTGCTACTGGGTTATCTGACTATGGCACTCCCCTGCTCAAGAACCTCCAAACCCCCACCACTAACCACCACCAATCACCAGGAAAGAGGCTCCAAGCACCTCAAGCCAGCCCTTGCAATCCCAGGCCTCGGATTTCCAAAACTAAAAGCCCTGCTTTGTATTCTTCTTTCCGTGACAGTCTATCAAATTCTTTTCAACCAAGCTAAAATCCTACCTCTTCCAAAAAGCCTTCCCAGATCCATAGGTTAGGAGTAGTTTTCTTTTCTCTCTTATTTTATTGCCCTCACATAGCTTTTCATTAAAACCGCTAATGATAGCCCTAAGATTTTAAGTCCCTGAAGGGAGAGTCTTGCCTATGACAGGTACCAAACAAATATCTGTTCAATGAACAAATAAATGAATTAAGGATGGCTATAATTTCTTCCCTATGGAAAAATAATCAATGTCAAAATGACTGAAGACTTCATAATAACCACAGAATTCTAGAGGGAAAATATTTCCTTTTTTTTTAACGTACATAGACTTTAGTGCTTTATTATTTTTCAGAAATTGTTTAATACTTTACTACAACTATATATTGAGCATCTTATTGTATGCAAACTTTACTATATTTCTATATAAATACCTACGTAAATACGTGACTGTTTCCTGAGTGCATTTGAGTACACAAGGGTATATATGTGTGTGTTGCCTTTTGTTCAAGAGGAAATAAGTGAATTCAAAGAGAATGTCTTAAATTTCTAAACGCTAGTTTGTCTGCAGATTTAACCTTTCTCTCTACTTCTTTGAATTATAGAATCTCAGGACTGAAGAGGGAGGTCTTTAAAATTCCTTTTCAGTTCAAGAAAGTCATCTACAGATCCAGACCAAAGAACTATCTAAATCATGCTTAACCTCCTCCAGTCATGGAGAGCTCACTACCTACCAGGATCCCCTCCCCAGTTAGAAAGATTTTTCTGACAATACGTCCAAGTGTGCTCTTGGCAACGACCACCACCACTTTTAATTCTGCCGGTGACATTACCCTACTAGACTAATTCTTCCTCTTTCTAGCATGGTTGTCTTCACAGAAGAACTACCAGGTTATCAGAAGATTCACCAGAGGCCCTCACCTTAGATCTCAAAATCTCAGTCAAGTCATAACACGGTCCTGAGATTACTGCTAGACACTCCCTTTTTGTTGGACAATGTTTTTCTGACAGTGAAATTCTGATCTCTTTCTGGATAACTGTAAACTTTGGAGAAAGCTTTCTCACAGCATCTGACCAAAGACATGGCCCTTCCTCCAAGGCATGAGGAGAGAGAGAGAGGCGTAGCCGCCGCTTCTGGTCAGCTGACCCCCATGAGTCAGCCATCCCCACACCACCTTCCTCAGCGTGACACCTGAAACTCCGCAGCTGCCTCTCCTTCCTAAGGACACCGCGCAGGGTGGCACGAAAGCCTTTCTGTCCTCTGCGCACGTCAGGAGCATTTTGCTTTTATTGGTTTGCTTTTGATGTGTTTGTTTCCCATGAAGGGTCATTTGGTTGGCAAAATGGATGCTCATGTTACCACAAAAGCAGAAAAGGAAGCACTCCTTTCTGGGGGCAGCCAGAGAGGATGTGTCTGGAGGAGGAAAAGACTGGGATTAAAGGCAGGCTGAGTGGATGAGACCTTGGATGAGCCTCTCTGGCCATTGTTATTGTTGTTTTATATCAAGTGTACTTTTCCATTCTCAATATTGTTTTTATGCAGGAGTGGGAAAGCAGGGTATTAATTTCTCCGTGGGAAACATGCGAAGAAAAAGAATTCTCAGGGACCATTTCCTTCGGCCTTTGCATAGCTCATGTTTGGTGTGGAAGGAAGGAACCTCAGGTAGGACTTGATGTTGGAAAATACAGGGCAGTTTTTACGACCAGGGGAAACATCGTCAATCAAGCAGCAAAAGTAATAGGAACCTACATGCTGCAGGGAAAACAATTATTTTTTTCATCTCCCAAATGCAGGCTATCATAAATGGGGGTGATTATACAGCAAGTCGTGTTTGTCTGGTGCTGTGTAGACTAGCACAGAGTCTCACATAGTTAGGGGTGACGAGCCAAGGGGTGGGTTGCGAGTGGGGCAAGCCCGCTATATGAGAGAGAACCTATTGGAGAACCAGATTCTTACAATAAATCTGCCTCCTACCAACTGCTGACTTTGGAAAAATCACGTAACTTCTCTGGTCAGTGGCTCCTAGAGGCACAGAGTTCAAAGTAGCACAGAGCAGGGCTTCTCAGCTCCAATACTGGTTCCACCACACCTGAACTGTGACCTGTAGACCTCAAAGGATTAGCGTGAGGGCTGAAGGCCTGTGCCAGGCACAGAGCGGGGGCCACACAGTTCCTGGTTGGTTGGTCTCTTCCTCCGTGTAAAGTGAGAGGCTCAGGCCAGGGAAATGGGCCTTATGCTTCCCTGGCAGAGCCTGAAGACCAACGATTATGCTAAAAGCAAACAAGCGGCATGAATATTGTTTTTGCAAACGCTCCCAAGGAGAATAACCTCGCTCTCTTATTTCCGCTTGTCCTCCTTTGTGTCCAAGGGAGGGGGTGGATTTGGGCAACAGTTGCAAAGACTGAGGCCAGACCTGGGCTGTGAAGTTGGGGCCCAGCCCACTCCCCCAGACTGCAGCTGGTTAAGGGATCGGGCGACGTTCCCTGGGCGAGGACGGAAGCGTGAGTTGCCTTCTGCTTTTGACAAAGGAGTGTTCTGGCAGCCAGAATGTCTTCAAGGGAGAAGCTGCCAAGATAATAACTAGGGGTTTGGGAAGAAAACCTAGGTGTGGCCCAGCCCCAGCGGCGCTTGGGCGGGACCAACAGTAGATGGCGGCAACATGCTTCAACCAGCAAAGCTGCAGCCTCCTGGAAGGCGGCAAGCTGGGAGGGGAGGCCCCTTGCCTAGAGACACCCCAGACCCATCAGGTGGGCTCAGGGCTTCATTCCAATTCTTTCTTTAGAGGTTGAGAGGCACTGAGGTCATTCAGTCCAACCCCTTGATAAGAAGGAAATGCACGTCCCCAAAGGAGAAATGGAATCGAATCAGAACTGAAGCCATTTCGCACCTTCCAGGCAGGGCTCTTCCACCTGGCATGATTTTCTCTCTCCTGTCTCTTGGCTTAGGGTTTGCTGGAAGTTCTAGAACTTCTACCAGATCTACTGTCCTCTCTTTTCCTCCTACGTTCTCTGAATTAATCAGAGAGTCAACATACACCCCTTAAAACTGTGTCAATTATAAAAAC
This sequence comes from Papio anubis, assembly GCF_008728515.1. Classification (NCBI taxonomy): domain Eukaryota; kingdom Metazoa; phylum Chordata; class Mammalia; order Primates; family Cercopithecidae; genus Papio; species Papio anubis. The sequence goes on along the minus strand of NC_044984.1, from coordinate 12,691,964 downwards.
ACATGGTCTTCAGAGGCCACTGCTTCTCCCTTCGTTTTGCAGAGAAGGCCCACCCAGCAGAGCCAGCCTGCCTGGCCACCACAGGCCCGAACCAGATCCCCCTGCAAACTCCAAGCAAGCTTCTAACCTTCTAACCACAGGAATCCCCACCCCACCCAGACCTGGAGACTATCTTTAGTAAAGGGAAGCTCCAGGTCTCAGCTTCAGAACTTTCTCTGAGATCAATGTGAACACACTGGCTTGCCCCAAGCTAGTTGTTTCCGGGTCGCAAACCTCTCTCCAACTCCCCTTCTCCAGCATCCTGGGGAAGGGTCTTTGAGTCTTTGAAACGAGAGGTCTAAGGATCAAGGACCCCGTTTTGCTCTCAGCTCTGATCTGACCTGGAAGAGGAGAAACATTGAAGAGGTTCCAGCCTGGTGGGCACCCATAGCGGAAACTCAAATGATACCAAAGACGTGTCAACTATCCTGAAAAAAACAAGAGGAAACCAATGCAACAAAAGATTCTGCACAGGGGATAAAGAATAGAATTCTGACCGAAGGACTGTCCTGAAACATTGAGGGTAGGTGGTCCCCAAAAAAGAGCGGAAGGATGGAAGGGGAAACAGCCTCATCACTTCTCCCTTGCTCTTTCTCCATCCACTTAGCTCTTTGTCTATCCACTTTGTCTTTCTCTATCGACTTAGCTCTTTCTCCCGCTTCTAGGTCTTTCTGCCTGCCTCCTCCGTCAACACACAGCCTGGGAAATAGCATCCCACTTGCTCTCCCGCCCTTCCTCCTGTCTTAGTCGCACCTTCCTCTTCCTCCTCTCAAATTGTTCCTCATTGGCTCCTGTCCACACCTATATTCCACACCCTCATGCTGCAGGGTCTCCCTCCTCGAGAAGAAGGTGGAGTTTGTTTCCCAGGGCCAGCTCAGTTTCTCCCTGAGCCTGATTCTGTTCCTGGTGAATGCTTTGCTGTTGTCAATGTCTTCGCAGACTCAGCCTGCCCTCCTCATCTGAGCTGGCACCCTTTACGTTTAATTACTCAAACCTCTTTCTTTTATTCCTAGTGCCGGGTGAACGCTCATGGCTAAGAGTAAGTCCGGGGAACACCATGCCTAAAGAATCTGTGAGTGGATGGGGCAGAGGAGGCTGCGTGGGTCCTCAAGGAACCTAGGAGACGAGAATCCTCTGAAAAATGCCCATTTCAATGCCACGCGTTGCCCTGTTTCACTTTTCTATCAATTTTTACAGATTAAACTAGCTGCTAGCGTCAGCCCAAGGGATTCCTCAAAACAGAAATGGTAGGATCTTAATTTTTTTTGTTTTTCGTTTCTTTTTTGGTGTTTTGTTTGGTTGGTTTGTTTTGTTTTGAGAAGGGTCTTGTTTCGTCACCCAGGCTGGAGTGCAATGGTACAATCATAGCTGACTGCAGCCTCAAAGCCCTGGGCTCAATCAATCATCCTGCCTCAGCTTCCCAAGTAGCTGGGACTACCGGCATGCACCACCCCACCCTGCTGTTTAAAATTCTTCTTTCAGAGACAGGTCTATGTTGCCCAGACTGGTCTCAAACTCCTGGGTTCAAGTGATCCTCCCACCTCAGTCTCCCAAGTAGCTCGATTACCACGCCTGGCTGAATCTTAGAATCTCAGAGCCATAAGGGGTGTGAAAGAACCAACAGGTTCAACTTCCGAAAGCAAGAAGACAAGTGATAACACCACTTATCTAGTGATAACACCACTAGATAACACCACTGCCCCTCTGTCTTCCTAGTCAGCTGTCTGACATCTGCTCCAGGATTCTCGCCGTGATTTCAAGCTGTGCCGAACGGGCTCTCTAGTTTAACTACCCTCTTTGAAGAAACAATTCATGAAACAGGCTCAGCAAATAGAAAAACTGTCACAGCCACATAATGCCAAGGGCACCATTCAGCAGAGGAGTCCATCGTAGTTCCAGGGAAATGCCATCTCCACCACACAAAAGAAAACCTTGACCCAAACATTTTGTTAAAAAGGAAAAGACTGAAGCAGCAATCACCACAGGTGTTTGTGCTTTCATTTTTCTCCTTCACTATCAGTGACTCTCCCAGGTAAATTGAAGGAAATGGTTTTACCCAGGCAGGACGCCAGGGACTGAAGTGTTGCAAAGAGTAGTCTCAGGACATGTGTATGTCGGGGCTGGGTGATGGAGATTCAAGTAAACCCCTAACTGGAACCATATTTGGGCTTCCTTCATTACTGAATAGCAAGTGCAGTCCAGAAATTCAAGATCACCTGGGCGGATCTGGGGAGAGTATTAGAAAAGGGAAGCCTATGGTGAGAAAATTCCTGTTCTACACTGGTTAAGATGTAGGAGCTCTTCTCAAGGGGTTGATACCCAGATTGCTGGCCAGCAATTACAAGGAGGCTACATTTGATGGGCAGCCTGCTCCTGTAGTTACTATGATGGGTGGTGACAATGTATAGGCGTGGGCTACGTGAACTATGGACCAAGTTATGGGACAATCCCCAAGTTATGGGACAATCCCCTAGCTAGAAGCCTGTGTCCTGGTATTGGATTGATCTAACCATGACTTAGTAGGTAGCAACACTGGGTGTGTCCCTCCAAGTATGTACATCTGAGAGTCCCAAATATGCCTGAGCTTTTGTGTTAGGCAGCTATGTACATACATGTGGGAAGTTAAAGAGGGAACCATATCCATGCATTTAGAAAATGAAAATACCTCCAAATCAAAAACCCCATGAGTATGATTGACTAAGAGCATAATTCCAAGCTTCAAAAATGCTCCCTGCCCTTCTGAGCCTTAGGCTAAAAAAAAAAAAAAAAAGAAGAAGAAGAAGAAAAGATAATGCAATGTAGATCCATCAAGTTGTATTCATTAAATATTAAATAGGCATTAAGTGTTTAGAGGATAAGGATCATTGGGTGGAGCAACAACGAAACCAGAATAGATATTTTCTGAGTTGTTTCAGGTCAGCAGAATCAGGAAGTTATAAGGAAGTTGATTTTGCTGGATTTAAGGAACTTTAATAAAATTAGAGCTAGCCTGCTGGGGGAATGAGTGTGGAGATACACACTGAGGTTCTGAGCTCCCCACATCTGGAAATTTTAAGATCTGTAGGATGGTCATCTGTTCAAGATGGTGTAAAAATTAGATTTCTGCACACAGTAGGAGAATGAATGAGATCCAAGATCCCTCCCAAATTTAGAATTCTGTGAACGAAACAAAGGATGAAATGGAACTGACTTGCCTCCTGCCCTTTCCTGTGGCGACAGTTCAGTTATGTGCCCCACCAGGCTCCATAGAGTCTACAGAAAAGCAGTCTTGCCTCATCCACAAGTTTTCCTAGGTCTTCAGCCTGTCTCCCTCCAGTAGCCCCTGTGGATCTGGCACTACCTGAAATTCCTAGAGCCACCCAGAGCAAGCCAAGAGGGTCTGCATTCCCGGGCAGGGGGTCTCAATGAAGCCCACTGACAAGGCTGGGAACTTGATGGGCCTAATCTGGTCTCTGGAGGAAGCAGGAAGGGCTGAGGAAGGCGTAATAAGTCCTTTCCACAATCCACAGAAGGGATGTCTTTCCTTTCCCCAGCGGTCTGCCCAGCAGTCCTGGGAGATAGCCAGATTCTAAGGATGTGAGCTGCTCCGAGTCGAGTTGGTTCTTGATGGCCTTTTGCCAACTCCCAAGACAGTGTAGTACCCACAAACAATGTAAAATGTGGGGAGCCCTCTGACCAGGGCGCCAGACAGGATGTCCTGCAGCCCCCGCCCCCGCCCCATTCTTCGGAGTCTGGGTGGAATTGGATCTGCCCCTGAGGGTGGGAGGGGTGGAGCGGGAGGCGGGAGGTGGCGGGAATAACCCTCACATTTCTGTATTGTCAAAGCTGAAATCCAGAAAAACTCTCACAGCTAAGGGATTCTCTCACTACTTCTTGGAGGAAGAGCAGAGCGCAGGAATCAAAACGGCGTTTTGCTAAATTGTCTTCAAACTCCAGCAAAGTAACATGTAGCATATTTTCTCATGTATAAAGCTGCAGTATCATGTGAAACGTTGCCACAAATAATGCAGTTCATGATGGTTTACACTCCCAACGTTTTCGGGGCTTTCCGTGCGCTGACTGGTTAGACAGACATTGCTTATTAGTTTTAACCTGCACAGAACTAAAAGATTTGTATAATTTTCGCAGGATATTAACACTATTGATTTAATAATGGCTTCTCTAATCCACATCCATGTAGTGTGGAAATAATAAACATTTGAAGCAAATGTAGGAGTTCCCTTCATCTTGAAAAGTTGCCCTGGTGCCTACTCAATCATCCCCCCGGGGCAGTTTTACAAGGCGCATTGCCTGCCCAACACAGGGTTGATTACATCTAAATCTTCTCTCCCAACGTACTGCGCTTCTAAAGGAAAAGCCTAACTTTGTCAGACAAGCTGAATCCTGTCATTCTCATCTTGTTTACTTGGGGAAAAAAAATATACCAGTATCTTACGTTGAAATGGGCCACACCTCAGCAGACACTCACCCAATATGCTAACCTAAAAAAAAAAAAAAAAAAAAAGGAAAAAGCACCCTTCTTCATTCCTCCTGATTTACTTCATGATTAGCATGAGTATTTGCATTTATACAACCACATTTTGGGAACGAAAGAAAAGATAGGCATTTCAAAACAATCACTGCCTTCCATGCAGAGAAATTCCACATCCACTTGCTTTTAAAAGTTCTTTTATCGTTTCTGATATGCTATCTTTTCACTGAGCACTGAAAGGCAGCTTTTTCTGGGGTGAAAGCACAAAGCCACTCAACAATTTTTAACAGGCACAGATGTTCTCCTGCCCCACCCTCTTCTCCAAACCCAGCTTCCCTTTTGCCTCCCCCGCCCTCCACATCTGGCCAAGAGAAGGCATCTGGAATCCTCATCAGCTCCTGCTTCCACCAAATGAACCCCTCCCACGTTTCATTTGAGACACCAGTTGCCTCCCTCTCTTTCACTCTGTAAAGGTTTTCTTTTTTTCTTCTTCTTTTCTTTTTTTTTGAGATGGAGTCTCACTCAGCTCACTGCAACCACTGTCTCCCGGATTCAAGCAATTCTCCCGTCTCAGCCTACTGAGTAGCTGGAATTACAGGCACCTGCCATCATGCCTGGCTAATTTTTGCATTTTAGTAGAGACAGGGTTTCACCATGTTGGCTAGGTTGGTCTTGAACTCCTGACCTCAGGTGATCCACCCACCTCAGCCTCCCAAAGTGCTAGTATTACAGGCGTGAGCCACCATGCCCGGCCAACAGTTTTCTTTAAACAAACCAATCCCCCTCTTCCCATCCTATGAGGAGAAAAAAATACTTAAATTTAAACAGAAATGAATAGAGAAGAAAACAGGCAGGAAAAGCAATGTCAAAAATAAACTGAAAACCAGTTATCTATCCACTACCACCCAAAAAATCCCAACCAACAACCAGCGAGCAGAGAAAAAATTCAAGTCCTGAAGCAATCAGAATCAAAACGGAGGAGTAGAAAACCATCTGGGCAGTTCCCGATGTCATTTCCAAGGTGTGTGGTGTTTCCTCCATAAACAGCATCCTACCCCGGTTTGTTTCAAAGTCCCTGCTCCCTCCACATCCTAGAACGAGAACCCGGACACTGCCAGGCACGATTTCAGTCCCGCCCCACTGATTTCCCCAGACTCCGTCCTCAAAATACACTTTTCTGAACTTTCTGGAAAAAGTTGTCTCTGTATCCACTTTGAGCCAAAAGTTTCAAGGATCATAGAAAAATAGCAAAGGAAAAAAGTAAAAGCAAAGCTTAGATGGGGTCAGAAGAAGGAGAGCCGTGGAAAGGAAGGAGAAGTTTTGCTGAGAGTCCCCTCAGCGTTAGGAGCTGTCTTACCTGGAGAGTCCCAGCGACAGAGGCGCTCTGAGTGGCGGGTGCTGGCAGCAGCCCTGGTCCGCTCTTCTGGAGGTATGCGACCACACTGAGGGGAGGGACCTGCCTCCCGAGGTTATAAGTTTCCCCTGCTGGTGTACTGGGGTGTGTAATGGGCGGTTTCTTTTCACCGTGTTTTAAAGGAGTTTCTATGAATCAGTCTGGCTTTAAAAAAAAAAAAAAAAAAGATTTGTTGGTAAGCTACGCCCTGCTAAGCTGGCAGTCAGTCAAGAGTGGCTGGGAGTGAGCCATCAATTCAAAGAACCCTGTTGTAGGCTGTCTCTGACTCAGACACACAGACCACAGTGGAAAAAGGAGTGACATTGCTTCAAATGAGTAATAGGATCACACAAATAGATCTGTTTACTGAAGCCCATTCCTCCTCACCAGAAAGGAGACTTGGTTACCATGGGCATAAGGCAAAACACAAGGTTTCAGCCTGGGAGGGGGAGTAAAGGGGCCAGTGTCCTGCTGACGTCCTAGGTCATCATCAAGTGAGATTCCCAGTCTTCTTCCCCCATTAAATGCATCAGCTGCTGCACACTGTCAGGAATTATCAGATTCCTTCTTTTATTTACTTCCCTGCCTGACCCTGGTGCACTGTCCTGTGGGTGGCTGTACAGGGAGGCCCTGAAGGCAAAGGGGACACATGAGGAGCCCTTGCAACCCTGCCTCTGAGTGATGGAGCACTGATTGAACAGCGGAGAATCCCTGGTCTTTCATTATGCTCTGCTAGTGCCTGTGTGGACTCTCCACATTCCAGGAGGAAGTCCTCTAGTTAAGAACTTTGCTCTCTGCAATAATCAGCTGGACCTTGTTCCACAATTGACTTTCTTGAACTTGGCCAGTAGCGTAATCATCCGAACTACCTCCCTGCACCACTCCCCCCTCTCTCTCTCGACACTGGAGCTGGGAGAGGCCTGTGAAGTCATCTCATCCCACAGCCCAGGCATTCCACTGGAGAGAGTAAAAGCCCAGATGCCTGAGTTCAAGCCCAGCTCTCCACAAATTTGCTGTGTGACTTTAGGCGAACCACTTAACTTCTCCATGCCTATTTTCTCATGCATAAAATGGAGATGGCAGGTACATAACTCATAAAGCTATGATGAGAAATACACATATATGGCTTATGACAGTGTACGTAGTGAGCACTCAACAAATCTTAGCTACAAGAATTATTTTACTGAAGCAGCAGCTCAGGCCCAGAGAGGTGAAGTGACTTATTCTAGGAGATACAGTACGTTACCAGTAGTAGCTTGGATCTAAGTCAACACACCCAAGCAATTCTATTTCTGATATTCTCTGCTGCACCCTGATGACCTGTTTCAATTCAAAATATGCACGGGTAGTATTTCTTCATTCATTCCGTCAATACAGCCTGCACGTCAACCTTCACTGGGCCTGGTTCAGAGCACTGAGTCACAGAAGTGAACAACACCCCTGCCTCTTGGAACTTATATTCCCTAAAAAGATAGAAAACAGACTGGTGGCTATTCACCAAAATGTTGATCAAATTCGGTGATAAAATTATGGGTGCATTTTAGTTTGATCTGGTCACAATTCTGTATTTTCCAAATCTTCTGCAATGAACCTATATTACTTTCTTTAGGAGGTTGGGATGTATAAGGATGGATGGATTTTAGGAAAAAATATTTTAACATGGGAATGTAGAGAATATTTTCTAAGGTGAATGATAAGGAAAACATAACACACACACACACACACACACACACACACACACACACACACACAATGATTTGATGATGCTGCATCTTCACAAGTCCCTGAGAACTGAATTCTAGCTCTGTAAAAGTAAGAAGGTCTGGATTTTCTCACTGAAAATTGATGATGTGATAAAAGACTGCATGTTTCTCATAGAGTTCCTCACCTCTCCCCTCTCTCGTTGCTCATTTGATAATAAAAATGCCTGTCTGAGAGGGGCCACTCCCAGCAGTGGTTTGAGAGTCCCGGTGATCCCTGAGCAGCCCAACCCTCAGGGAGGGGAGGGTGTCTGCAGGTGATGCCAGGGAATCCCCAGGCATGACCTGGTGCTCCAGATGGGCCAGTCTCCCCTACTGGAATCGGCCTGTCTCCCTGGCCTTTTCCTGCTCTCAGGGTTGCCTTTCACCCCTGATGCCCTCTGCCAGTTTTAAAGTCTCTCTTCCCTCAGCTGCCTGGAGAGGAGAACTGGACTCCAGAGGAAGCGTTCTCAGATGCTGAGGAGTATGTGGTCTGATGGCATTTTTTAAAGAGAAACCTGGAGCCAAGGAATAGCAGAGGGGAGGCATTCTCCCTCCCACCTCCTTCTCAGGCTTAACAAGGGGAAAAAAATCAGGAACTTTTCTTAAAGTACTTGAGTAGAGGAATCCTTCAGTCTATCTGGATTTCCATGAATTTCACAAAGAGAGATACTGGACTCAGGGAGGGGCTTTCAAAACAGGACTCAGAAAGCAGGAGGCCCAGTTTCCGCTCCTACTACCTGGCAGTGGCTGTGAGGAGGTATCTGCCCGCCTCTATTTCACCCTAAAGTGAGTAGACAGCATCACCTTCCAAATGGGTCTGATAAATCTCCTGTGTGCTTTTGGAGATGTCTAGGTTTGGAGAGAAAATATTAAATGTATTGAGTTCTTAAAACGCGCACATGCACACACACACATGCACACACATGCACACACACATACACACACGTGCACACACATGCACACACACACATGCACACACACGTGCACACACACAGAGTGGTGCCATAGAAAGCCAAGTTGTGTAAATATTTTAAAAAGATAAATGCAAGTCCAGGATTTCTAAAGACTTATAATTAACCCTTGAAATATCACTGAGCTTATTTTATAAAACAAAGTTATCCAGTCTGGGAAAGAAATTGGATCTGTTCTGGCTGAAGTTCTAGCTTACTGTGCCTCTGGATGTGATTAAAGTGTTAAGCCTGAGTATTCCTGTGGCCATGAGCTGCCAATTTTTAGACTACAGACGGTAAATGGTTCGGGGCCTAAAACCACATGGGGCTGGAGCTACAACTCCCCTGGTGTTTATATGGTCTTTCCAAACTATGTCGAGTAATCTGCCTTTCTGCTCCCATTTCCCCCATTTGGAAGGTAAATTAGACACATTCATTTTCCGCATGGGCAAAGAACCCGGCAAAGTTTCATTTGACCTCACTTGATAAAGCCATATATTCTTGGGAGGGAATGTCCCTCTCACCCAGTGCAAATATTACTCCAGCAAAGGGATATTTTTCCCTTTTTCTGAAGCAACAAGAATCAACTTCTGGCACGATGCCATTTGGGGCAGATTTTCAAGTTCGAACCGGCGCAAACATTTTAATGAAGGCATGAAATGAAGGCTTTTAATGACTGATACAAGAGGTCTCCTAAGGCAGGTCTGGCCCCTACAGCCCACAGAAAAGAAAATTAATAATAGCTTGAACTTGTTTTTGTTCAAACTCAGTTAACCAAAAAGAATCCTAAACTATGCAACATGTTCCCCAAAGCTATTATATGAACAGGGATGTCAATATTAATATTAGCACATACTGCTTGGAAGGTAAATAGAACGGAGGGGAAGTTACACAGTATCTTCCCAAGTCAAAGGAATGTTTGTTCCTCACCACTCCTCTTTCAAATTTGAGAATTTACCAGAAATGTTGTGTTCCTTTCCTTTCCTTCATTTCTTTCTCCAAAACTCCTCTCTTTATTTCTCTCTCAGGCTTTCTTCTGGCTTTCTTTATGATTTTTGGGGGGTTTTTTGTTGTTGTTGTGGTTTTTGTTTTGTTTTGTTTGAGACAGGGTCTCGCTTCATCACCCAAGCTGGAGTACAGTGGCACGAGCTCAACCCACTGTAATCTCCACCTCCCGGACTCCCACTTCAGCCTCCTGAGTAGCTAGCACTACAGGCGTGCGCCACCACACCTGGCTAATTTTTTGTTTTGCTTTGTTTTTGAGACAGAGTCTCGCTCTGTCTCCCAGGCTGGTATGCAGTGGCATGATCTTGGCTCACTGAAGCCTCTGTCTCCCAGGTTCTGGCAATTCTCCCACCTCCACCACCAGAGTAGCCGGGCTCAGACAATCCGCCCAACTCAGTCTCCCAAAGTGCTGGGATTACAGGTGTAAGCCACCACACCCAGCCCATTTTCTTCTGGCTGTTATTGCTTTCTTTCTTTTTCTTTTGTTTTCTTTCTTTCTTTCTTTTTTTTTTTTTTTTTTGGTGTCTCTCTTGTTGCCCAGGCTGGAGTGCAATGGTGAGATCTTAGCTCACTGCAATCTCTGCCTCCCAGGTTCAAGCGATTCTCCTGCCTCAGCCTCCCAAGTAGCTGGGATTACAGGCATGCACCACCATGCCCAGCTAATTTTGTATTTTTAGTAGAGATGGCGTTTCTCCATGTTGGTCAGGCTGATCTCAAACTCCCAACCTCAGGTGATCCACCCGCCTTGGCCTCCCAAAGTGCTGGGATTACAGGCGTGTATTGCTTACTTTCTTAAATTCCTCTCAGTAAGATGTAATTTTAATATAGTTTCACAAAACAAGAAGTCTCTAAAATCCTCCTAGTCCCCCGCTTTCTGGTCTCTGAGCTAGCTGGTCCTTAAACTGCTTAGAAAAGAGAACGTTGATGAAATACCAAGAGCCTTTCTAGAATATGGGCCATGGCCTGACACTTTTGGTGGAACAGAGAGGAAAGTAGCGTGTAGCTAGAGAGGAGAAGTGGTGATGTCAACAATGACATCTAAACTTGTAGGAGAAATAAGCCACCCTGGCCACATTGGATAGTTACCAGATTGATACTAATTGCTAAACCCAGTTTTTTCAGGCAGTTGGGATATGCATGACTGATCCAAATGGCTGACAAAGGGACCTGAGCCATTTCCAGTGTGGATACAGCTTTATGGCCAGAGAAGAATAACAAGCAAACAAGTAAGAAGCAATTGCAGCCAAAATGAAAAATGAAGAGATCCTTTCTCCAGCCAATGCCAACTGTAATATTAGAAGACAGATATTAAAGGTATACTGAATAAATGTTTTTCTTTTGTACCTTAGCTCTCATGTTACTGAGTGCATTGTTCTTACTGCTTAATGGGCCATTTCAGGTAAAGATTTGAATATTCATAAGAAACTAAACAGTGACTAGCCCTGCCTTTGCATACAGTGAGCAGCAGGTCCAGTAAGTAGATGGTGGCTACATAGTAAGCATTCAATTAAAATGTAGTACGTTTAATCAATGAAGTATCAAATAACCAAGTAAGAGGATCTTGGTTCTCGTTTAAGATTCTTTTCTCAAACTCAGATGCTGGTCACAGCACCCATCTATCTAAGCCCCCGTAGCCGTGGGGAAAGTAGTTAGTACATATCTTTAAATTGGCCCGAGAAAAATTGCCATGGAAGAGGCAGTCCAGTCTAAGGATCCTAAAGCACATTCCCCACGAGACTATGTGGTCAACAAAACACACGAGACCCAGAGATGAGCCAGAGTGATCTTTGAGACCAAGTTAACACTTTCAGAGACACAAATTGGTTCTTGGTGAAAACAAACAAATAAACAAGTACTAAGTAGAGTGACTTGATTATTCAGCCTCACTGGAAAATGGGATTTGCATCCCGGTTAAATTTTAAGACAATTGGTCAATTTTTAAAAAAAAATTACAGGATGAAACAAGACTTCTTTCCACCCTTTGAGACACACACGTGCACACAAGTTGGCATTGGCCATTCCAAACACAGATGCCAGGTCCAGCCTCCTCTTGTAGGAAGATGTGTAGGGAGGAACTTCAATGCTCTTAACCTGGCAGGGTCCGTGGCCATAGGATTCACAGCTATTCTTCCTTGGACAAAGCTAGATAAACTCTGATGAACACACAAAGCTCTCCTCTCTGGACTTGTTACTGATCAGCCCTCTTTGGTTAACACACTATGTCCTCAGCCAAGTTACAGCACTAATCAATGCAATTGATTCAGTCTCACTTTTCTAGCTATAATTCCACTCTAGTCATGCTTGCCTGTGACTATACCCAGTCATCTTAATTAGAGCTGGGGGGTTCCTAAATCTCTCCTGCCACCCTTTTGTGACTATTTTTAGGGTAGTCACCTCCACAGAAGCTCAAAGCAACCATTCCATTCATTCCAACTTTTACTCTTCAAAAGAGACTTTATCTTGAAGTTCTGGGGACATCTTAATCTACTTCCTGCACCAGCAACATCCATTTGAAGATCCAAGGCACCATGCTGTCTGAATGGCCATCCCCTGGATTGTGTGCTGGGCAGCACTTGCCTATTATTGAGGAAAGCAATTATAAACCAACTGGGTGTGGAAATTCACTCCCACCATCCTGGGAAGCTCTGAAACTGCACACGGAATTCCATGACCAAAAAAAAGAGGAAGTCCTTTTACTGGTTGATTTCTGGTTATAAAAAGTAATATATGATCTTCAAACACAATTCTAACAATGCATGGAAATGTAAATTAAAAAATTAAAATTATCCAAAACCTCACCTCTTTGGTAATTATTATAAACACTCTTTCATATATATGTATTCATATACGCATATGAAATTTTACCCAAAATGATGTGCGTGCTGCCTTGACATCCATTATTATTACATACCAAAATTTATGTCCCTCTAGCTAAGCCCCTCAGCACCCCATGTCAATAAATGTAGATCGACATCATTATTCTTAATGACTATGTAGTATTCCACTGAGTGCATATATCATAAAGCATTTAAGCAATTCTTTATCAGTGGATAATAGATACTTATGCTGCTTCAATTTTTTGCTACCATAAACAATACCATGGTGGAACTCCTGTACATAATGTATCTGTATGTGTAATGACATATTTGCCACCTTATTGACTATTCTGTTTCCCATCCATTGGGCTTGTGTACAGCACTGATCACATCACTCAATGGTGTGCAATCTTAGAAAGCTTACTTGAGCACTCCAGGTCTCAGTTTCTTCCATGGGGTCATTTCTCGTGATCTTGAGGGTCCCCTCTAGTATTAACATTATATGGTCACTTTCCCAAATCTAAAACCTTACGCGAAGCATGTGTAAATGGATGCCAACCAGCTCTCTCTGGCCTCTTTCCTTCTCTTTTTATGTCATGAGCAATGATTGACAGTTCATATTGCTGTCCTTCTGATCTTTCATCTGAGAACATGAAGCCAAAGGAGTCTGCCTAACCTTAAAGACGTAGGGCTGAGTGGTTGCCAGGAATCTGATATTTTAAAGATCCCTTAGTTCTGGCTAAATCTCCACAGACTACTCCATTAGCATTTTCAGTTCCGGCACATCCATTTCCCAAAATTTCAGACTCCTGGCATCGTTTGAACCTCACTTTATGCCTCAACTCCCACAGCTCAGCATGTGACCCTAGTTAGTTCCACAGGCTGGAGCCCACACAGAGCTCTGCAGGGCAGCAGGAGGTATGCTAGCGAATTGTCCCTAATGAGCTTATGGTTCCCTATATCCTGGTACGGTGGGGTTCCTTCAGCACCCTTGGGGCAGTGAAACAGGCAAGTCTGTAGTGGGTGGAACCCCTGCCAAGGAATTTCCAGCCTTGGTGCAGAAACAAGAAAATGCAAGGTCCGTCCTAGCTGGTGGCAAGGTTACAGCTACACAGATTCCTCAGCCCAGTGCTGACTGATTAATGGGCAGGACAGGGGGTGGCTCACTGGGTAATGGCTGTTGGACTGTCCTCGGCCACAGAAGGACAGCCCTTGGAGCAGCCCTGAAGATCCAGGTCCAGATTAATGTAGGCTTTAGGAGGGAAGCCTGCTAAAAGTAAAAATAATAATCGCAACAACAGCAAAAACAACTTCTACTTGCATAACAGCTTATGCACACACACTGCTCCTATTCCAACCTTTAAAAGAAAATCTTACTGGGCAGGTAAAATCAAGGCTAAGGGAAGTCTACTTGCTTGATCGAGGCCATAGACCTATTAAAGAACAGCATCCAAGTTTCTGAGAGTTTTTAACTCTTTATTTGCTGTTAACTTTTCTCTTTCCTTTACACTGCTTGCCTTTTCGTGGCTCCTGGGAGCTATGAAGTGTCTGCCATACATCAAAGATGGTACAAATAGGTGAAGAAATTGCAGATATGAGGAGTAGTTTTTTTTTTTTTAACTACGACTGTTGGTAGCAATCCAAGCCAGAGCTTCCTAGACCTTCACAGAGCAGCTTATGACTCAGAGATCTCTACACCCCTGTTCTTTGAGCAGGGAACTCACCCAGCTCAAATGATTCCTGCAGTGGCCTCTTGGTTCCTCATCCCCAGGTTGTCTTTGCATCCCAGGTGACCTGGTGAAAACCAACCTCCCTAGAAAAGTCTTCTTGAGTATCCTGCTGTGCCAAATCCATACCAGTATACCAGCTCAAGCCTGAGTTCCAGGCCTCTTTTGGGTCTATCTGGACACTTTCCCATAGGAAGACTTTTAGCTGAGGACAGAGAACAAAAGACTACAAGGGCTTTATGACAGAATGTGTGCATCTGGTGAGCAGGTCCATGGGAAGGACAAAGGGTCTGACATAAGGATACAGTTAAATTATCTTATCAAAAAAGAACATAAATTGTTTTCAGAGTATATAGAGGAACAGTGATATTTAGAACTTGGGCAAAGTGTTTAAGGTTCTGTTTGGGACAGTGGAGATTCAACAGCCAAGGTAAGAAGCTGCCATGCTGCGGACAATCCATATTAGGGGAACAGAGTGGAGAGTCTCAGATGATGGGGAACACAGCCTCACTTGAGAGGGGACAGGTGGGAACATCCTCCTGGCTGAGAGGGGGCATGCATCTGTGCACATCCCAAAAGAGCAACACAGAAATACACACAAACAAATCATTTAGGCTGCAGGAAAGCAAGGCTGCATGAGGGTAGGAGCCCTTCTTTGTTCATGAATGCATCCCAAACTCCTAAAACCGTGCCTGGCACATGGTGGGTGCCCAACAGATGTGTGTTCAATGAATGAAGCAAAATCTTGCCCAGGTTTGGACAAAGAATGTGTGGCACTCTCAGATAGGAGGTGGAGTGACGAACTGCACAGGGTATCTTGCTCATAATTAATCCACCATACGATAGTCATAATACCTGGAAGAAAGCAGATCATTCTCCACAACAGCAATGAGTAAACTAAACAAACAAGCCCAGATTCACCTTACAAATATTGCAACACCTAAGATGGATGACAAGTGGGCAGGGACCCAGGAAAGACATGGATTTTGACAGTAACACCAGCAACTGCTACACTGTCAACTGTGTACACATGTATGCCAAGTATCTTAAAAGAGGATACAGGGAATGCATGACCGCAAGAAAGGAATGTGTCATATGGGTGAGCAAGCTGTGTGGACTCTAACCTGTTGTAAAACTAAAAGCATCGGCCGGGCGCGGTGGCTCACGCCTGTTATCCCAGCACTTTGGGAGGCCGAGACGGGCGGATCACGAGGTCAGGAGATCGAGACCATCCGGCTAACACGGTGAAACCCCGTCTCTACTAAAAAAATACAAAAATTAGCTGGGCGCGGTGACGGGCGCTTGCAGTCCCAGCTATACCGGAGGCTGAGGCAGGAGAATGGCTTGAACCTGGGAGGCGGAGCTTGCAGCGAGTGGAGATCATGCCACTGCACTCCAGCCTGGGTGACAGAGCGAGACTCTGTCTCAAAAAAAAAAAAAAAAAAAAAAACTAAAAGCATCACAGAGCAGTGGTATCAGATCACAGAACTACCTGAGCTGTAGCTAAGACTCAACTCAACAAATCCAGAATCCAATGTGTGCCCCTCTTCCTCACACCTGCACTTCTCCTGCATCAGCAGAGCCTTCCCTAACACCCTGCTGCTTAAGACTAGGGTGGGTGCTCTTCCTACATGCCCCCAAATCTCTCAACAGAACTTATCTTTCAACAGACCTTCTCAGTAGATTTGGAGCTTCTTCACAGCAAGGTATCGTGTCTTATTCCTTGCGGTAGCTGTGCTCCTCAGGCCATATCTTGGATATAGTAGATACTCAATAAATAATTGTTCAAAAATTAAATGAATGACGCTCCATCATCCACCAGGTCAATCTTTACTCCTCCCTCTCCCACTCTCCACATCCAAAGTCAACTAACACTATTTAATCTACTTAAAACCTATCTGAGTCCTGACCCCTCCACTTCTCCCTATGCTATGGCCGATGCTCCAGGCTTCTTCCTCTGTCTAGACTGTTACAATGGGCTCCTGACACTGAGCCCCTTGCCTCTGAGCTCTCTCTATTCCAATCCATCCTCCATGTCAGCAGTAGCAAACTAGCAGCCCACACACATAGTTTGGTTGGTCCTGAAAGAGTTCTAAAAAAGGAATCTGAATTAGTCTCCTATATCTTAAAATCAGGACCTTTCAAATAAAATTTTAGTTTGCCAAACATCCCCTCCTTCTTGCGGGGTCTGCTTGCCTCATTTGCCTTATGGGCCTGGCCCCCTCTAGGCACTGAGTTTGCAGCACCAGAGTATCTAGATGAAACACAGACCCAATCAGATCGGATCACATGACTGCTGTCTAACTTTGCTGGGAAGATAAACTCATGCAAGGCCCATGGCACACTGGCCCTATCCCCCTTTCAAGCCTATGCCCTCCTCCCTCCTTGCACCCACCCTGCACCTTGAGTGAGCCGGGCACCTTTACACCTCTGAGGCATCACTCAAGCTCTATTCTCCAGCTTGAGTGCTTGCCCTGTGCTGCAGTGGTCGAGAGAATGAGCTGGAATCAGACTGCCTAGGTGCAAATCCTCCCTAAGCCTTCATTTCCTCATTTATAAAATGGGGCTAATACCAGTTGATGTCTTACAGGGTTACTGAAAGTAGCAAATGAATAATATCTCTAAAGTTCTTAACATAGGGACTTGCGCATAGCAAGGACTTAACCAGTCATCCTGTTGTTGTGGTCTCTGCCCTTCTTTCCCTAAAGAAATGCTGTTCTACCTCCACAGCCGGTCTCAATGTCACCTCCTCTGTGAGGCCATCTCGTCCCTCCACCTCGCCCTAGGCAGAATGAGTAACCCCACCCCAGGAGCTGGCTCATTCTGGCCACACCACTAGGATGCCACTTACCACCCTGTCGCACCTTCAGCTCCCCTGTGTCCATCCTTCTGTGCACCACTTACTCCCTAAGGGCCGATCTGGGCATCTTTGAACACCCAGTGCCTGGACACCTTAGGTACCCAGTGTTTCTTGAATGAGTTGCATTGGAGGCCAAGGCAGAAACATTCGGAGAGTTAAATGGCATTTCCCCCCAGTTTTATGCGCCAAAGAATGTTCATGTGACACCATTTGCCGCCTGAGTGTAGTCAGTGAGAGACAAAAGGCAAAGGATAAATTCATAGCACGAAGGACAAGCTATGCCATTTCATCGTATGACGTCTGCTTCTCTGCCTCAGTTTCCTCATCAATAATATGGAGATAATAATGTCTTTCCAAGCTCAGTGGAAAATAGGAGGACCCAACAAAGGCAACATAGATGAAAACATTTTACAGATTACAAAACCTGCATTTTAGTGTCTGGTGCAACCTTTGACCCTTCTTTAATTAGGAGAATTTGAAGATATAAAAACGAATTTCTTAAAGGACCTGGATTGCTAACATACAGTTATAAAGTGTGGATGTGGCTGAAAAAGGGAGGAATTCACCCCCTTCCAAACAAATACAAAAACCCACCATGGGACTTCACTGAGAATGCTGTGATTGCTTGGAATCCCAGCTTTGTCACTTGGAAGGACTCTGGGCAAATTCTTTTCTATTTGTACTTTTTGTAGATTTAGGGAGCACAAGTGCAGTTTATTACATGGATATAGTTCACAGCAGGGAAGCTGGGCAATGAGTGTGACCATCACCCAAACAGTTCACATCGTGCCCATTGATTCACTCCTCATCCCTCACTGCCTTCCCACCCTCCCGCCTTCTGAGTCTCCAGTGTCTATTATTCCTCTCTCCACATCCAGCTCTGGCCATATTCTTAACCTTTCTGAGCCTCAACTTCTTTATCTGTAAAGTGAAGACAATGAAATCTATCCCACAAAGTTGATAGGGGGATGAAATGACATGACATATGTAAAGGCCTTGAAGAGTACCTGCCACTGAGGCTCCCAATACTGTGGTTTGTAGACTATTTGTTAGAACCAATAGGCATTAGATGTAAACAAACAGAGATACCAGTTTGAACTAAATATGACAATGCTATGAGAACAAACACACTATATGTATTTTCTGATTTGGGATGGAGGGCAATTGAGTGTTGAGAGCTGTTTCCCCCACTCAAGCCCTCTGCAGTCTGCTCCTACCTCACTGTCCTGGATCCTCTCATTGCCTCCTAGCCTGTCTCCCCTCTCCAGCTGCCCTGTCCTGGTTCATCCCCTCTGCTCTCGGAGTGGTTTTCTAAAACTACCAAGTCTTTCCTCCATAGAAAGCTGTTCAATGGCACCCTGTTGCTTCCAGGATATGGACCCACTATTTGGCCTGCACACAAGGCCTTCCCTGGCCTGACTATCTCTCAGGCCCACAAGCCTGTCACCCTCTTCTCCCTGCCTTATGTCCCAGCCATACTGAAATCTCTCTGTGCCTGAGCCTGAAACCTCCAAGCCTTCCATGTCCTGCCAGATGAAATGCCCTTTCCCCTGGCCTGCTCTCCCTTGCCTGGCCTAGTCTACAAGACTCAGCCTGGGCATCAGCATCCCCAGGAAGACACCCGCAGCCCCAGTGTGAATCTGATGCCCCGCCTGGAGCTCCCACAGCCTCTAAGTACACCTGAGTTTACCAATATTCACTTTTCTGTCTCCCTGTTTCCAAGAGAGGGCAAGATCCAGAAGGCAGGAATGATCTTTCATCTCTGAACCCTCAACAATGGCCAGCCATGCGTAAGCATAGTGGGTGCTCTATTCTTTTTATTGAACAAAATCGATTTATAAGTGAATGAAAGATTGTGAAAATGGATTGGTTGTAACATTAGCACACTATAAATATGTTTATCTCCTTATCCTACTCGCCCCAAAGGATCACACATCTACCCATCCTTGGTAACCTACTTTTATGGACATAAACAAGTCAAAAATTAAACACTGGTGGATGCTGAGGCAGTATTGCACTGTGTTCAAGCTCACAGCCACTGTGTGAGGCAGAATTTGAATGTGGGTCCTCCTTCTTACTAAACTGTGAGGCCGAGGCATATCACGTACCCTCTCTGAGGCTTCATTTCCTTCCCTGCAAAACAAATATGAGTACATGTATCATAAAGTTTTTATGAGACTGAGATAATGTGTGTAAAGCACAGTGCCTAGCATGTAATAAGTGCTTGATAAACCTTAAAAACAGATTGTTAAAAAGTCCTAGTTACTGCCTTGTTGATCAATGAATCAGCAAGTATTTGAATGCCTGCCCATTCGATCTGTGGGAAGTCAAGAGAAACCTTCATCAGCAGCGGACACAGAATTGTGCATGTGAGGAGCCTGGCTTGTCCCTTGCGCTGAAAGGGAGACCAGAGTTCAGTGATGAGCCTGACATTGCAAAGTGACTTAAACACTCAAGAAGCCACATTTTAAATTTGCGGCAGGACCTGGTCTCCCTGCCACCCAGAGTGTGAGCCTCTAGCACACGCCATGGACTTTTCATTTGCTCTGAAACACTCAGCTCTCTGCAGCCCCATGCTTCTTTTCTCAGTCTTCCGAGGGCCTTCTATCCTTCTTAACTCGCTGACCACAGGATTTCCCCAGGCCTTATCCAGACTGGTTTTAAATGCCTGAAACTTCTTACAGCTTTGCCCTCAGGTTGATCAGGTTTTCTAATCATAAGCTTTTGAGCACTCACACGGGTGAACTGTCAAGATCAGTAAGAAGGAAAGAGGTAGTGCATGGGGAAGTGGAAGTCCCAGTGCCAGCTCTCCCCAGGTCCCCTCCTGAGTGACACTCCCCAAGGAAGGGTGGATGGACAGCCCATGATGCTGGTGAGCTAGCACCTTCTGGTAGGAAGGTTCACAGGAGCTCATGGCCCGGAGGCTGATGCCAGATTCAGAACTACATCTTGATCAGCCCCACCTGACTCCTCCCCACCTCTTCTCCACTCCTCTCCCCCAGGACTGGCCCCAAACCCTCAAAGTGCTCCACCTTGGGGCCCCAGGTCAGCACATGCATCCAACCACACCTACCAAGTGTGGTGGACAGGGGTGCATTGCTTAGCCTCTCTTTGTGCCCGATTGACCCGAGGCTGGCAGTTCTACAGTGAAATACAAGTTTGACTGATATTAGCACCCTTCAGACTTATGACAGATTTCACAACAATTGTCAGCTCATCATTTTATTTCACATAGTTATGTGGTATCATGATAACAATAATGATGGGTATGACTTGCTGAGCTCTTAATATGTGCTTAATAACAACCCTGTAAAAAGTAATAATAATAAGGTAATATTCTCAACTTACAGGTGAGAAAATTAGCACACCAGGTCACAAGGTTAGAAAGTGGCTGAGCAACTCTCAACCCCATATCTCTCTGGGTGAGGGCAGAGCCACCGCCCTTCCACCCAGGGCCCCTCCCCGGTGGACACTGCTAAGCAAGGGACACCCCATCCCCGTGCTGCCTCCCAGTCCCCAGTGCTGTGATGGGGATTGACGGACATCCCTGGGAAAAGTCCAAGTGCTGATGTATCCACCCAAAGGGTATAAGTAGGCAATAGAACTGTTTTTCTTGAAAGTGTGTAACATATGAGACACAGAGCAGAGAAAACATGTATTGGATTGTACAAATTTCAAGGTAATGATATCAATTCTGTCCCTCTTATCCCTTCTTCTTACTAGTTAAAGCCTTTCCGACCTTCAAGGGTTTGGATGTAGCCTCAGCCTCTGCATGAGTGTCCTCTGCTTATTTCCCCGTTTACCCCTCTATGATTGTCCTTTTCCAGCCTGAACCATGCAGTCTCAGTACTTGTATCTTTCATGTTTTGACTCAAATGTCACCGTCTCAGGAAGACCTTTTCCAGAAACCTATTCTAAAATTGCAACCCTTCCCCAACCCTTCCTATCCCCCTTTGCCACTTTATTTTTCTGCTTAACTCTTATCCATTAGCCAGCACTACCCAGCATATGGCATATATCCTGCTTATTATTCCACCTACTCCCCGCACAGAGCATGAGCTCCTGAGAGCAGGCATTTCTTTATGCTATTTCACAGCTGCCCTCCCAGGAGCAGTGTCTGGTCGGCACTCAGTACTTCCTGGCTGAATGCTTGGTGTGTCTTGTCTCCAGTTTGCTTCAGCTGAGTTCGTTCTCTCACCTTCACTATAAAGTCCTCAAAGATGGCAAACAGCTCTTATATCTCTTCTGTATCCCCACAACACTTCAGGAGGTGCCAGGCACACAGAACTTATTTTTAAAACTCTTGCCCAATGAGTGGCAAGGCGGGGTGCAGTGGCTCACTCTTGTAATTCCAGCACTTTGGGAAGCCTACTTGAGGCCAGGAGTTAGACACCAGCCTGGGCAACATAGCAAGACCCTATCTCTAGAAAAAAAAAAAATTAATAGCTGGGTGTGATGACTCATGCCCGTAGTCCCAGCTACTTGGGAGGCTGAGATGGAAGGATCACTTGAGCCCAAGAGTCCAAGGCTGCAGTGAGTCATGATTACATCACTGCACTCAAGCCTGGATGACAGGGTGAGACCCTGTCTAAAAAAAACAAAAAAACAAAAAAAAAACAAAAAAAACCCCACAAATTAAAAATTAAGGACCATAAGCCTATTTTGAGGGATGTGGATCTTTTCATCATTGTGAACTTACCTCTGCTTTGGAGGATTTTAATCTGCATGGCAGGGGTGGAGCAAGGTTCTTCATGGTAAAAACTGATTTCTCTTTTATTCAACAAGATTAACTGTTGGAGACCCTCAAGTACCTTCTCAAGCTGTCTTTCTCTTCACAGAGCCTTAGAAGCCCACTGGGTCCCTTCCACACCTGTCACTGTGACAGCTCCCCATGCTGAGTGGAACTGAGCATATTCTACAAATTCTTATGCCTGCCAGGGCCAGCTGAGGATGCACACTGCCCAGACCACTGCAGGAGTGACTAGCTCAGATAGCAGAGCGGCTCTGCCCCCAGCCTTGCCTTCCCAAGCCAGGGCGGGTGTGTACCACCTGCATGGCACACAGGCTGGGCCACGGGGAGATCTTGCATTTCCACCAGCTGCCTCACCCACAGTGTGCACGAGTGTGGTAAGCTGGCCCTGCCTAACACGCCGCCCTCCTGAGCTGGGCTCCTCCTCAGGGACACCCAGTGTTGACATGGGGGCGGGGGGGAGGGACCAGCTCGACCCTAAGAGAATTCCCTAGGTGCCAACTCAGAGGATTAACTCCCTCTCTGCCACCACCCAAATCAGGCCACAAGTTGCAGCGGTTAGACAATGAAATCATCTTTTCTTCTGGTTTTGGTGGTTACTATTTTTAACTGCATTGAATGCCCAGGAAGAACCTGAGGGGAAGGTAGCCAGAGCAGCAAAGCCCGATTTCCTGGCTCAGGAGCCCACAGCCCTGGGATGGTTTCCTGTTTGCCAGAGGAGAGCTGTGTTTGTGTGTCGTGGGGAAAGCTGTTATTCCCTTACAGTTTTAAGGTTTTGCAACACTTTAAGGAAAAAAAAAAAAAGAAGAAATCTTTCAGGCTCTGCCCTCATACAATTATTTTTTCTGCTGGGGTGAGCAGGAGAGAGCAAAAGGAAGAACAGAATGGAAAAGAAGCAAGTGTTAGTGGAACAGGATGTACTTAAAATTCCCCCTGTCTGTTATCCATCCCAAAACTGGCCTCTCCATGGGTGTAGGAGGCCACCGCGACTTCATACATATTTATAGCATTTGGCAGCTCTGTGGGGGCACATCGCTTTAACAATGTATTTTAAATGAAGCTAAATGAAATGCGTTCCCAGTTCCTGGGAAAGGATCTTAAATTTTTTTTTTTTTTTTTATAAACTGTGTTGTGGAGATGCTGCTGGCTGAAGTGTCATGGATAATCACAGTGTGGAGGCTGACGTGAGTCTGGGTAGAAGCCAGATGACCCAGACCAGAATGGGACATCCTGAGAAAGATCCAGTCTAGCCTGACCGTTCCCAGATCTCAGAACCCCAGGGAGCAGGGTGTAGCTCTGAGATTCTGCCAGTCTTCCGCCCCACGATGTTTTCCAATGGCTTTTGGAGAACCTGATCCTCTCTATCCGTAGTAGCCCCAGTGCAAAGTAACTCACTACCTCCCAAAAGTCTCCAGGGATCAAGGGTCAGAGCTTATCAAGGGTCAAGTTTTCTGGAATCAGAATGCAAAAGTCAAAAGCCTAAAACCACTGCTCTGCTTGACACACCGCGTTAGTTAATTAAGCTTCTGTGTCTGAAACCTAAAACATATTTATGTCATTTTCCAAGTAAAATATAGACCTAATTGAATTTCATCGGCCCATGTGTAAGTCTATAGGGACAACTTCTTCACTGGCCTCTCTAGGCTTTGGTTTTCTCATTTGCAAAATAATGATATTAGACTAAGGTCTCTTCCAGCTCAAAAATTCCAAGAGGCGACAAAACACATGCAGTATCTCTCCTCCAATTCCATCGCCATTTCTTTGCTGAGCCCTGGCTAATTGTTCCTCTGCCCTGCATCCTGTCTTAGGGTCTTTTTCTCCATTCCAAATGTCTCAACACAAGTTCAGTTTTTATGTGTCTCAATGCTAGATTATGAGAGCTGTCCTTTTGCAGATTTCTTTGGTTTCAACTGTTTTTTATGCTAATTGATACCACATGCAGCTGCTCAGACCAACTAGGTTCGAAGCCCATTTCATATCTGGCTCAGAACCCGTGCACAGCTCCTGATATCTCCACCAGCACCCTCCCCCACCTTGTCAGCCCCTGCTGTGGCACAATACGGCCCTGTGGCTCCAATCATGTTTGTTCTTTATCCAGTCATTCATGCACCTGAAGACTTTTGCCCTTTGCCTGGACAATAATGTCACCACATGTCACCAAAGGGTGACAAAAATGTCACCCTATGTCACCAAAGGGTGACAATAATGTCACCCTTTTCTCCGAACCAGGCTTTGTTCATGCCTCCTTCCAACCTCAGCCTGGCTACACTGCCAGGACACTGACACACTTTCCCTTTAGCACTCCCTTCACACTGCTTTCTTTGCCATTCTGATGACCTTCCATGTCCTTCTTTGGTGGTTTCATGCTTGATTCTTCTTCCATCCTAGTGAAACCCTGAAATGTCACAATCCCGCCTCCTCTTCTGGGTGACAAGTGCAATACTTGGCATATTGATGTCCAAAGGATGATCATTAATAATTAAGAAACTTAACTGACCTCAAATTTGCAAATAATTAAAGAGTCACTGGACTTGCTCCACCCCACACCTGTTTTTTCAGCACTAACTACATGTACCCATTGCAGTAAGTATGTATATCGAGAGCTGGGAGAGAAGGCCAGGCTCCTGCGCTGAACCCATCACCTGGCTCCAGGCCAGATTGAAGGAGGCTGAGCTCATCAGCTTCTGCTGATGACTTATTCTTCAACTAGTGACCTCTCTTGATTTTTATTATCATCTCTGCAAATTAGAGGGAAGGTGACTTGGCCAAGAAATCCTATGACAAAAGATTCTGCAGAGATGTCATTCTATTTTGGTAAATATGATAGTCTCTGTAGAGTTCACCAGTAAGGCAGCTAACATATAAATGATAACGATTCCAAAGTGTTTGCTCGTATCTCCTGAGTAAGCATTACATACAACCTAAGGAATGAGAGGTTTTGGTCTCCCTTTCCTAGTAATACCCCTATCATAGGCAAAAAATAAACGAATACATACATAATAAAAACCCAAGGGTGGGAAGGGTGTTGTCTTATCTTGTTTATATTTACTAAACAAAGCTTGGAAGACACTTTTCTAAAAATCTGTTTTGAGGGCTCAGAATTTAAACTCTTCCTCTGCAGTCTTTGCAAATCCAATAGCCTTTCTGATGCCAAATGAAAAGCTTCCTGTGCATCCTCTAGAAATGCCATTTCTTGTGACAACTCTTCAGAGCTATATGCGTGACTTCCAGCATTGGGGTCTGTCAGAGGACCCACTGGATCCCTCAGGACTGTCTGCAGAGTTTCAGGAGCACAGCAAAGATATTCATGGTCACTGTTGGAAGAAATGGCAGCACGGCTAGTGATCATGCTATTGTTTGAACTGCCTCAAATGCTTCATAGATGGATGTGGAATGAGGGTGCAAACATGCACTCAGCCATGCATCTACTCTACACTTTTGTAGGCTTGTCCTCTGGTGGTCAAGAGAGGCTGTTCTTCCAAGGCGTCAGGAAGAGAGGGTATGTGCAAGAAAACAAACTCGAGGGGAAACGGTTCATGTTTGCTGTTTGTTCTCTTGTTACAAGTTCTAGAAGGAAGATCAACACTTTCAATTGTCTGATAAAATGAGGAACAAGTCTAGAACCCTCTTGTATCTCACTCTGATTCCTCCAGCTCTTCATTCTGTCACTCAGAGCCTTCTAGTTCAAGATCCTGCATTTCCAAGAGCGGGGTCATGAACCAGGAAGGAATCTCCTCACTCAGGTTCAGATACAGGATTAAATCAATCCACCAAATTAAAAGGGTGGTGGCAGGTTCACACGTTCTGAGGGAAACGTGTCATTTGGAACCTGAAATCTTCCATTCAGCATAGAGGGGGTGATTTCCCACCTTTCCAGCTACAACACTCTCTTCT
Source organism: Papio anubis (assembly GCF_008728515.1). Classification (NCBI taxonomy): domain Eukaryota; kingdom Metazoa; phylum Chordata; class Mammalia; order Primates; family Cercopithecidae; genus Papio; species Papio anubis. The sequence goes on along the minus strand of NC_044984.1, from coordinate 12,666,317 downwards.
GCTTCCTTTCACTTCATTACACCATCTATGAGACAGACAGGAATTATTATTTTTATTAATAAAGTGAATTAAAATAGATTGGTTTGGACGTTTGAGAAATTCTTGAAGTCACAGGGTTCTACTGGGGTAACGTGAACCAGAGCTGGAAGTCCATGAAGCATAGACTTTGAAGTCAGATAGACGAGGTTTTCTAGCTGCAGGGCCTTGGGCAAGGCATTCAGACTCTCTGAGATTCAGTTTTCTCATCTAAAAAGTGGGGACAACACTATATTGGGTTGTTAGTTACAACAAACATGATACATGTAAGTTACTTGGCACATAGGCATTCGAGAAATGGTAGGCTTAAACTAATATATCAATATTAGAGGTATAGGTGCCATAGCACATGAAAAGAAACCTAATCAATAAAGTTTATGCCTGAGGCATTTTCTTTAGTTTAGATCACCAAAGGACTAGAATTAACACGTGCAGGAGGGTAGAGCTAAGCATAACAGACAGGTGAAAAAAAAGGTAGAGAACAAGTCAACAGAAAGCAACATTCCAAACGAAATTACACCCTTGGCAGCCAAAGACAAGGGTTGGGTTTTCAGCGTTAGTCACTGCTGAGGATTAATGAGCTGGAGAACACATGGCTGAGATGCCCTCTTAGGCAAGAATTATTCTAGCAGGGTCCTGAGTTGCAGCAGGAGAAATGCCATTTCCCTTCAGTCTGGACAGCCCTGCTCACTCCAGGGAAGCCGATGAACCAAAACGCCATTTCTCCTGACTCTGGGCTGTGAGCTGTGGGGAAAGCCTAGAAACAGAAGGTGGAGAATTTTTATGATCCCAATGCTTGGTCAAAATGCAATGGTGCAACATTTAGGGTCAAGGTGGGCTAACTATAACACCAGGCTTTCTGGAATCTTTTTAAAATAATGATGAATGCAACTGACAAGAACAAAATAATACACCATTGCCACAATACATGCCAAACACAGAAATCTGTCCAATTCAGAGGCAAGAAATACACCACAGTTTTAGTTGGAAGCCAGAATAAAATGTATACATTTTCTAAACTACATACTGAACTAAACCTATTTTCCTAAGCCTTAAAGCAATTTGAACTGGGTTTAAGTATAAAAATACGTAAAGATGTTTTTGATGCAGGGTGTGTAATTTTATATGTATATATATAATTTTATATATATATATAAAAACTGAATTGGGTACTCACTGGAATATCAAAATATGCTTAGAATCAAAACAAACAGCAGCTTGAGAACTCAATTCTAAATTGATTAAAAGCAAAAGGAGGCTGGATTCGGTGGCTCATGCCTGTAATCCCAGCACTTTGGGAGGCTGAGGCAGGCAGATCACTTGAGGTCAGGAGTTGGAGTTCAAGACCAGCCTGGCCAATGTGGTGAAACCCTGTCTCTATTAAAAACACAAAAAATTAGCCTGCCATGGTGGCATATGCCTGTAGTCCCAGCTACTCAGGAGGCTAAGGCAGGAGAATTGCTTGAATCCAGGAGGCAGAGGTTGCAGAGAATCAACATCATGCCACTGCACTCCAGCCTGGGTGACAGACTGAGACCCCATCTCAAAAAAAATAAATAAATAAAAATTAAATTAAATTTAAAAATAAAATAAAAACAAAAGGAAATAAACTCATAGTTAGTCATTGATTGATGATGATGATGATGATACTATACTTCCTGATACTTGATTCTCAGTGTAATGACATATGTCCTCCCAGGGTGGACTGGTCCTGGGTTTACCCCTGCAATGCATTCAATACCTTCCAACTGGAAAATCTGCTTTCTGACTGGTGTGGCCTTTCAGAAATGTGTTGGGCCCAAGATCACAGGAAAAATTAGGCCCCATATACAAAAACAGAAGACAGCTAACTAACTTTTTCAACTTAGTAATCATCAATTTTATTATTAGCATATTAACCAGGGATTATGCCAGTTTGGGGGTGTGCATGTGTGTGTGTGTGTGTGTGTGTGTAATCAGTATGTAGACATTATTACATGGACAAATGTAATAATGTTTTAATAATGTAAATAATTAGCAACTCAAATTAACCTGTTTTGTCAGAACATATTGTTTAGATCCTGGGAACTCTTAGGGGAAAATAAAAATATGGATCCTCACCAGCTGAACCAGTACAAAGTGAGTTAGTTGTGTTGCTTAAAAATAGAGAAGGTAGGGGGAATAAAGATCACTTTTACGCTTCCAGAGTGACATGGAAATTGGGACTCAAGGACAGCCTCTAAATGGAAAAGGAAGGTTTGGGAAAGTGGGGAGGTGGGTGGACCTGCACCTGGAGCAGTCCTTTGGCAGATCTTCCTGGAGAAGGTGAAGATGCTGGCAGAGGGAAATAAAGGGTTTAATTCCCTGCAGCCAGGAGTTTGACAATGGCTCAGATTTTCAGAGATGTGACAAACCAAGAGGACTTGGCCACAAGGCCTCGGTTTTCTGTGGTTTCAAATTTACTCATCTGAGAAACATGGGACCTGCTAGCCATTGTCAAGAAACAAACCCAGCGATCCCCGAGAGAATGAGTTGCTGATTCAGAAGCCGAAGAAAGAAAGGACTGTGTGATTCCTGGCTCCTTCCCCTTCCACATTCTGAGCTCTGTTCTCAGCTCCCCTAAGTAAGTCTGGCCGCCTGTCCTGCTTGATCTGTCTGTAGTCTCAGCAGTTCTCAGTGAGGCTCCTCTAAGGGGCTGAATCAGAATTACGCAGGTCTGAGAAGAGTGAGTTCCCGCAGACAAAATACCTCCTGAGTTTCTGCTCAGCAGCGCAGTTTGAGGCGTGGCCTCTACACATACTGCATATGTAAAATGTCAGCCCACGTGGGAATGATTTCTTCGAGTTAGTCTGGCCCCACCTTGAAGAGTTTAATTTGGATTCCATTTGTCTTCCCCCTGTCCTACTTTCCCCTATGGCTGAGAGAGGATTTTCCATTTCATATTGCAGACATGTGAGGCATCTCAGTCCCGCTCCATTCGTCCACACATCTAGAAGAGCAATGCTCACATCTGGAGCCCATTCTCAGCTGGAAGACGTCTTTCGACATTCTTTTCTTTGAAACTCAATCCATGTAACCTCTTGTTCAAAAGGGCCTCTGAACTACTGGAATCATTTGCAGAGGCTCAGGAAAAAAGTCCTTAATTTCATCCCTACGTGGTGGAATTTATGACTCAAACCAAACCCAACATTCTGTTTCTGATTGCTTTTTTTCAATAATGACTCTTTGGAGCTATGTGTTTAAAAGGATAGAAGTTCTAGCCTAAGACACATACCAAAGGAAGGTGAAAGCAAGCTGTTCAGCAATCACCAGGGTGAGTCCATTGAAGCTCTGAAAGCTTCAACAAACTAGGTCATTTCTTCATCAATATAATTGGGATTCGTTGTTTAAAAATAGACACAGGAGCGTGTGAGGATAAGGGAAGTAACATATCTGGACATGCCTTGTCTCACACCTGTGTAGGATAAGGATAGATGGAGAAAGGGGAAGGGGTTTTTGTCAGGCTGAGACAGTTCTCTGCATTTGCTCACTCATCTCTCCGTAAACCCATGAAGGACCCCAAGATAGGATTCCATGATGCCCCACTGAGCAGGAGAAAGGAAGAAGTCTCAAGAACCTAAGACCAAATCTACAATATTTGATCAGCATGCATACAAATTACCCAGCCATTCTGAAAAACTGCAGCTTCTGGTTCGGTGGTCCGGGATGGGACCAAGGTCTACATTTCTAACAAGCTCCCAGAGGCTGTCCATGCTGCGAGTCCCCAGATCATGTTTGGTACTAGAGAAATGGACCCCAACTCAAAAAATTCAACCTCTGCTAAGAAGTGAATTTGTATTTTGCAGGGTCGACTCTAGTTCTGAAGCCCAGCCACTGGACAGAGAGGTGTGGAAGGAAATGAAATTCACATTCCTGAAATGAAGAAAGGCCAATTCATCTCCACCTTTACCCTCTTCTGCCGGAAGGCAGGAGCCACGCCCAGCCTCTTGGGTATGAAAGGAAAATTAACTGCCTTACTTTACCCCATCCCCTACCTTCAGGTATTTCCCTGGTTGCGTCAGGTTTATGCCTAGTGGAGGGAATGACACAGTTATGGATGGCTGCCTTTGACCTTCAGCAATTGCCCAACTCCCAGCCAAGCTGCTGGGAGAGGAAGACAAGCAGCCACTATTTTCATGGGGGCTCTGCCCGCCAGCTCCTCCTGCCCCTGCGCTGTGTTGCCTAGCAACCAGAGGGTGAGAGAAACAGAGGAATGGAAGTAGGTAAGGAGGTAAGGGAGAAATTATAATGACAGGGGACAGCAGCCGAGGGCTCCTAGTCACGCAGACACACGCCCAGCAGTGTGGAATGTTAGTGAGCCTCAGAAGGAGGGCACCAGTGGGTGTGAACCTCGAAAGCAAGAGGCCAGAAGTGCAAAAACATTCATTTTTTCCATTTTATTATTTCTAAAATATTAATAATAAAAAAGGAGAAAAAAATCCTACTTCTTAGATGAGTTGGCAGGGCAGGAGGAAAAAACTGGAAAACTACTTATAAAAACCAAGGGAATCATTAAAGGGTGTGGAGGGGGCTGGGGAGAGATTGGTAAAAATCCTGGGCTAAAAACTAAGACATGTCTTGAAATGTGGCCAAAAAATTGTTTGTAATAAGATTTTAAAAATCTGAAGTGAGACTTGGACCAGGCAGGAGGTTCTAGTGGCCCCTGAATGAGGAGGGGTGGGCAGTTCCCTGTGGCCCACCCACCACCACCCTACCGCCCCATCAGTGTCTTCCTGGGCAGAGGACACCCTAGTCCGCAGGAGGGTGAGGAAAGTGGTGGAAGAGTTTTCATTCAAGTTGCAATTATGGAACTTCAGTTTTCTACATAGGTTGAAAGCCTTAACTCGGACCCTGAAGAGTCCCTTAAGCTTGTAACCACCTCTGATCTGGCTTTCCCGCTTCCTGTCATTCCCACACTCCAAATCCTACTGCATTTTGCCATAAGGATGATTCTTCTGAAACACAGATGGAATCAACGTTGCTCAAAACTTTTTTTCATAGCTCCCCATGGTCAACAGAGGAAATTCCAAACTTCTTAGCATGGCATTCAATGCTTTCCACAGCCTTGCCTTAGCCCACTTTTCCAGAGTCACCTCCAGCTGCTGCCCCCCTCCCCCGCCTGCCGCCCACCCACTGCTAAAACAACCACCCTAGAATCCAGCCACTAGATTACACCATTCCCCACCAGGCCACGAACTTCCAACTCTTCTCCCGCTTTGAACATTACTATCATTGCCCTTTCGGCTCATCTTCCAAACAAGCCCTATTTACCCTTTTAAAAGATACACAAATTTACAGTTTTTCAAAGTAATTCATGCACATAATTTAATTTTTTAAGGTGCAGGGGATTTAAAATGCAAAGCAACAGTCTTCCCTTCCTCTTCCCTCTCCGCTTTCCCTTGTCCACTCCCTCTACCTAATCACCTTGCATTCTCTTTGAGTTTTCTCTCCTAGTGATTACTTTTATTTCTCTAAAAACTATTTCTTGACTTCTATAAAGCTAATTCTTAATTTAGCAATTTTACATAGTATTGTTTTGCATTCTGACTATAATAAATGAGGGTTTAGCATGCATGGAACATATCACTATTTTCATTTTCCTAATGGAATGCGTTAATAACTTTAAGGCAGGTTACCAGGAGAAGCACTGTATAGTAAGAGGTAAGAGCTCAGGCTCCAAAGCCTGACAGGCTGAGTCAGGATCGCTAACTTACTACTTACTACTGAGTGATCTTGGCCAACTGATTTAACATCTCTGTGCTACATGTCTTCAAAAAACATTTGAAGACACAAATTAGTGTTTCTTTCAGCTGTGAAATCTATACTGGCCTCTCCAGACCTGCAGCAAAACTGTCATTGTGTGTTACTCTTCACTATGATTCCAGGTTGAATATACTGCTTCTGGAATTTGATGTCTTCCTCTGGCTTGTTCTACTTTCTCATTTTTCAGGAGTGTGTTTTCAAATGACTTCCAAAAAAAGGTGTGTAAAGTTAAGCCCTCTGACTTCTTATCTGTTTCAAAATGTCTTTTCCTCTGCCTTCAAATTTCATAGATATTCTTGAGGAGTATACAATTCTAGTTGATACATAAGCATATTCATCTAACAATAAGAAGAAAAAAATAAAGAATTCTAGTTGAAAATCATTTTCCTTCATAATTTAAAGCAGTTAAACACTGTTTTCTAGCAAACTGTGTTGCTGTTAGAAATCTTTGGTGCTCATTTATTTGTAGGTTGGCGTTATTTTTTTCTCCATTTCTCTCTCTCAGAAAACATTTAAGAACTCTCTTTTCAGTATTAGTGTCCCGAATTTTACACTGTTTCATTTGCCAACTCTTCCTTATTGTAGTGAGTACAAGATGAATATGTCTTTCTTAAATTTTGTGTCCTTCAACTCTGGGGAATTCTCTTGTAATGTTTTTCTGTACTTCATTCCCTCATCTGTTTGTCTTCATCTCTTTTTGGAGCCTCTATCAGTTAGATGTTGGTTCCCTGGTTTAGTCTATGTGTTACCTTTTTTATTTTACTTTTCCTCTATTTTATCCTCCAACTTTTTAGTTAGTGTTTTTATAGCATTCTCTTCTGTTAATTGATGTGATAGTTTCATAAATGTCTCTGAATATACAAATTCGAGTTTCTTTCAAGTTCCTTATGTATCCTGAATTAACTCTTGTTTTTCTGTGGAGTCATTTCTCTTTTTCTTAATTGTGTTTCATAGTTTCTTTCAAATGTCTATCAGTTGGTGATGCAAGCAAAACTGGCTGAACTCAGAGTACACCGGAGGTCATGCAGACTACCCAGCTCCACTACAGGGTCAGTGGTAATGGAGCCTGGATGTGGCATCAGCTCCCACACCAGGATCAAGTTGTTCAGTTTCTTTACAGAGGAGCAATCCTTCCCCTGTGATAGGGTAGAGAAGTGGGGAGTTTCAGCCTGCATCTCACTCTTGCTCACCATCAAATCTACAGTTTTTGAGTCCTCTAAATTTAGAATTTTGTACCCTTCCAGGGTTCTGCAGGAAAAATCAGCACTTGCCAGCCAGAAGAATTAGCCAGCCACCCCCAACCTGCACATCTCCTTCCCTGTGCCTTGCCCTGCCCACCCCACCTCATTAGCTGTTGGTCCTCTTGCCACTGCTGCAATCCACACAGCACACCATCACTTAGCCTCCAAAGATCCTCTCCACATTCTCTTGATTTCCAGAGAGAAGGTTCAGATCCCCTGGGACAGGGCAGGGGGTGTTGGGTGACAACCAGGAATCCTTACTATCAACATTGGATGTGGGATACTAGAATACTTTTTTCAGCATTGAAAGACAAACTTTCAACCGAGAATTTTAACTCCAATTAAACTGTCTTTAAGTTTGGGGGCAAATTGATGATATCTTAGGCACATATAAAACCTCTTTCAATATTCTCTTAGAAGAAGTACTCCAGGAAGAAGTGAAATAAATACAAGGGACTATTAAGAGGCTTATTTTTATTAAGAGTAAATGAATAAATACCATATAATTTTAAGTTCTTTCTAAAAAAGAATCAAAAGTGGAAGTTAGATTTACAGAAGTAGAAGAATCACTAACCATACAACAGATGCTCTCCAAAAAGACCAAAAAAAAAAAAACAAAAATGAAAGGGGAAAATACTTAAGGAAATAATTATTATTTCTTAGAATTAAAGAAAATGAGAAAGAATTAAATTAAATAATTACAGAATTAAAGAAAATGGAAAGACTTATGGAATGTTATACAACACAGATGGGGAGAATGGTCCACACCTAGACACATTATAGTGAATTTATAAAGTACCAACATTGGCAGAAGAAGAAATTGAAAGTTTGCATAGATCATCATTATAGAAATTAAAATAGTATTCAGTTGACAAGGCTAGTAAGTATAATCTTGCTTCCAAAACTGGATAAGAACAATATCCAAAAAATTATAGTGTCTACATACATAGATAATTATATATCTAATATATGCAAAAACTCCTGCAAATCAACATGAAAAAGACTGGAAACCCCAAAGAACAATGGGCAAAACATGGAATACACAAATTAGAGAATAGATAACAAGTAAGAGATGAGATATGTAACCCTCCTAGAAATCAGAAAAATACAAATTTAAAAACAATTATATAGTATTTTACACACACCCAGTATACAAAGATTAGAAAGCCAGGTAACAGCAAGTTCTGGAGAAGATTCCAGGAAACAGGCTCATTCATTCACTGCTGGAGTGCAGCCATTCTGGAGAGCAACCAGGCGGTATTTAGTGAAATACTCCTATGTGGCATATATAGGAGCGGCATAGGCCATGCCTATGCCTTATGGCCCAGTGATCCTGCAGACTGGTATATACCCAGAGAAGCTCTTGCCAAAGCCATAGGGGCACATGCATGGGGTTCTTGTTCTGTCATTAGAATACCACGAGTGAGTCAGGGGTACAGGTAGAGTGTGGAATAGGGAAGGGAGGTACAGAAGGGAAATGGAAGTGAAGATAAGGGATGAAAGAAAAAAGGCAAATGACCAAAATAAAACCAAAATGTGACCTTGCACAGCCTACTAACAACAGTGTGGCTGAGGAATGTGTTGAGCTTGGCTGTCTGTATCTGAGGGTCCACAAAGCAAAAATCACCACATGCAAGTATTGATTTACCACCTGATATCCACCAGTTCAGGGAACTGGTGGTAGAAAAATAAATGAGAAGCTTCTGCCAGGCTTTGACTGAAGAGATGAGCCGGGGAATAGATGTGGTCCCCCAACAGGCTTCTTTCCTCACCACCTCTCCATTCATCTGGCCTAGTGGGAAAAAGAGAAGGCCTCGCCCTCTATAAATAAACCCCTCCCTCGCCCTCAGTAATCTCTCCAGGCTTAGTTCATCCCAAAGCTGCAAGCCCATTTTCCACCCAGACATCATTTCCTTCCACAGAGCCTTTGTGGAGCGGGTTCCTCAACCTGTGAGTCATCCCTGCCCATTTCACCCTGGAGTCAAACTGGATCAGAGTTGAGATTTGTCACCTGCACTAACTGGAGCATGGCCACAGCCATCTCTGAGCCTCTGACCCTTGTGTGCAGGAAGGGCTAAGGAACCAGGCGGAGGTCAAAGCCTGCATTTCCCAGGGAAAATAAATTACTTTAGCATCAATAACATCTGTCTCTCATAGGTAATCAAACTGAGCACCTGGATAAAGAAACCCCACCTCCCACGGTGCTGATAAGGACCGGAAATTGGCTTGTCAAAGTGACGCAGGAAAATGGAGCCGGCAGTGCAAAGGTGAACTCTAAGAGCCGGTGAAGTTACAAGGAACAGATTTTAGTAGAAGCATTACTGGCCCCTTTTTCTCCGGCACATGCCTGCACCAGACATCCCTTTTAGGACCAAATCCTCTGTTTCCCCTAGATTCCTATTTCATGGATCCTGCCTCTCATCTGGTTCCCTGGCTCAGAGACACACCCTGAGCTATCTCCTGTGATCTACCTGGAGTGGGGACCCACATCCTGGACTTTTCAAGACTTCACCCAGATCATAAAGTGGCCCTAAGCCCTTTCCAGCTTGCTTGTTCTTAGGTACCAAATAGATAGTCAGTGTGTGGCACTCATTAAGCTTATGCTGTGGGCAGAGCAGTGCAGTGAGGCCTTATGGAGAAAAACAATAGAAATAGAAGTTTTGGTCCCTCAGGGTACGTAAGTGAGTGTCAACGGGCTGCCTGTTAAATGCAAGCCATTATCCTCCGCACTTTCCTTCATTTACCTTCATTCCTTCATTTATCTTCACAGTGACTCCAGGAGTTACAGCCCCATTTTCTGATTTCCAGAGGAATAATCCAAACCTCTCCGAGATTGAGGAACCTGCCTCAAGTAATGGCTGGTAAGTGACATATCCAGGATTCCTGACTCCAAGGCCACAGCGCTTTTCACAACACCACAGTTGCATTAAAGAGAATCCATCCCACCTGCAAATACAGAGCACTGCGCCCTGAAATCAACTCAAAAGCGTTTTCAAAACCGCACATCAGTAAGAACAAACACATAAGAATGTAAACTCTGAGCCTGTGTGCTCTGGTCTCTTCTGTAGAAAGGAGGGGTTCCACAGTGAAAGATTCCTAAAGGAGGTAAATTTGAAACCTAGCTTGAAAGAATAGAGGCTACAGATAGGCAGAGAAGAGAAAATAAAGTTGGAATTAGCATCTTCTCTTAAGGTTACGTAGACATTCCTGCCATCGTGGAACAAATTTTCCACTCTGTCTACCAGAGTAAGAGGAATTATGCTTAAACGTGGCAGGGTGGATTCAGGTTAGCATAAAAGACATTTCGGGTGATGAGGTGGTTAAATACCGAACTATTTCATTAAAGGAAGTGGTGAAATGTAGATTTATTTTTTCCCCTCCGATGATTTTGGCTTACTCCTGGAGACAGGAGATGAACACAGCAACTCTGCAGACATCATCTGAAAATGGCAATTCTGGGGCTCTAAGATAACTTTATTACGCTCACGTAAAAAGGGTTCAGGGCAACCTATATAATAACAAACCATTGCTCAACCCTAGACCCTCCCAAAGAGCCACTGCAAAGTGGTGTCTCACCTTTCCCATACCCTGACAAGCAGGAACCAGAAAGGGCCTGAGTCACCAGGTCACGTGACTGAAAGTGCAGCTGGGGCCTCTCTCTGCACTTGGCATGGCCGCATGAAACCAAATTGCCTGTGCCCTGCAAGCCGAGGAGCACCAAGCAGATACAGGTTATGTCAGGAAACCCGGGGCTGCCATCCAACTGCTGGAGCCGTCCCTGTTTGCAACAGAAGAAAAGGGTATTTGCAATTGCTCCTTCCCCACACTGTGGCTGCTGTTCAGGTGTTAGTTTTAGTTAGTAGATAGTTAGTTAGCTAGCTGGTTGGTTAGGTAGTTAATTGGCTAGTTGGTTAGTTAGGTGGTTAGTTTGCTGGTTGTTAGTTAGCTAGTTTTGCAAATACTTTAAGGGCACGTTCCATCCCTAAGAAAATGATGCTTTTTCACCAACCTATTAATGATTTAACTGCCCCTTCAGGAAGGCAGGCCTTGAACCAGAAGTCCCCAAGAAGAAACCCTTCCCTTCCTACTCTAATGATTTCCATTTTCCTAAGAATCCTGGACTCAGAGACTATTCGAGTTAGTCCGACCTTGGGCATTTATTGCAGCCTCGTTGTTTTCCAGGAAAGGAAGCGCAAGCCTAAAGGGACGAAGTGACTTGCCCAGGGTCACACATCTGGTCAGTGCCCTTCACCTGGGGTGAACCTTCGCACATCCAAGGTGAAGATGAAGGAAGTCAGCTGTTTCCCTCTTGTGTTTCAAGCAATGAAGTTGGCTTAAGATTGGTGAATGTATTTTCAGACATTTCTCCTTTCTCTTCATGCCCCACATACCAACACCACCAAACACATAACAATTGCCTGCTCTGCTTCTCTTTTCATGAGATTTTTAATCAATAGGCACCATCAGTTCCTTCTAGCAGAAATGGAAATAGCTTCCGGACCCACGGATGGAGGGGGCTACCTTTGGCAAGCTCAGGCGGGATGGCTAATACAGGTTTTTTTTGTCATTCTCATCTCCCAAATCCCAGAGCCCACCTTCTCACCTCCAAAGGGGATGAGTCAGATGCAGACCATGTGAGATGGCTGAAAGAGCCCAGGTTTTCAAGTCAGCAGCCCTAGATACTATTAACGGCATGGCCTCTCTAGAGGTGCTTAGTGATTGGCATCTCTAAATTGGAGTTGAAAAGCCATGGTGCCATGAGAATGGAATGAGATCATATTTGGGGAAAGCCCTTTGGAAATGGTTATGAGAGGAAATGCCAGGGATTTTCATCACTGACTTCAGGCTGCCCTAGGCTTGACCATGCAGTCGAGTTCACAGCCCAAAGGAAGGGTGTCTGCAGCTGGGCTGGGCCAGAGGTGGGGCTAAAAGATTGGAAATGTGGGCTCCTCCACCTGTGTACACAAGAAAGCGCCTCTTCCAACAGCCCTCAGAGAGAGGGGCACGGCCAGGGCCAGCTGTAGCCCAATCCCAGAATGCAGCCGCCATGTGTCAGCCCTGAACCTACCTTTTTTTCTCTCTTCTTTTTTTTTTTTTGGGGGGGGGGTTCTCATAAGTCTGGAGCATTTGAAAGGGGCTGTGTCACTACTGGCCTGGCAGACAGGCAGCTTGCTCCAGGGCAACAACTCATGCTTTTCCCCAGTGTGAGCTTGTGCAAGTGGAGAATGCTGAGGATGTGAAGCCTATTCCCTATTACTCCACTTCCTTTGCACACTCAGTTTCCCCTCCCCCCTCAATTTCTTCCGCAGTCTTGATGAGAAGTGATAGTCTCAGAGAGAGAGCAAGCTCTTTTACTCAAGTGAGCCACACCACCTATTTCATCGCTTCTGGAAAACTCCTCCTTCAATAAGCACGGCTGGCCCTGTACACTCCCCTTTTCCCATCCAACTGCACCGTCAATTTCTCCTGTCCACAGACTTCCCCTCTGTTTATAAGCATATACAGGCTTCTAATAACTCGAGAAATTTCCTTGATGTCTCCTCCACTATTCACTCTACTTACAATCCTATTTGTATTTGCTTGCCATTGCCACACTTCTTCAATCAGTGATGTGTACAAGCAGTCTCTTCTTTTCCGAAAATCAGTATTTCGTCCCACTTCGTGCTCTATAGAAACTCTACTCCCAGAGGTCACCGAGGAATTGTCTAAAGGTCAATGCCTAATTTTTGGTCTTCGTTCTTCCTCTGCAATGTTGATGTTCCACTCAGTGGAATTCACTTCTCCCAGGCTTCTGTGGCAGTGCTCAACCCTCATGTCATCCCTGTCTGCTGCTCTGTCCACTTAATCAACTCCTCTTCTCTTCACTGCCTCCTTCAATAGACATGTGTCAATATGCAGTTCCCAGGGCCTCTGCTATTCTGTTTATTCTCTTTCTCTTGTTAATTCCACTTTCTTAAGCGGACGGCTTTTCATTTTGAAAGCGTGTCCCAAATCTGTATCTCCGTGTATGACTACTCTGACCTGCAAATGCCTATTGGATATGTTCCTCAGGGTCTTCGTAGTGATTTGATATATCTAAAATTAAATTCATCATCTTTCTGGATTCCCTGTTTCTGTTAATAATACTTCTCTCTCAATTAATCATTTGGAAGCTAAGCTTGAAAACCATTCCTAATTCCTTCACCTGTTTCATCCCCACGTTCAGTCAATCACCAAGTAAGTCAGCTCTTCTTTCTAACAGGTAAAAAGAAGAGTTCTAAAGCAATCTCCTTTTCTCCTTATTCATTTTATTTCTACTGACTTCACCCTCCATAGTTCAGATAAATTGTTCTTTTATTCATTCATTTAACAACTATGCATATGTATCGAGTGTCTACTCTGAGCCAGGCTTTGTGCTAGGAATTAGGTAAGCAAAAACAGACTCAGACTTTCCCTATTCCAGCAACATAATTTATAACCTGGGAGAAGAGACAAGCATTGCTTAGGAAAACTCTAATGAAAATAGAGCTATAAATTGAAATTAGCACTCCTGAAAGAGAAGAACACAATTAAGGATTGAGACATCAAGTATGAGTAGAAATCGACTAGACAAATAGAGGTGTCCTGCTCAGAGGAGGAAGAAAGTTACTTACTGATGGAACAATTTATTCAAAGACTATTTGGTTAAAAGGAATATAGGAGGTTCAGGAAACAGAGAGGCCAATAAGGTTGGAGTTGAGAGGGCAAGGGGTAAGATGAGACTGGAGAAGAAAGAAAGGGACAGACCATGTCAGGTCTGGTCAACCAAGGTAAGGTATTTGGTCGGACTCCATCCTAAGATCAATGAGGAGCAAATGAAGGGTTGTTACTATTGCTCACTTTGACAGTAGCCACGGCCTCCTGCTGAGATTCTGACTTTCCTTACTCCAGTCTGTGTTGCATGTCATCACAAGGGTTTTCATGGGATAATCTGCTAATCCATCTCTCTAGGTTTACTTCCCAACATCATTTTACACAATGTATACATCTAGCTAACTGGTCTACCCATTGGTCCCTGGGCTATCTTGTGCTTTCCCGACCCTGAGACTTTGCTCGCCTCCCATAGCCTCCTCTGCTTTAACTGCTGTCTACAGCTCCCCTCTATCTCATGCCTGCCCCCTTGTTGAATCATTTAAATCCAATATTTTCTGGAAATCATAAACCTAACTTAAATGTGGCTCTCCATGCTTTCAACAACCATGATACTTATATTGCAAGAGCCTGGTCTTTAGGGCCACAGAGTCTTGGTTTGAGTGCTGATTTTGAGCAAATCACTTATTTCTGGAAGCCTCAGCTATCTAATATATAAAATGGATAAAATTATTGTACTTATCCTATAAAGTTGTTGGGAGAATTAAATCGGAATACATTTCTGGAGCATCTAAAAGAATATCTGGCACATAGCAAACACTGAATGCGTGTTACTCACAGGACCCCCTTCTCATTCTCTTACTTTTCAAAAGAAATGGTAGGCTTTCTGAAGAAAGGGACTATGTGTTATTTATCTTTATTTCTACACCTGACATAATAGATATTCATCCCATAACATTGAAGGATTGAAGATGTTGAATGAATGCTGAAAAATGTTAGATAATTGTTTAATGAAGTGGAATGCAATATTAGAAAATCTTTTCATTAACACACCACATTAGTAGATTAAAGGGGGAAATCTGATCATCTCATAGATAGAAAATAGCCAAAATTTAACTATGTCATGAAAAACATCTTATCAACAGTAAAACATTTATGCTTATCCAATGAAGAAAAAAGAAAAAAAAAACAGTCAATCTCAAAAGTGTATTCACTAAAATACTATAGGTAACATATTTGATAGTAAAATCTTAAAAGCAATTGCATTAAAGTCAGGAGTAAGACAATAATACTTACATCAACATTTCCATTCAGTCCTAGAGTCCTAACCAGTGAAATAAGACAAGGATTAGAAAAAGAAACGCACAAAGTTAAAAAAAGAATTTATAAAACTGCAGAGGATAGGAGTATCTATAGAAAATCTACATTAAAAATGAATATCGGCCAGGCACAGTGGCTCATGCTTGTAATCCCAACAATTTGTGAAGCAAAGGCAGACAGCTCACTTGAGGTCAGGAGTTCGAGACCAGCTGGCAGCATGGCGAAACCCCGTCTCCACTAAAAATACAAAAATTAGCCACGTGTGGTGGCGGACGCCTGTACTCCAAGCTACTCTAGAGGCTAAGGCACGAGACTCACTTGAACCTGAGAGGTGGAGGTTGCAGTGAGCCGAGACCAGTGTGCTCTAGTCTGGCTGACAGAACAAGACTCTGTCTCAAAAAAAAAAAAAAAAGTATCAGTAAAATTAATGAAAGCTTTCAGCAATGTTATTAGAAACAAAATCAACGGGTGAAAATCAACAGTATATATCTGTATCCATATCCATATCCATAGTGCTGAATAATGAAATATTATTCAGTCTTAGAAAGGAGGTACCAGTACGGCTACAACATGAAAAGTACCTTAAAAGATTGTGCTAAATGAAAGAAGCCAGTCACAAAAGACTACATCATATATTTTATTCATATGAAGGCCCAGAAAAGAGAGACATACAAAGATAGAAAGGAGATCAGTGGGCCGGGAGCAGTGGCTCACGCCTGTAGTCCCAGCACTTGGGGAGGCTGAGGCAGGTGGATCACGACGAGGTCAGGAGTTCGAGACCAGCCTAGCCAACACAGTGAAACCCCATCTCTACTAAAAATATAAAAATTAGCTGGGCATGGTGGCAGGCACTTGTAATCCCAGCTACTTGGGAGCCTGAGGCAAGGACAATCGCTTGAATCTGGGAGGCAGAGGGTGCAGTGAGCCAAGATCGCACCACTGCACTCCAGCCTGGGTGACAGAGCAAGACTTCATCTTAAAAAAAAGAAAGTGGATCAGTGGTTGCCTAGGACTGGAGGAGGTAGGGAAGGATAGGAGAAGGCAGGTAAATGAAGGATACTAGGCTTCTTGCTGTGATGAAAATGTTCTAAACTTGATCATAGGGATGGTTGCACAAATTTTTGAATATGCTAAGCTAATAACCATCGAATTGTACATTTTAAATGGGTGAATTGTATACTGCGTGAACAATAAGGCTATTAAAACTCAATAGATGCCTATAAATAAGTGATACACTATTAGAAAACTTAGTGGGAAAAAAATTCCATTCACAAAATCAACAAAAACTGTACAATGTCTACAAACCTAATAAATATTATATAAAACCTTTATTAAGAAAATTACAATGTTGAAGCAAGAAAAGACTTGAATAAATAGAGAAATAAAACATGTTCATGGATGGAAGACTCAATTTTTTTTTTCTTTTTTGAGATGGAGTCTAGCTCTGTCGCCCAGGCTGGAGTGCAATGGCGTGATCTCGGCTCATTGCAAGCTCGGCCTCCTGGGCTCACGCCATTCTCCTGCCTCAGCCTCCCGAGTAGCTGGAACTACAGGTGTCCACCACCACGCCCGGCTAATTTTTTGTATTTCTAGTAGAGACGGGATTTCACCGTGTTTGCCAAGATGATCTCTATCCCCTGCCCTTGTGATCCGCCCGCCTCCAAAAGTGCTGGGATTACGAGTCACAGCACCCAGCCTGAAGACTCAGTATTAAAAAGACATGAATTCTCTCGAAATAAGTCTTTGAAAGAAATACGATTCCATTAAAATCTTTATTTGATCCTAAAATTCACATGGAAGAGAAAAGGCCTACAAATCGCCAAGATACTCCTGAAGTAGATAAATAAAGTGAGGGACCGGGCTTGCTGGTCCTGTCCCTCACTTTATTTAATTACACTTCGAGGTGTCTATAGAAACAAAAATGAGAATGTAATAACGATTTATGTTCAGACAGGTTATTTGCTACATGGTTTAAAATAGCAAAAAAATCAAGATTTTTTATAAAGTAAAATTATTAAGACAGTGTATTAATAAGGGATAAACAAATAAACCAATGGAGCAGAGAGCTCAGAAACAGACTCTCATATGAACTAAAATTTAATAAATAAGAGAAGTATCTCTAAAAAAATCAGTGGAGAAAAGATGGCATATTTAGTAAGTAGTCCTGATACAATTGAGTACGCCTAAAATTATATCCCCCATCCCAGGAGCCATTGATATAAATTCCAAGTGGATTAAACATAAATTTGAAAAGAAAATGTCATGAATTTTAGAATAAAATTGGGAAAATATCTTCATGACATCTTTTGTCTTAAACAAGGCGAGAAAACACTAAATTTATATGAAAAAATTACAAACTGATTATTTTTTAAATTCTGCGCTATTATAGATGTGAAGAAAAAGTGAAATAAGTCACAGATGAAGAGACTATATTTTCAATGCATATAATCAACAAAGGATGTCTAGAAAATATAAAATACTTATACAATTCAATATGAAAGAACAAGTAGCTCAATAGAAATATAGTTAAAATATACCGTAGGAAATACACAGGAGAAAAACAAATGGCCAATATACTTGCGAAAAGTGCTTGACCTCACTAGAATTACGAAAATGGAAGTTAAAAAAAATAAAGCTTCTCAATACCAAATCTTCTCAAGGATGCAGAGAAAGAACTCAAAACTTACTGGTGAGAATGTAAATTGGTACAACCCACTATGGATTAAAATATGGCAAGACGTGTAAAAATAAGGATATGCATTTCCTAGGACCCAGCAATTCTCCTTCTCTCTATATACATGCCTTGGAAAAACTATAGCACAAGTGCACAAGGAGGCACATTTAAAAATTTTTTGCAGCATTTTCTGTGATAGCCAAAAAAATCCTAACAGAAGAATGAAGAGTTATAATGAAATATCTATAGTAGTTAAAGTGGACAAACTTCAGAAACTTAATTTTTATTTAAAATAAATAAATATTGCTTAATACTATTTGGAGCAAAAAATAAAAATATAACAAGAACCACCTCCTGAACGGTATATTACATTACGATACCACTTATACACATTTATAAAATGCAAAAAACACTAACTTAGGACACATGAGTATGCAGTAAAAGTATCAAAACATGCACAGGAACTACCATCAGAAGCTTTAAAAAGTGGCTTTTCAGGTGTAGTACCTCACGCCTGTAATCCTAACACTTTGAGAGGCTCAGGCAAGTGGATTGCTTGAGCCCGGGAGTTCGAGACCAGCCAGGGCAACATGGCAAAACCCCGCCTCAACAAAAAACGAAAATTAGCCGGGCACGGTGGCGTGTGCCTGTGGTCCCAGCTACCTGTGAGACTGAGGTGGGAGGATCACCAGGGACTCAATTACTTCTAACATGTTTTGCGAAGTATGGCAAACTTTAAGGTTTTAAAACTGGCAGCGATCGCTTCTCAGCCTTTTGGCTAAGGTCATATGTAAAACTGGTGGTGAGTACACAGAATTCTTATAAATATTCTCTATTTGTTTGTATATGTTTAAACTGTTTAACAATCATTTTGAAAGTAAAAACCTAAGTTTTTACAAATATGCTAGACAAATGGTTAACGCCTTTAATATAGAAGAAAGCCTCTTACAAAGGACAAAAACATCCACCATAGATAAATGGAAAAAAATGAACAGAGAATCCAAAAAAAAATAAACTGTACATAGTTAATGAACATTTTAAGCCATTATCAAAGAAATTCAAATTGAAAATAAATGGATGTTATTTTCACAGATAAGATTAGGAAAAATATTTTTCTTGGTAATATTCAGTGTTGGCAAGAGTATGATTCCATGAGGTTATTCACTGCTAGTAAGGGCACAGACTACTATTAATATTCAGGAAAACCATTTGGCAGTTTGGATTAAAATGTCAATAACTTTTTTTGAGAGAGGGTCTCCCTCTGTTGCTCAGGCTGGAGTGCAATGGCATGATCTCAACCTCCTCCTCCCAGACTCAAGTGAACCTCCCACCTCAGTCTCCCAAGGATCTGGAAGTGTGGGTGCACACCAGCATGCCTGGCTAATTTTTTGAAGAGATGGGGTTTTGCCATGTTGCCCAGGGTAGTTTCGAACTCCTGGCCTCAAACAATCCAATCCACCAACCTCAGCTTCCCAAAGTGCTGGGATTACAGGCATGAGCCACTGCGCTCAGCCTAAAATGTCTAACTTTTTACCTTGTAATTAATTACACCTCTAGGTATCTATAGAAACAAAAATGGGAATGTAATAAAGATTTATGTTCAGAGCGGTTATTTGCTGCATGGTTTATAATAGCAAAAAAAAAAAAAAAAAAACCCCACAGAGGAAAAAAGAAGCAGCATAAACATCTAGTAATAGGGAATGATTCCATCAATTATAGATTATGGTTTACTCATAAGAGCGATTATTATGTAGTCATTCACTTAGGGTGATGTTTCTAAATAATTCTTAAAGTACTTGTAAAAAGCATGAAAAAAAAAAAGAATTCCTAAAGATATGGAAAAATAACTGTGATGTAGTACTAAGTGGCAGTGTAGGGTAGACTGGTAATACAGTGTCACCCCAGCTATGTAAATATATACAAGGGTCCTCATTACCCACATATTCACTATCTAAGTCACCACAGTTGCAAGATTTCATGAAGTATGAGAGGCAGTTTGGAGAATTACACAAATCACATGCAAAACCACTAATAGATAAGGAGCTGGAGAGTTAGAGTGGTAAAAAACCAAAGAGAAAGTCAACAAGGATGATACGAGACAGGCCCTGCAACGATCTAACAGTTAAAAGTCTTAAGAGAGGCTGTTGAGGAATTTATGAACTCTTCAAACATGTTTACAAAAAATTTCCCTTTTTAATTGTTACCAAAAAATCAAACATGAGGTCAAAGAGGTCATATTTAAGCTTTCATTTTCTTTTAAAAAATTGTCTGCCCCACGTCACCCCAAATCTCTTTATTTATTGACATTTTCTTCTAAGAATTGGTATAAAATTGCAAGTATAACTTAAATTTTATTTAAAATACTTACAATAAAATTATTTTTATAATTTCATTACATTCCCAAGATAAAATCATAATCTTTTTAACTGCTTATTATGAAATTTTCACTCCTATTTTAATTGGTTAACTTCACATGATCATTTTCTAGTACCATTATCTTGGTTTAACAAAAACTTCCTGATCATTCATCTAGAAGACAAAAAATAGAATGACCCTGTCCAATAGAAACATAATGTGACCCACTCATGCAATTTAAAATTTTCTAGGAAACACATTAAAAAATTCTAAGAACAAATGGATGAAATTAATTTTAATATATTGATTTAACATAACTATCCAAAATGTAATAACTTCAACATGTAATCAATATAAAATTATTCATGAAATTTTTAACTAAATCTTCATAATCCAGTCTGTATTTTATACTTACAGTACATCTCAGTTTGAACTAGCCACATTTCAAGTTCTATATGGCTCAGGTCTGGAAGAAAATGCACCAAAATGCTTTTCAAAATCCATACAAAACGGTTCATATATGAATTCGATGTGTGAAATTGCTTTCACAATTTAAAAATTTTTTTAAGTTTGGCATGTAAGTATCCCATATTTTTAGCTTTCTTTTTTCACTTGTGAAAGATGTTTTTCTATATCTCATTTATGTCTTAAGTATTTAACTAATATATGGCATTTTTCTGTTTCTCTTTACATCCTTTGAGAGTTGCATTTCATTTCCTACTTCGACCTTCTGGTTTTCTAAGCAAATTATTTCCATTTTTTTCCATCCTTTTTACTGGTAGCCTGGCAAACTTACTACTTCTGAGATCATTTCAAAGCAAACCTTAGTCTTGCCAAGTTAATTTATTTCTACCCTTCCCTGCTTTCTCATAGATCAAAATCACTTTTTCTTATATTATTAGAACCATATTGTTTTCTTATGGAACACACAGTTCCCTTGGATTTCTTTGTCTTTAAAAAACAAATTCTTCCCAGGGAACCCTTTAAACTATTGGAATTCACTTGCTTAATATTTCTTTTTTCTCTCCTGCAGGAATCCTCCTTTCGCCCTTCAGAATCATACCTTTTACAATACATAAATGTATGGTTGCTTTTAACTAAGTTGCCAGGTACAAATTTTCAAATACTCCCTGAGCATGAATATGGCATTAAGAGTTGTGTTTTCATTCCAGTGGTTTGATGTCTCTGCCACTTGTCATACACGGCTTTTTCTTTGAAAAGAGTCTAAGAACTGATTTTACATCATTTCAGTGTAGTCTCAAACCAGACATAAGCAAAAATTTTTGGGCTACACTATTGCATTCTGTATTGAAGAACGTTGGGTAAATTGTTTAAGAAAAACTCTGGAGCTTGGTCAAACTCTGTGTATCATTTTCTTGAGGTGAATTGCTGAATCACACCTTTCTGAAGTCCTTAAAGTCCCTGAGTTGGTTGAGAACAGAATTACCAGTATATAATATGATCTAAGTAATTTTGACATCTGCCCCAAATATTAGGCAACCGGTACTCATTACTGTAAGAAACGAAACTCTCAAAAGCAGAAGTGTTCCTTTAAATAACAGAATGAAACTGAAAAAAAAAAAAAGTAAAAGAAGTGGTAGGAGGAGGTACTGGGTAGCAACTTACTGAATACTCAAGATCACCAAAGCGATCCAGCCACACATTTATGGATGCTGAACGCTAATTCCCTGAACATCTGCTCAGAAACCCTCACAGACCACTGGTAGAAAACTAGAAGTTGGGTTGTTCCTTCCTCCCACCCACCCCACCCCCAGGGGTGGGAGTGGAGGGCTATGAATCACAGTATTTTAATGCAGAAGGTGGAAAAAATAAAACAGGACAAGCACTAGGATTTGGGATGAAATGAATTAGTGATCTTTTATATTTGATATGCATTGCGGATAAAAGTGGTGAAGCAGATCAAATGAGATTATTTGGGGGAGGCTCATTATTTGTTCAAATTCTGCCTTTTGTGTGTAGGGCTTGGGAGACTTAAAGGCACTTGGAGAGTGTTGACATTCTTTATAAATGTTACAAGGTATAGAAAAAGGTAAGGAAGAAAAGAAGACAAAAAGAAGCCCGGTGAAGGAAGAGAGAGAAGGAAGGGGAAGGAAGAGAGGGAGAAAAAAATTCCATTTACATGTATTTTATGTGAATAAGTTTTCTGGCTGGGGGTTAGGGGGAGGCAAAATATTGGTTACAATTTAATTAAATCCAAAAAGCCGTTGTTGAGAACTTGCTCTGTCATAGCTTTTCCTTGGTGCTAATGAGGGTCACAAGGTAGCACGAGTGATCAGATCCCCATATAAAGCATCACTGTGTCTTCCCTCCTGCCTCTGCAGGCCCACAGAGGATGGCCCAGTTTTTACCCCATCACGAGGCAGGAAAGCACACCAGGATGAACCCAAACCAATCTGGGCGCCTCTGAACAAGCCCAATGGGGAGGAGGCTCAGAAGGCAGGAATGATTCCAGAGCTCATCTGGGGCTTACAGAGCAGACCTTGCCCTTGTGTTACTGTAAGCTCACCCTGCAGTGGTCACTGGCTATTCCCAGGATTCACTGTCTCCTCATTAACTTCTAAACGGGCTAGGTTGGAGCTCCTGGCAACGACCCAAACCAGAAGAGAGTGTTTAGGGAGAATGGCCTCCACAGCCTATAGAAACATCATCCATTTCTGTGAGGATTAATTGTAGCAGGCCACTTTCTTCCCCCAGAAAGGGTAGAGATGCTATAGGTTTAGGGAAATCCTAGTGTCTGGAGCCAAAGAAAAGAGGGGCAGAGTCAGGAGGAAGCCCAGAGAATCCGGGCTGGGGAGCTAGTTACCAGCTGTGTGCTACTAGACATGTTGGTCAACCTTTCATGTTGTCATTACCTCAGTCTTCAAATGATGATAGCATTACCTACACCACCGGGCTCCATTGATGATCACGTGAGATTAGATTTCTGAACATTCTGGAAATGCCTCACACAGATGTTAAGCATTTGTAAAATTATGAAAGAGAACACCTGGGTAGGTGAGAGAATAGGTTTCTTAGGCAACTAGGGGAGTAAGCTTGGACCAAGCAGGTGGGAGACTAGCATTCTTCTAAGGGAACCCCTGGAGATCAAGAAAGCACTAGACTCAGTAAGTTGGAGAGAAACATACACATCAGTTAGGGAAACTGTCTAAATAACCAGCCTCCACCCTTAGCTTGTGAACCTGTGACTGCAGTCTCATGATGGTGTTGAACCTAAACTCTGTGTGTTGCCTGTGAGAGAATCATAACCAGTAGACACCAGAAGACAGCCTGGAATCCACTGCTGTCCTGGGCTTTAGTGGCCACAAGTGTTGTGTTCCTGGAGCCATAAACATGGGAGGGAGAGGCAGCCACAAAGGCAGGGAGCGGGCCACTTCCAGACATCTGGCTGAAGTTCCACCACACCCTCATCTCCATCCTGTCTGAAATTGCACCCCTGGGGCTGGCCTGAAGCTGGATCAGATTCCACACAAGTTGAGCAGCAAAGCATCTCTCCCTGGATAATCACCCAAAGAAAGTCAGTGTTTCTTCTTGGGTGCCAGGTTTGAGGTTTCTTTCCCCTTCTCTTTGAGAATTTTACAATATACTTTGCTTCTTTTCAGCTCACATAATAAATCCGTGAGGAGATAAATGAGGTGCTGAATTGACAAGCAGGGCTGTTTGGGTCTCACTCCTGGTCAATTCTAGAACTACTAGCTTCTCCATCATATCTAAATGTCAATAAAGACATAGTCTCAAAAACATACCTCAATTTTGCAGACAGTTGAGAGTTCTAAGACACTAATTCTGACCAACTAAAGCAGTAAACATTAATAAGCAAACTGCAGTTAGCTGTGGACAACGACTCCATGTCAATTATAAGATGAACAATATTGAATATTGATAGAGCAGGTTAAAGTTTACAATATGTTTTATACCCATTACCTCATGTGATCGTGAAAGCTACCCTGTGAGGCAGGTGTTTGTGTAGCCAGCCTCCAAGCTGTCCAAATGATTTTCTCCTCCTGATATTCATGCCCTTCTGCAGCTACTCCCGCACTGAATAGGACTCACCTGAAATGATGGAGTGTGGCCTCTAAGATTAGGTCATTAAAGACTTTCTGGCTTTCACCTCATAATCTCTTGGGTCCCTCCCTCCGGAGGAAGCTAGCGGCCATCTTGTGAGGATGCTGAGCGGCCCAGTGGGGCAGGAACAACGTGGAAATGGATCCTTAAGCTCCTATCAAGCCTTCAGGTAACTGCAGTCACGCTCAGCATTTTTAAATATAATTCACTTACCATACAGTTCACTCATTTAAACGATAGAAGTCACTAGTTTTTAGTATATTCACAGATATGTGCAAACATCACCACAGTCAAATTTAGAACACCTTCAGCACAAAAACAAAAACCCATAACCTTTAGCCATTGCCTCCATATCTTCCCAGTTTCCCCAGCCCTAAGCAACCACTAAACTCTTTCTCTGTATAGATTTGCCACTTGTGGACATTTCATATAAATGGAATCATATAGTATGTGGTATTTTGTGACCTACTTCTTATATTAAGCATCATGTTTTCAAAGTTCATCTGTGTTGTTGCATGTATCAGAACTTGGTTTCATCTTATGGCTGAATAACATTCCATCGTATGTATACACATTTTGTTTATCCATTCATCACTTCATGAATGCTTGGCTTGTTTCTGACTTTGGGCTATCGTAAATGCATGCTGCTTTAAACATTTACATACAATTATTGGAGTGGATGTATGTTCTCTTGTGTATATACCTAGGAGTAGAATCGCTGGGTATATGTTAACTATATGTTTAAGGGTTTGAGGAGCTTCCAGGCTGTTTTCCAAAGTGGCTGTACCACTTTTACATTCCCACCAGAAGTATACAAGGGTTCTGATTTCTCCACATACTCACCCACGTGTGTTATCTGACTTATTTGTATATGAAGTAGCATTTCATTGTGGTTTTGATTTGCATTTCCCTGATGACTAGATGCTGAGCATTTTTTCATGTGTCATGGGTCATTCATATCCCTTCTTTGGAAAAATGTCTATTCAGATCTTTGTGCATTTTTTAATTGAATTGTCTGGTCTTTATTACTGAGCTATAAGTGTTCTTTACATATTCTATATATAAGTCTCTTATCAAATATATAATTTGCAAATATCTTATTCCATTCCATAGATTGTCTTTTCACTTTTAAACAGTATCCTTCAAAGTACAAAATATTTTAATTTTGATGAAGTCCAATTTATCTATTTATTTTCTTTTGTGGCTTGTGCTTTTGGTGTTATATTTAAGAATCCAGTGCCAAATCCAAGGTCATGAAGATTTTCCCGTTTACTCGTAATAGTTTTATAGTTTTAACTCTTAGATTTAAATCTTTGATTCATTTGAATTAATTTTTATATGGTGTAAGATAAAGGTCCAACTTCATTCTTTTACATGTGGCTATCCAGTTGTTCCAGCACTATATGTTAAAAAGATTCTTCTGACCAGGAACGGTGGCTCCTTCCTGTAATCCTAGCACTTTGGGAGGTCATGGTGGGTGGATCACCCGAGGTCAGGAGTTCAAGACCAGCCTGGCCAACATGGTGAAAACCCGTCTCTACTAAAAATACAAAATTAGGCCGAGCACAGTGTCTCATGCCTGTAATCCCAGCACTTTGGGAGGCCAAGGCGGGCGGATTGCCTGAGCTCAGGAGTTCACGACCAGCCTGGGCAACACAGTGAAACCCCATCTCTACTAAAATACAAAAAATTAGCCAGGCGTAGCAGCGTGCACCTGTAGTCCCAGCTATTTGGGAGGCTGAGGCAGAAGAATTGCTTGAACCCGGGAGGCAGAGGCTGCAGTGAGCCGAGGTTGTGCCACCGCACTCCAGCCTGGGTGACAGAGCAAGACTCCGACTGAAAAAAAAAAAAAGATTCTCCTTTCCCCCATTGAAGGACATTAGCATTCTTCTCAAAAATCAGTTGACCACAGTGCACATGGATATATTTCTAGACTCTCACTTCTATCCCATTGATCTGTATGTGTACTGCTATGCCAGTACCACACTGTCTTGAGGGCTATTGCTTTGTACTAAGTTGAAATCAGAAAGTGTGAGTCCTCCAATTTTGTTCTTCTTTTTCAAGATGATTTTGGCTATTCTTGTCCCTTGTAATTTCATATGAATTTCAGTCAGTTTGTCAATTTCTACAAAGATGCCAGCAGGGATTCTGATAGGGATTTTATCGAATCTATAGAGGAGTTTGGAGAATATTGCCATTTTGACAACATTAAGTCTTCTGATCCATGAGCATGGAATATCCATTTATTAAGATCTTGTTTAATTTCTTTCAACAATATTTTGTAGTTTTCAGAGTATAAGTTTTCCACTTTTTTGTTAATTTCATTTCTATGTATTTTATTCATTTTGATACTACCGTAAAGGGAATTGATTTCTTGATCGGATTTTCAGATTGTACATTGCAAGTATTTAGAAATATAATGGATTTTTGTATATTGATCTTGTATCCTACAACCTTGTTGAGCTTATTTATTAGTTCTAATAGTTTTCTTTATTCCTTAGGATTTTCTATATAAAAGATCATTTCATCTGTGAACAGAGATGGTTTTATTTCTTTTCTTCCAATCTGGATGGCTTTTATTCCTTTCTCTTACCCAATTGCCCTGGCTAGATCCTCTAATATCATGCTGAATGAAAGTGACAAAAGCAACATCCTTGTCTTATTTCTGATATTCAGGGGAAAGCATCTAGCCTCAACATTAATATGATATTAACTGTAGACTTTTCACAGATACTCTTTGCCAGACTGAGGAAGCTCCCTTCTATTCCTAGTTTGTTGAGTGTTTTTATCAGGGAAGTGTTTTGGATTTGTCAGATATTTTTTCTGCATTTAATGATATGATCATGGACTTTTGGTTTTCATTCTGTTGTTATGCTGTATTATATTCATTGACCCACCAACATCTTGACCATGAGCTTATGGGACACACTGAGCCAGACCAAACAGCTAATCTGCTCCTGCATTCTCAATGCACAGAAACTATATGATATAATAAATGCTGTTTCTTTCTTAAGCTGGTGAATTTTAAGGTAATTTGTTATAAAGAATAGATTACAAGCATAGCATTGTTATCATTGTTTTATACATGAAGCAACTGGCATTTGGAGTATTTACTTATCTCACAAACCTGCTCTGGGTTAGAGTTGGTAGTGGAAGTGATTTGAACCAGATCTTCTGACTTAAATCATGAATTTTCCTCCACAAACTTCTATCTTTAGTGACTCGGCCAAGTTTACTGCAAATTGTTACCTCTTTGGTTTGCAGGCCCATCTCATATATTGGACAGGTAGTTCACTGCACAGGGCAAGTGGCTGATGGGGCAAATGGTGACTGATACCTGACCTGTGCTACTTTTTCACATGTGCACAAAGGCATTGCATAAAGCCTGTTGGGTTGTTCCAATAAAATAATATAACTAGAAAAACTTTTGTATTTCTCTAGTTTCTAGTTTCACATGCCATCAACAAATATTATTCAATGAGACTTGTCCCACTCAGAAAAATTTTTAAATCCGTGGCAAGATTCGTTCTCACTACCCTCTGTTCTCACCACCATCACCTTCCCCAACAATGCCACCCACAGCCTCTTCCTCAGGATCTGGCTCTTAGGAAGGAGAAAACTAGGGAAAATACCTGCCTGTATTGAGGGTCTTCTGTGTGCTGATACATGACTGGATACCTTACATACTCAATTGTAATGTACAATTGTAACTACATAATTTATCTCCATGAGTTTGACAGGCAGGTATTATTATCCCCATTTTACAGAAAGTAAACCCACTGAGAGAGGTCAAATAACTTATCCAAGTCACACAGATGGTAAATGGTGGAAGCAGGGTTAGAACACAAGTCCATTTGATTCCAAAAACAATGCTCTGCTCACCATATCTTGCTGTTTCATCTGACTAACAAATTTAAAGGTGATGTCCCATGAGGAACATTGACGTTCCCATAGAGAACTACTGCTGAACAAACAATCTTAAGACCAAAATAAATTTATCTCAAACGCTGGACTGTCGAGCCTTAACATATGGGATGATTTTGGATGTTAAGAACTCCCAACACCCTTCAAAGCATATCACATGAATGACCTCTTTGACTTAAGGATAGCCCCACTGACCAGTCCCTATGGATACAAACCTACAGTCCACTAAAGTCCACGTCCTGGGTCTCAGAGGATGGTTTACTTTCTAACTCTGCAATGGAAGGAAAGACCTACTAATACAGTTAGGCAGACGTTCATTCATTCCTTCAGCCAATATTTATTGGAGCTCAAAAAAGCAACATCCTTGTCTTGTTTGTATCTGGTACGTGATAGGCCCAGAGGATAGCACTAAACATGGCGGACATGTTCCCTGAGGTCATGGCGCTCAGAATATGATGAGCTCCTTAACTTGCCCTTACCCTCTTACAACACACACACACACACACACACACACACACACACACACACACACACGGCTACCTGAAGTGGGAAAGAAACTATTCACATAGCTATCTTATAACCCCTATAGTAGAAGACTCAATTGATGGGGCAGAGCTTGGGGGTTTAAAAGTAAGAAGTAACTAAGAAAGTTAAAGCAATGCTTCCAGAAACTTTTCTCACCTTCTCAGGTGAACAACCGGTGCACATTGACACAGATGCCTCTAAGAAGCTGCACAGGGGCCAGAGGAAGAGGCTCCAACCATTGCTCTCCCCTCACCTGCAGATCAAGAGAAGCACATGGCTAGGAGAAAGAGCACTGAGAAGAGCTGACCCTTAGGAAAACTTGGCTTTAAAATCAGGAATGTTCGCTTGTTATTGCCACAGTCTGACTAGGGAATCTCAGGAGGTGGCAGGGTTTGGGTTCATTTTAGAACAACATGTAGAAAGAATTGACGGGCCACCCACAACCTTATCTGAACCTGTAATGTCTACAAAATTGGGCAACAAAGTTTAAAGAAACAGCTTTTTCCTTACAGATTTTTGGTGCCAAGACCCCTTCTGATCCAATTGTAACTAAGTAAATATAGAAGCCAAGAAAAATTAAATGGAATTTTTGGAACTTGGTCCTGGGTGTGCTGCAAGCTGAGGACAGAAATATTTGGACTGATGAAAGTGGGGTGTCAGCTTGTTTGCTTTAGGGTCCTTCCCATTCTACAGAACTCTGGCCCGTGTTAGAGTCAGACTGGCTTCCAGGCTCCTTGGAAAGACCAAAGTTCAGAGTGATCTGTCCAAAAACCTCTCCTTTTACAGTGTATCATACGGAGAAAATTAGGTGACAGCCCCCTTTTAAGACAGAACTGCTTCAAAAACTCCATGTACCAGAAAAACTGGTTCGAAAAGTGGAATTTGAAACCATGTCAAAGAAACAGATGCACAAGTACTGATAAGGTAAGACTGTGGTCTGTCTCCAGGGCTGCCGCAGAGAGCAAAGGAAAAGCAGTAAGCAGGGAGCTGGGCCTGCTTCTGCCTGCAGCCTGAGGAGCTCAGCTTTCAGGCCCCATAAACTGGGTTCTGAAAAAGCTTCAGTTTAGAGAAAAAGATCCTGATAGATGAGCTGGCTTAGATAGAAGGTAGGTAGGTAGGTAGATAGATAGATAGATAGATAGATAGATAGATAGATAGATAAGATATAGATTGATGATAGATTAAATAGATGATAGGGCCGGGCGCGGTGGCTCAAGCCTGTAATCCCAGCACTTTGGGAGGCCGAGATGGGCGGATCACGAGGTCAGGAGATCGAGACCATCCTGGCTAACACGGTGAAACCCCGTCTCTACTAAGAAATACAAAAAATAGCCGGGCGAGGTGGCGGGCGCCTGTAGTCCCAGCTACTTGGGAGGCTGAGGCCGGAGAATGGCGTGAACCCGGGAGGCGGAGCTTGCAGTGAGCTGAGATCCGGCCACTGCACTCCAGCCTGGGCTACAGAGCGAGACTCCGTCTCAAAAAAATAAATAAATAAAAATAAATAAATAAATAAATAAATAAATAAATAGATGATTGATAGATTATAGATGACAGATAGACAAATAGAAGAAAGAAAGAAAGAAGAAAGAAAGAAAGAAAGAAAGAAAGAAAGAAAGAAAGAAAGAAAGAAAGAAAGAAAGAAAGGGAGAAAGGGAGAGAGAGAAAAGAATGTTGGAAGCCAGATCAAGACAGAGAGAGATAGACAAAACATGTATAGCATGAGAAATCCTGGTGGGATAGAAAGAATGCTGCCTTGGGAGTTAGGAGAAATGACTTCTGGTCTAGGTTACCACTAGTTCTGATGTGATCATAACCTGTAAGTCTCTCTTTTTTTCTTAAGTGCTCTCTAAGGACCTTTAAGTCCAACATTAGTTGGCTCTCTGATTGCAAGGAAGCTCTACAAGATGCCTA
Source organism: Papio anubis (assembly GCF_008728515.1). Taxonomy (NCBI): domain Eukaryota; kingdom Metazoa; phylum Chordata; class Mammalia; order Primates; family Cercopithecidae; genus Papio; species Papio anubis. The sequence continues at coordinate 12,635,858 of NC_044984.1, read as the reverse complement.
CAGTTGCCTTTAATGATCTTGTAACTCGCTCTACAGTCTCCTCTTCATGGGAAAATGGAGTTTTATGGAGAGATCAACCTGGGAACTATTAGATCCTCTCTATGCTTGGAAGATCCTTATAACCCATCACACAGAGCAATTCAGAGAAGAAAATTTGCACATTGTGCTCCAAAGAGGACTACCCTGTGCCCTGGGTCCTTATAATCACCCCCAAAATGAGAATAATAAAAGCATGTTGTTATTGAGAACTCACAATGGGTTAGATATGGAGCCCAGCATTTTATACATATTAACTCATTTAATTTCCAGGACAGTCCTATGAAATTGGAACTAATATCAATCTCATTTTACAGGTTAGGAAACTAAGGCTCAAAGAGGTTAAGGGAGTTGTCCAAAATCATGTTGCTGCTAATAGCAGAAGTTGACTTCAACATCAGTGCTTTGAAGCACTATGCTGTTAAAAATGGAGACCAAGATGAAGACCCTGTTGGGGTCTGAAGACCCATCAGAGAAGGAAGAAGAAGCTGTAAAAGTAGTGAACTGCATTGTCTAGCATACAGTAGCTACTCAATAAAAACAGGAATCTAGAGGGATGCCTCAGAGACACTTTAGAATAGGTTGGCCACACACAGAGTTATTAAGGAGCAGTGACTCTTAGGGACAGAGGAGGAACATACTGAATAACTCTCCAAAGCAATGATGAAACCAGGTCAATGACTACTGGCAGAGTGAGAGAAAGATAAACAAGCAGGTCCCAATAGACAGAATGAGGGGCACATGTCGCAGGGTGAACTGCCAGAAATCCATGCCACGTTCCAAGAGTCTGTCTGCATTGCTTAATGGTTCTAGGACTATGTGAATGGATCTTATATACTGCTGAATTCCTGGTGTAAAGCTTTAAAAGGGTCAGTTCTAGGTCAAGTGAGCTGAAAGAAAGCTCTGCCTCCAACTTCTGAGGTCAGTTCTCCCTCATATTTGTGCCTATTTCTTATGGAAGGGAAGAAGGAAAGAGATACCTGCTGACATTTCAATACATTTTCCCCTAGAACATTTGACTAAGTCTCCCCCACGTTCCTCTTCCCTATGGACCTGTAGCCTTTGCCTTCTAGCCCAGTATCTCCAAAATCCTAACCCTTCCTTCCACTCCTTTGTCCACATGGCTTGTTTCTTTTGAAAAACCTTCACATCTCCCTAAACAAGAATGGTTGCCTGCCAGCAACAAGGAAGCCCTGCTGTCTCTCAAAAAGGATCTGGAAAGGCTGGTCTATGGGACAGAAAGAAAATCTGTCCTGTGATGAAGGCATGTAAGGGCAGACACCAACCACGAGCCAAGGGCAGGCACACTGCCTCTCATGAGGAGGGAGGGGAGGGAGGAAGAAGGGAAGGAGGGAAGGAAGGAAGGAAGGAAAGAAGGAAGGAAGGAAAGAAGGAAGGAAGGAAAGAAGGAAGGAAGGAAGGAAGGAAGGGAGGGAGGGAGGGAGGGAGGGAGGGGGAGGGAAGAAGGGAGGGAAGAAGGGAGAGAGGGCAGGACAGGAAGGAGGGAAGGAGGAAAGGAGGGACAGACACAGGGAGAGAAGAAAGAAGGGAGGGAGGGAGGGAAGGATTACCTTGATGTATAGTTACATCTGATCTGAGGATTTGGAGACCTCAGACCATCCTCAGGGCCTGCCAGCAGTCTTTGAAATTTTTTTCTATAAAATGAGTCAATAATACATTCTGTTAATGACCTTGATGGACACTCTGTGCTGTTTTGTTTTTTCAGCCCTAAGTCCTTTAAAAATCTTCTGCTGAGTGTTCCTGATACCCATCCCACTTTATCTCTCTCCACTCCCAAGCGGGATCCTCTACCCCAGTGAAGTCACCTTGCCTGATCTTATTACTGTCTTATCTCACTGTCTTTTTTTAGAATTATGTATCAGCCTGTCTCTCAAACTACAATATAAACCTAAAGGCTAATGTACTAGATTTCCTATTTGTCCCACCAGGTCCACTTTCCACCTTCTCCATCTTTCCCTAGGAAGGCTGAATTCTTCAGTTCCCCACCAACTCACCTTGGGTCCCTTGCACCTGTGGCTGCTGGTGGGTGTGACCAATGGGACATGCAGATGAAAGATTGGAGGGTAAGAAGAGGTATTTATTCCCTCCTGCCAGGCCGTGTTTTGAGCAGTGGTTGTGTTCTTCTACTAAAGAACAGTGGTTGTGTTCTTCTACTAAATGTCATAGCTCCTATCCAATGTCCCCTCTCTGATAGCCACAGCTGTCTGCAGATCTGGTAGCCACTCCTTCCCTGTGCCCATTCAGGCTGAGAGGTATAAGGATTTCCACATTGTTAATCCCTGCATACTGCACCATCCCTTCCTGGTTCTCAAACTTACCCCACAGCTTTGTAAAGTGTTCACTCATTAAATCCCCTGTCAGGTATTTATTCATTATGGATTATTCACTTAGTGTGAAGCTGACACCGTGCTAGGCACACGCCAGTTCGTGGTGGACTTGAGCCCTGTGTCACCTCTCCCTCCTTCCTGCTAGGGCCCTGGAACTCCAGCCCCAGCCCTATAGAGGCGCCTCCTACCCAATTCTTTTCCCTTTGCTAATTCTACTGAAGGTGATTGATATATCTTTGGGTTTAGGCTTAGAAATCTCTCTTACAATGTAAATATGGCTTCTAGAAGTATATTCTTGTCTTGCTCATTATGGAAGTGAATGAGCTTGTCAAACTTGTTGGAAAGAGAGGGTAAATATAGCATATTTTGAGAGCCTGCCATTTACTTGCCATTATTGAAGTGTTATTGCTTCTGTGAATCCCTCAAGAGACAGTGCAGTAGATGTTGCTTTAGGTTCTGAAGAGGGAGGGGAAGCTTGGTCATGGCAGTACTAAGGAGGGCGCTGAGGGTGATGAGTGCAGGGCTGTGCAGACAGGAGAGTAAGTGGAGGGGGTTGTGCCCAAAGATAGGGAAAAGCCCTGAAAGGAAGCTGGATTCATTCACATATTTGTGTGGGACTGGCCTGGCCCACCCACTTCCTTCCTCCTCCTCCTCCCTGCCTGCCACTACTTCTCTACTTGAACCACTACTTCCTCCTCTTCTTTTCCTACTGTTTTCACTCACATATGTAAAATTCAGGTTACACAGGAAGCCCATGTTCACTATTGCCTAAAAACAAGATGCCAGGTACCTCTTATGTAACATCTAAACACAGGAGGCTCTGGGAAAAAAAGTAAGGAATCTGAGAAAGTAGTTCCATAAGAGCCCTGATATTTATGGCTCTGCCTGGAGTTAGTGAATGTCACGTGGATGGAACCCTAAGAGGCAGGATATCTCCATGTTATATTCTCAAGAAACCTGGAGGGCTACTGTGATCACAAATTGGGATGACCTTTCCTTTCTCCAGCATTTAAATTAGAACCAGTGAGAATCAGATCACAGAGATCATGTCTATGAGTATGGAGTATGGGGATTAAGGACTCCAGAGGAGCCCCTGCCACCGTGACATGATTCTCTGAGGCATGGGTCTCACTGCCACCAGGGATGGGGGATAAGCAAGGGTGTCAGGTCTCTGAGCACAGGTACAGTGCTGCACTCTTGCTAGTGGGATTTGTGGCAGAGGCCGCTAGTTGCCCCCTGCCGTTCCTCTCTATTCTCATCATGCCAACTGGAGAAATCACAATATTTTCCAGCTTCCACTAAGCTCTGGCCAATGTGCTATAAACAGAAGCAATATGTGGCACTTCCAGGAAATCTCTTTATAAGTCCATTGTCAGATGCCCTTTTTTTCCCCTCCTCCATTGATCCTTCCTTCTTTCTCCTGGTTAAAATGTGGATGTGATGGCTGGAGTTTGAGCAGCCACCTTAGACTATTAGGTGGAAGCCACATGCAGAGGGTAAGGGTATTTAGACAGAAATCTGAATCCCTGACAGTTTGTATGATCATATCAACCCTGGACTGCTTATCTCTAGACTTCTTCTATTTAAAAAGAAAATAAATTTCTACTTTGTCTATGACACTATTATTTTGGTTTCTTTGTTATATGTGACCTGATCTGATTCTAACTGACAAAAAAAAAATCTCTCCAGGCTTTAGGTATAACATAAGTTGTCTTAAATAAATTCTTGCTCAGAAATTCCACTGTCATTTCCTTAATTTTTTCCAGAGGTGTCTCAACATGGAAGCCACTTTCTCTTTCTTTCTAGGGAAGTGGAGGCAGTATTTCCATGGTCCTTGAAGATGTGCATTTCATGGTCTGAATGACAAGGGAGAAAATGGAATATCATTTAGATCCCATCCTGATTCAAGGGTTCCCTGGGGGCAGCTGTGCCACAGTGTAACTATTAAACAGAAACATCAGACCCCCCTACATTTAGAACCAACCTAGAGATTAATAGCAATTTGATGTCTCCAGATTACTTGGTGATCCTTAGATAAAAGAGGCTCAGGAAACAGAAACACATCCGTGTCTTCAGCTAGAAAAAAACACTCACCAGGTCAGAGCCCACACAACACAATTGTGATGGAGAATAATAGATCTGGCCATTTCGGGAAGTAGCTGGCAGTGGAGGGAAGTGGTGAAGGAAGAGGAGAGAGGCTGGAGGGTGGGGCTGACGGGGAGTGGACACAGTGTTCCTGACCACTCTTTCCTCCAGCTGTGCCCACCATGGGGTGTGCTTTCGGTCCCTGCATGGTCTCCACTGCCATCATCCCTGCCCCAAACATAAACTCCAGTTTATTCTCTGAACCAGCCATGTTCTTCCAGAGCAACAAGTCTTCGTGCATGCTGTTCCTTGTGTTTAGGACGCTCTTAACCCTCCACAAGTGCGAATAATACCTCCTCTGCCTTCCAGGATTTCCTCAGGCAGAGTTAGACCCCTTCTCCTCTACGCTTCCAAAGCACTTTGCCTTCAAGCAAATTTCAATCTTTAGGGACAGCCAAGGGACTGCATCATATGCATACTTGAGTTGCTTTAATTTAACTATGCATGCTCAGTAAACAGAAAAGAAAAGAAAGAGAAAGAAATCTCTTTATTCCCCATCCTCTAAAAAAAAAATCTTATATATTATTTTTATAAAAACATTTTAAAAGGAGGTTCTAGCTGAAAATAAAGGAAGCTACTTAGAGTCGATTTATGGGATTTTTGAGGGAGGAGTTTTCCGGACTGTTTGTCACCTCCCTTTCTGTGCTGACTTTGGACTAAGTTCGAACATGATGTGACTCCTCTGCACAGCATCCGGGGATGGCTTTTTGGAGTGGCTCCCTTCTCTCAGCTGTGAGCTTTGGAAGGGCAGGAACTGGTGATATTCACCTGGGGATCTTCTGGGCCTAGCACAGTGCCAGGCACGCAGTTAGTGTTCAAGAAATGTTTGTTGAAAGAAAAGATGGATGATTCCAGTGTTTCCCACTGGCTGTACCATAGTTAGAATCTCAGGGAAGCTGTTTCACCCAGCGTACCTCTACCACAGCCTTGCAAACTGACATCCAACCCCATCTCTGAAGACTTAAACCCAAGCTACTCACTTTCCAAAGCAGCCCACATCACTGCAGATACATACCATTGTCAGCAGACAAGGGACATGCAGGATGCCCATCACGGTGCCATGAGCACAAGGAGCTTAAGTGACTTCTGCTGCTGCTGCCACCACTGATGATGAGTCAGTAATGCAATCAGAAGCCTTATGTTCTGAGTTAATTACACTGGCTTTCTGTCATCAGGGTTTGGGAAACTGTCAGGTATTAAGGGCCCATTCCATTCTCAGCCATGCTGCTGAGAAGTCAATCTTTCAAACACCTCAGTTCTCCAGAGATCAGCCTTCTGAAATTCTCAGAATGACTATGAACCTGGCAATAACAATGCAATCGAAGGGGAAAAAACTGGCATCTGACAACTGTCTTATAAAGAGATTTCCTGGAAGTGCCACACATTACTTCTGCTTATAGCACATCGGCCAGAACTTAGTGGAGGCATCACCCGTAACTGTAGACAAGGAGTGATGAGGACCTGCAGGTGGCAGTCAAGAATGGCTAAGAAATTCGGCCTTTAACCTGAAAAAGACAAGAAACCATTAAGGGTCAGATCTGCATTTTAGAAAGGTCACTTTAGCTATGGTGGAGACAGTGGATTCATTGGGTTCAAACTACAGGCAAGAAGCCCAGAGAGAAGAGAGTTGTTATGGTCGTGCACCGGAGGGCTGCCAGCCACTGAACCAACTAATGGCAACTGGGGAAGCGAAGTAGGCATGAAGGCCTATGATGAGAAGACTCGATGAGGTGGGTAGGACAGGGATGGAAGTTGATGTAGGACGGGTAGAGTTGGATGTGGTCCCAGATGAGGGGTTGGATGTGGGATGGGATGAGGGATTAGATGTGGGGCTGGATGAGGGATTGGATGTAGGACTGGATGAGGGATTGGATATAGGACCAGATGAGGGATTGGATGTAGGAGGGGATGAGGGATTAGATGTGGGACTGGATGAGAGATTGGATGTGGGATGGAATGAAGGTTGTCTGGGGCGAAATAAAGAATTAGATAAAACGTCAAGATGAATCGCAAAAGAGCAGATAAAGAGGTCACGTCTCGAACAAGATAAAGATTAGATCTCGGGTCGTCGTCGTCTCGGGTCGAGATAAAGGGTCGTCTCAGACAGATAAAGAAACTTCGTCTCGGAAACAAGATAAAAGATCGTCTCGAATCGAGATAAAAAGTCGATCTCGCGCGTCGAATCTCGAATGTCGAGATAAAGAGATGCGTCTGAAAGATAAAGAGTAGATGGAGTGGATAAGGTCGTCTCGGGCTCGAATAAAAAGGTCGATCTCGAATCGATAAAGATGTCCTCCGGAATCGGAATAAAAATTCGTCTCGGAAACGTAAAAGTTAGGTATAAAATGAGATAAAGGGTCGTCTGCCTGGAATAGGGAATAAAATGTAGAGACAAGGCAAAGGGATTAAGATGTAGAGATCAAATGAGGGAACTGGATACTAAGACAAGATAAAGGGTGGATAAAGGCTGAATGAGAGATTAGATATAGAGGATCAGGTGAAGAGTGGATGCTAAGGCAGATACAGTATTAAGATGTAAGCAACTGGATAAAGGGTGGATATAAAACAGTTAAAGAGATTCGTTGAATCGAATAAAGAGATTAAGATACAGAACAGAATAAAAGGGGAATTGAATGTACAGGACTGAATGAGATTAGATATAAGACAGATGAGATTAAAGAGATGGGATAAAGGAGATTGGATGAAGACAGGATGAAGATTGGATATACAAGACTAGAATAAAGAGATTAGATCTCGAACCAGACATAAAGATCGTCGAAGCAGGATAAGTCAGATAAACAAATAAAGAGAATCGAGACTCGGTAAAAATTCGTCTCACGAATCGAGATAAAGATTAAGATCTCGGAAACAGAGATAAAGTCGTCTCAGGTCGAGATAATCGGTCGTCTCCGGAACTCGAAATAAAGAGATTAAAATGTCGGAAATAGAGATAAAGTCGTCTCAGACAGATAAAGATAAGATCTCGACAAACGAAATTAAGTCTCGAATAGAGATAAAGAGATCCCGATACTTCCCTCACGAATAAAAGGGTCGTCTCGAAACAAGATAAAGGATTCGATCTCGAATCAGATAAAGATGAAATCTCCGGAATGAATGAGGATTGAGTATGGGACTTGGATGAGGGGATTGGATGTAAAGATGCGGGTGAGGATTGGATGTAGGACGGGATGAGGGATTGGATGTGGGACGGATGAGGGATTGGATGTAGGATGGGATGAGGGATTAGATGTAGCATGGGATGAGGGATTGGGTACTGGATGGGATAGGGATTGGATGTGGGACAGGATGAGGGATTAGATGTGGGACTGGCTGAGGAGTTGGATATAGGACCAGATGAAGGATTCGATATAGGACCAGATGAAGGATTTGCTGTCAGCAGGTGAGGAGAAGGGACCATCTAAGGGACTTACAGGTTTTCTAAAGCGACAAGTAGGTGGTGAATTGCAAATCACTGACAAGCAGCTCCATGGAGAAGTTAATGCCCCATCCAGAGTATCCACTAGTGGGATGAGAAGGGAAGAAGTCAGAGCCTCCCATCCCTCCAGATCCAATTCTCCACAACAGTCAGGTGCATGTAGCCATTCTACTGCTGTCTGCAATCTAGCCCTCAGGCATCCTCAAGTCCTGCAAGGGTCAAGGGTCACCCCAAAGAAGACACGGCAAATATTTGACAATCAAGGAGAAACCCAGTTAGAAACAGAAGACAGACCTTGCCTGGAGTCTGACTGGCCAAGGACCACATAACTCCTCTGCAGCCTTACCACTGCCTGAGAGTTTCTTTGTCCATTTACAAGAAATCATGGAACTGAGGATGGATCCACACAGTCCTCAGTCTAATGAACTTATAAAATATACACCAGGTGCCAGGTACTAGCTAGATAATAAGGGTTCAGGGTTTAAAAAGCCCTGTCAATCCAGTGGGGGAGGATGGCTCCTGCAAAAATCTATGGTTCAGCATGTGGACTATGAGAGTACAAACCAACAGAAAGGCTCGGTGTCAAAGACCCTGACTGGAACAAGAAAGATAGAGACAGGAAGGATCAACCCACTAACTTTTCAGACAGAGAAAACACTGGTGCTTCTTGATGGCAACCCAGAAGAGAGGACCAAGAGGCCAGGGGCAGCAAGTTAGGAAACTAGATAGAAAGGGAAAGAAGGACTCAGCAATGGGAAACAACGTGGAAACCTACTCCTGGCAAAGGCAGGGGTGTCTTTAAGAACCAGGACCCAGAGGAGTCAGAGACAGGAGATCTGAATAGCACAGAACTTCAAAGAGAGAATGTGGACACCTAAACAGAAAGAAAGATGACAAAAGTAGCCAGGCATAGTGGCTCTCCCCTGCAATGCCAACACTCTGGGAGCCCAAGGCAAGAGGATCGTTTGAGGCCAGGAGTTCGAGACTAGCCTGGGTAACATAGTGAGACTCCATCTCTAAAAAAAAAAAAAAAAGAAAAGAAAAAGAAAATTGAAGAAGAAGAAAGAAAGATGAAAAAACAACACCTGCCCCCTGGCCATTTTGTGACTACAAGTGGGAAAAAGAGCATCTTTCTCGGGTGATATGGGTGATATTGGTAGAAGAAGGCACCATGAGTGGTAGAAAGTGGAAAGCTGGAGTGATTGCAAAAAACTAAGTTAACCAGAACAGAGAAATAGAAGTGAGAGAAGACAAGAAGGTAGGTGGTAGTGTAGAAGAGGACTGAGAAGACAGGTCAAGGAAGGTGTCTGGTGGGCATTTACTAAATGAAGCTATGAGGCTGGCAATGATGATAACGCCATTGGTGAGTTTGAGAGGAAAGGCAATATAGCCAAGGGTAGGTAAATGCTTACTCTTGTAAAAACATTTTCCATGGTGTGGTGACTCACCCCTGTAATCTCAGCACTTTGGAAGGCCCAGGCAAAGGAATCACTTGAGGCCAGGAGTTCAAGACCAGGCCTAGCAACATAGTGAGACCATGTCTCTACCAAAAATTTAAAAAGTTAGCTGGGCATGGTGACCTGCACCTGTAGTCCCAGATCCTTGAACCCGGGAGGTTGAGGCTGCAGTGAGCTGTGATTGCATCATTGCACTCCAGCCTGGGTGACAGAGCAAGACCTCATCTCGTTTAAAAAAAAAAAAAAAAAATCCATGGAGAAAACTATCATCCTCCTCATAGTATTTGCATTGGTGGTCTCACCAGCCACAGCTGGGTGGCCCTTGGGACCCTGCCTGGTGTGGTTCCTCCTAAGTTGTGCAGTCCAGTGGTGTTCAGGCGGCATCTATTCCATAACAAGGAGCCTGAGCCAGAAGGTAATCAATGAATAGCTCTTTCATCTAGAACAGAAGTCAGCAAACTACAGTCCCTTGTCTCTACCAGCAGAGCCCATCCAACCCACTAGGTATCTCCTGCCTGCACCAGTTTTCATTTTTATAAAAAGTTGCTGTGCATGGTGGTTTATGCCTGTAATCCCGGCATTTTGGGAGGCCAAGGTGGGTGGATCACCTGAGGTCAAGAGTTCGAGACCAGACTGGCCAACATGGTGAAACCCCGTCTCTACTAAAAATACAAAAAATCAGCTGGGCATGGTGGCACGCGCCTGTAATCCTAGCTATTTGAGAGGCTGAGGCAGAAGAATCGCTTGAACCCAGGAGGCGGAGGTTGCAGTGAACCAAGATCATGCCATTGCTCTCCAACCTGGGCAAAAAAGAGCAAAACTCCATCTCAAAAAAAAAAAGAAGTTGTATTGGCACACGGTCATACCCGTTTGCTTATGCATTGTGTCTGGCAGCTTTGGCTCCCCTAGACAGCAACGTTGAGTCATTGTGACAGACAGTGTCCTGCAAAGCCTAAAATACTCACTCTGTGGCATTTTATGGAAAAAATATGTCAACCTTTGGTCTAGAAATTCTTACTCCAAAAAATCAATAGAACCTGAAAGTGTGCTTCCTGACATCATTGGTTTACATTTTGGTGCAAGCACCTTAACTAGTTGTAACTGGTAGCAGTTTCTGGCCAGGCTTCTGTGATGGACTTTGAGCAGTGCTGTCCATAGAGCAGTGGGGAAGGACAGCTACAGCTTACCTGTGGATTCAAAGGTCAGGCTCCAAGGAGGCGAAGCCACCGTCCTTCCCTCCATAACAGACAGACGTCCTGGACACCATACTTAAAAGATACTCAGGAGCTACAGAGCAGAGGCCCTGCCTGCAGGTTATTTTGATGAGAGAAGCATGTATGTGTGTTTATGCTTGTTTGTGTTCATTATAATTAGACTGCTCACTCCTCAGGGTAAAACTTGTTTAACCATCAACTTCTGAGGATACATTTCGTCACTAAAGGTAAATAAAATTATAACAGGAAACCACCAAAATCTTTACTAGGAAAGGAAAAAACTATTTATTTTCATTCTATGGAAATTTTTGTGAAGTAGTAGATAATAATAATGTGGAGGTAATTTGTCCAATTTCTCCCGATTTTAGCATCTGATTAATTTCCTTGAGCTTTGCAAACTGTCCTAGGTCAGGGTGGTGTTGTTTGCTTTATTTCTTGGGACACGTGTGTTTTAAATCAGGAATGGTAAGTTGTTTCAGAAATGTAGTTGGTTATATTATAAGAGGATAACAAAGAAGCCTCCTTACTCCATCTATCCATCTACCCATCCATCTATTCACCCATCCATCCATCTATCCATCCATCCATCCATCCATCCATTCATTCATTAGTGAACACTTACCTCATGCCAGGAGCTGTGCTAGGTACTAGGGGTAAGTGATGAGAAAAATACACAGAAAAGGTTGTAGTCTGAGTAGGCTAGTGAGGAGAGGCCTCCTGCATGACCGAACACTGGCTTGGATCCTGATTCTACTCTAAACTAGTTGTTCAACTCAATCGTCTTTGGCCTGCTGGGCACACAGTGTTCCATGACACGGAGATGACCCTGCCAGAATGTGGTCACATTCGGACCGGATCCCTGGGCTGGCTCCGACTCATCTCACTGCCCTGACACCCCTGTGGTACTTGACTCACTCCTCAGCCAGTCCGCAGGGAGGCGTGGGTGCCCGCAGGAGCTCTCCCACAGCCACACCTCCCCCAGCCTTACAGAAAGTCCCCTCAAGGACTCTCCTGTGTTCCAGCAACCAGCCCTTCCAGTTGAGCAGAAATTTCCTGCCCTGGCAATCAAGAGGCATTTTGTTTTGTTTTACTTTAAATGCACAGCACATCCCCAGGCAGCTCCACCCTCAGATCTAAGCCCTTTAAATCTATTCCTTTTGGATCTTTATTTCTATGCATGAGAAAGGGAAACTGGGAGAGAGGGTGGGGAGAGAACATAACAAAATAAGGGTCTCCTGTAAACAGAGGAAGAGAAATTGAAAGGCCCCTTGCACCCCTTGTTCCATGTCTTTACGTTCTCCTCCCTTGAATATGTCACCTCCAATCACCAAAGGCTCTTGAGCTTGTGCCCAGCCTCCTCACCCCAGGGACCCTGGGCTGCATTAATTGAGCTGAAATATGTAAGGTCACAAGAGCTGGTAATAATTAAAGAATACAGCAGACATCCGTGTCTTCAGACTAGAGCACATATGCTTACTGCTCTTCATTTAAAACTAATAACAATGTCATGCTTATATAATTAATGCCTCATTTATTAGGTCTAGTGGGAAATTAGCTATTCTACATAATTGATTCAGATTCTTGGAGCTTACAATTTGGGGAATGAAGTCATTTAAACATTTTTAATTGTTATGGAAATCTTTCTAAATATATTGTATTATTCTCCACTTTTCTAAAGTTTACTCAACATAATTTATTACCTTCTATTAGGGCAGGACCATGTCTGTCATTACATACCCAGTGCCAGGTGGAGTATCCAGGCTTCCAGTATATGTTTGTAAAAGAGATAATTATAACCTCCAATATTTAATTTTGATGAAGAAAAATAATGAACTCTTGGACTCATGAGTTCTGGAGAGCTGTTTGCCCTTACCTCAAATTAATACATTTTCTGCATTCTTATGTAATTCTCCTGGCTCCTCCCTCATCATAAAACTGCTAACTTCTAGCTTCTGTTTCTAAAGTTTCCCCCTGTCCCATTAATGTGCTGTTTCTAATCTTCTGTAGATCATAATTAAGCTTACTAGGTCATGCCTGAAATAAAAGTGAATAGTGTTGAAGAGATACAGAATAGTTCGAAGATTTTTTGATGTCCATGTTGGCCACCCAAAGGCCTTTTTTACTTCCTGCTGGTTTCACCTGTGTTTCAGATGGCTGTGTCTGCCTTGTGTGAATAATTGCCAGGTAAGTCAAATATTACTGTAATAACTGCAGAAGAAATGCATAATAGATGCCTTCTACATTGGTTAGAATATCTCACCATATGTCATCCAGGAAAAAGATTGCTTTAGAATCCGACATCTAAATTAACCGGTTCCTCCACACTTGGGAGTCAAAGCCAACCGGGAATCCCAGTCCAGACAAGTGGGAGCCCCTGACACATCTAACGGCTACAATATTCCTCAAAAGTCCAGGGTAAACTTCTCCCAGGATTTGGTAAATCTTCCACTTGCTGTTGCTTTGGATCTGACAGTAAGTCCCTCCCAGGTTCCAGGAGGCTCCAAATTTATCACCATAATCAATCTAGTAGGATTGAGTGTCCCACAGTCCAGTGAAATTGTAAGAATCTCTCCTTTATGCAAAAAGGATGCAATAATATATTCTGTCAAGCCACAAAGAGTTCAATGAAGACAGCAATGGACTGGTCCAAAGTAGGGAGGGAAGAAGTAGAGAAATGAGATGGATTTAGAATTAGACCTACTGGTTCCCACCCTTGCTGTGGCCTCTAATACCACACTGGTTCCAATGCAAACTGCTTAAACCATGAATTTTCTTCCCCCTACTTGGTCTGGTTTAGGGCCAGAGAGTTCTTTGTCGGTTGGAGTCAGGCAGGGCAGGGCCAGAAGGCAGAACTCTTAAGCTTCGTCCCTGAGTCAGCAGCTGCCTCGCCAGATGACCTCAGACAGGTTGTCTGCACCTTTTGGGGTTCCAATTCAATATCTGTTAAACCAGCAATGAGTGTACCCCTCTGCTCATACCATGGTGCAAGATTTTGTTAATTGGTATCTGGAAAAGTTTGTATCTTCGGATGAAAGGGTTTATAAGTTTTGAGCTCTGTTCTTAGCTGAGGTCTTTGTACAGCTGGGTTTTATTGGCAATGGCAATGAGGCTTCTATAATTTCTCTTTGGAGAGTTAATTCTATGAGCCTAAGAGTGTCGTGGCAAATAGATGCATTTACAAACCTCTTTTATTTCCTTCTGACTAATTTTCCTTCTCATAGATGGTCAACATAGATTCATTCAACTCTAAGAAAAATTCTTTGAATAATTTTAATTCTAAAGATATTTGGGGGCCGGGCACAGTGGCACACACCTGTAATCCTAACACTTTGGGAAGCTGATACAGGTGGATTGCCAGAGCTCAGGAGTTGGAGACCAGCCTGGGCAACACGGTAAAGCCCCATTTCTACCAAAATACAAAAAATTAGCCAGGCATGGCGGCATGTACCTATAGTCCCAGCTACTCGGGAGGCCGAGGCAGGATAATCATTTGAACCCTGGAGGCAGATGTTGCAGTGAGCCAAGATCATGCCACTGCACTCCAGCCTGGGTGACAGAGCAAGATTCCATCTCTAAAAAAAAAATATTGGTATTAACTAAATTTTTCGAAATAAAATTGTGGATTAAACATAGTAATAAATCTTGCTGGCTTAAAACATTTAATTTTGAATCTTTTAGAAAAGATCATGTTTTTTAAAGTGAATAGGTACCTTCTGACGTTATCTTTTTTAACAACTTAATTGGGATATAATTGACATATAATAATATACGCTGTTTAAATTGTACAATGTGAACAATTCCGACATGCATAGACATCCATGTAACCATCAACACAATCAAGATAATGAATATATCCACTACACCTAAAACCGTTGGTGCACTTTTGTTAGGGCTCCCTGTCTCCCTTCCTCTATGGTTTGTATTTTCTAGAATTCTAGGGAAATAGAATCATGAAGCATGTGCTCTCTTTTGTCTGGCTTCCTTCTTTTTTTTTTTTTTTTTAAGACAGAGTCTCTCTCTGTCACCCAGGCTGGAGTGCAGTGGCATGATCTCGGCTCACTGCAACTTCTTCCTCCTGAGTTCAAGCAATTCTCCTGCCTCAGCCTCCTGCAAGTAACTGGAATTACAAGCATGCACCACCATGCGCGGCTGATTTTTGCGTTTTTAATAAAGACAGGGTTTCACCATGTTGGCCAGGCTGGTCTCGAATTCCTGACCTCAAGTAATCCGCCCACCTCTGCCTCCCAAAGTGCTGGGATTGCAGGCATGAGCCACAGCGCCCTGCCAGGCTTCCTTCACTCAGTATAATTATTTGGGGATTCATTCATGTTGTTGGGTGTATCATAGTTCCTTCTTTTTTATTGCTGACCAAGATTCCATTGTGCAGATATTCCACAATGGTGTATCTATTCCCTTGTTGACGGACATTTAGGCTATTTCAGACACAGCTACTACACACACAGCTGCTGTGGACATTCATGTACTAGGCTCTATATGGATCTATCCTTTCATTTCTCTCAGGTAAATACTCAGGAGTGGAATGGCTGGGTCATATAGTACAGGAAGTCCTTGTTTAACGTCATTGATAGCTTCTTGGAAATTGTGACTTTAAGCAGAACAACATATAACAAAATCAATTTGAACATAGGCTAATTGATATACACCAGAGTTAAATTCCTACAGCATATTTCTGATCACAAAAACATCACCAAACTTTTAAATAATGACAGAAGCAATTCTAATATTAAACATTCAAATAAAAGTAGACCCAGCATGGTGGCTCACGCCTGTAATCCCAACACTTTGGGAGGCCGAGGTGGGCAGATGGCTTGAGTCCAGGAATTTGAGAACAGCCTGGGCAACATGACAAAACACTGTCTGTACAAAAAAATTAGCTGGGTGTCATGGCGCGTCCCTGTGGTCCCAGCTACTTGGGAGACTGAGGTGAGAGAATCACTTGAGCTCAGGGAGTCAAGGTTGCAGTGAGCCATGATCATGCCACCGCACTGCAGCCTGAGCAACAGAGCAAGACCCTGTCTCAAAAACATTAAAAAAAAAAAAGAATGAGTTATGCATACATTTATGAAAGATTAATAAAAACAAGTAAGATAGCTATTTACCCAATTATTCCAGTTCAGTGTCATGGGTGGCCAGAGCCTCTTCCAGGATCTCAGGGCACAAGGCAGGCTCCCACCCTGGACAGGATGCCATTGCATCACAGGGCACACTCACTCACACACTCACACACACACAATCAGAATGGACAAACTAGACACACCAATTCACCTAACGTGCACAGCTATGGGGTGTGGAAGGAAACTGGAATACCTGGAGAAAATCCACACAGACAAGGGGAGAAGAAGTAAACTCCACACAGACAACAGCCCCAGCCAGGAAATGATTATTTTTCCTCATCAGTATTATAACAAAACTACATTGAATGAAATGACATTATTCAAGGACCTGCTGTACAATATTCACTTTTTATTAGATCCTGAATAAATACATAGTGTACTGTAGAAAGCATGACACATGTGAACCCTTATTTATAGTTCTTTGAACCCCTGCAAGTATTTATCATGGCAATAAAACATTGGCACTTTCTTCTTCTTTCCTTATGTTGTGTTAATAATAGAAAGAAATTGCTTTTGTGCTATGCAGTGCAATTGACAAAAATTCTTTTGCATTCCTTTTAACATGTCCTTGTAAGTGATTTTTTCTTCTTCTTCTTCTCTTTCTCTGGTTCACTCCAACTGATTGTCTGCTAAACAACACTAACTAACATTTCCAAGACTGGATGAGATAGTCTAGATGTGTTCTCAAAAGAACTATATATCCATATTTCTTTTGTTCCCTTGTTTCTCAAATGGCAACGTTGACCCTACATCATGCTCCCTTGCCAAAGGCTGCCTTGTCCCCTACCTCAAAAGTGAAACTGCAAAGTGTAGCCAGACCCTCCCTCTGACTGCTGTGCTCTTGGCTGCTGTCTTCTCTCTCTCTTCTTTCACATGTCCCCAGACTCATCAGTTACTAATGCTGCAGTTGATATCTGACAAATTGCACACCTTGACTCCAACGCTTTCACAGATAAGTCTTCACTAAAAAGATACAGAAACTGTTTTTGACATAATTCCCAAGCTCTGAATCACCGTATTATCCTGTTAAATAAAATTACATGGGAGATATTGTTGAAGACAAAACCTGAGTTTTCACAGTTTTATGCAAAAAATAACTTCGTTCAATTGTTGCAGAAAAAATTTCGTGAGACTTTTAGAATCTTCACTCCAAACTCTCATTTTCTGACCATCCCCTCTGCACTGCCTTCTCCTGCTTTCTTGCTGCTTTCTTCCTGCCTTCTTGCTGCCTTTTCTTCTTCCACTCTTCCAACTTCTTCTAAATTTTGGAGAAAATCATCCATCAAAGACTAAAGCAGATAATTCTGAAAAAAGTCTGGCTTTGGGACAACTGGTTTGCTATTGCAAGAGTTAGGTTTTATTACTCCCTACAAAAATATAATTTAATATAGATTTTTAAAATTAAAACTATAACTACCAAAACTCTTAAAAAATTGAATTTGTAAAATAACATTCAATTATTTTATTTAATAAAATAAAATAACATTCAATTATTTAATAAAATAAAATAATTGAATGTTATTTTATTTTATTAAATAAAATAATATTGGGACAGGAGAAGTCATCCTAAGGAAGATGCAAACTCTAGAATCCATAAAGAAAATTATTGACTATGTAAATTTTGCAGTTCTGTATGTGAAGGATATCATAACAAAGTTAAAAGGTAAGTGCCAGATTTGAAGAAAATACTTGCAATATAAATAAAAAGGGAACGATTATTCCCCTTAACATATATATATAAAGCCCCCACATTGAATTAAACTTTAAGATTTGTGCATTTTACTATATGTAAACATTACCATAAAAAATAAAAAGGATTGTAAACAAATATTAAATTCTGTTATTGATAAGAATCTGAAATAGTATACTGAGATCTGCAACTTATTCTGAAATGCATAAAAAGAAGGTGGATTGATAAATGAGTAAAAGGATGGATAGGTGAAAAGCTACGTAATAAAAGTCAAAATAGCAAAATGTTATTTATAAATTCTCGGTGGTGGATACATGGATGTTTATTATATATGCAATTCTGTTAATTTTTCTGTATGCTTAAAAATGAATCATAAAATCTTGGAAAAGAACCCCATGAAATTAATAAGAAAATATGTACAATTCCTAAGAACAGTAAAAAAAGAAAATGAACAAACAATTTGAAATTAGAAAAAAAAAAAATGGACAGAGAACAAGAGGCTCAATGTCACCTGAAATCAGCAAAAATTTGTAAAGTTTTATAACATCCACAAAAATATATATGAAAAAATATATGTGTAAGGGTATTTATTGCTTTATTGTTCGAAATAGAAAAAGGAAAGAGAGAATAGGAACGATGCCACCCCAACAACCCTCCCTGGGAGAATGGTTAGGTAAAGGATGTTATGCCCATGTTCCAGAACCCTCCACAGCAGCTAAAGAGGGAGATCATTCTGTATGCACTAACATGAACGATCTCCAAGGTCTGTTATTCAATGAATAAATGAACATCACAGAATAAATTGTATGACCATTTACGTGAAAGTAATAATAGAACCGAGTGTGTGCAAATGCACAGGAAAAAAAATGTCCCAAAGCGCACATATTGAATCCATGAATTTGTCTCAGGAAAGAGTGAAATGGAGGGAGAGGAAGGAAGGCGGAAGGGACATTTAAGCTTCTGCTCTGTAGATTTCCATATTATTTGGACTTCTTACAGCAATCATGCAATAGTTTGCTAACTTTTTTAATTATCTCAACTGACTCAAGATGCTAATCATGACTATTACCTAAGTATCCCTAAAACACCCTGTGAAAATTGCAAAGTTCAGTCAAGAATCCACATTTTTCCTGCCTAACATCGAAACCCTCAAGCCTTGCAGACAAAACATCTGCTGATCTTTTACTGGATTTTTCTTTACTTTTCATTTGAATGTCTCAGCATTCATGTCTATAAGTCAAATGGTCACAAGCCTAAAAACCATGTGAAAATTCTTTCCTCTCCCAACTTCATCCCCTTAGGGCTTAAGCCAACTCTGGGTGTAAGGTCTGGTCTTAACAGAAGCCCCATTGAGAGAAAACTGTTCTTAGATATAATGGAACGCATTCTGAGCTAAATGCCAGGGATTATATGCAGTCAAGAAGGGGAGAATTTTACAAAAACACTGCAAGCCAAAGGCAAGAGGGAGGCAGACATGAGAAGTAAGAAAAAAACAGAAGGGAGGTCGCGGTAGAGGGAGGAGAAGAGAGAAAGGAAAGGGTTTTGACTTAAGTTTGCAAGATTCTGACCCATGGAAGAATTCAGAAGGTATTTCACCACCTGAGCACGCACATGCACACGCTCTTACAGATCCATGCAAGAGATGAGACTTTGTGGAGGCAGACAGAATGCTAATTGTTCCTTCACAGTGAAGATTCTAGCTAAATGATAAGCAGGAATGGAAAAAGGAGTGGGAAGAGCTGAGTCAGGACACACTCTAGAAAATTATATGCAGGCGACAGACACACTTCTTGCCCACGAAGACCCCCGGAGCAATTTACAAATGTATTTACCCTGACTGGGGAGGAATTCGGCCTCTAATCACCCACCCGTTTTCCAGTAGGGAGGGATCTATCAAAAATGCCTGTGTCCAGGCCAGGCGTGGTGGCTCACGCCTGTAATCCTAGCACTTTGGGAGGCCAAGGTGGGTGGATCACCTGAGGTCAGGAGTTAGAGATCAGCCTGACCAACATAGCAAAACCCAGTCTCTACCAAGTATACTAAAATTAGCCAGGCGTGGTGGCGCGTGACTGTAATCCCAGCTACTCAGGAGGCTGAGGCAGGAGAATCACTTAAACCTGGGAGGCAGAGGTTGCAGTGAGCTGAGATCACACCACTGCACTCCAGCCTGAGTGACAGAGCAAGACTCCACAAAAAAAAAAAAAAAAAAAAAAAAAAAAAAGCCTGTGTCCAGGTAAGGATGTAATGGAAACAAGACCAGGAGACACAGCATGTTTCTCATACTTCTGCTGAAGCAAAACTCACCCAGTGCTTTTCAGGGAAGCAGTGGTGCCCTGCTCACTTGGGTCCTCATTTTACACCTTTAGCTCACTTGACACACATATACTACGACACACATTAGCTAGTGCCAGATACTATGCTTTGCTCTGGAAATGTAAAAATGAGTGGCATGTCCCTCTCCCCAAGAATGTTACAGTTTGATGGGTAAATATTTACAATATGATGGATATTTGTAAAAGGCACAGTAATGGCACAGAGTCAATAGTGATCAACTTCTAGAGACAGAAATAGACAGTTCCAGTTATCACAAAAGTTGAGTCCCAAGCTGTGCTTTAAAAATGAGTAGGAGCTCTTCCAATCTGGGGAGTAGAAAAAAATAAATTTAAAAAAGAAAGAAAGAAAAATGAGTAGGAGCTCAAGAGAATGAGAAAACAAGCCACAGACTGAAAGAAAATGTTTGCAAAAGACATATCTTATAAAGAACTATTATCCAAAATGCAGGCCTGGTGTGGTGGTTCACGTCTGTAATATCCTAGTACTTTGGGAGGCTGAGGCAGGTGGATCACCTGAGGTCAAGAGTTCAAAACCAGCTTGGCCAACAAGGTGAACCCTCGTCTCTACTAAAAACACAAAAATTAGCTGGGCATGGTGGCGAGTGCCTAAATCCCAGCTACTCGGGAGGCTGAGGCAGGAGAATCACTTGAACCCAGGAGGCAGAGGTTGCAGTGAGCCATTGTGACTCCAGCCTGGGTGACAGAGCATATATATATTTGTGTGTGTGTGTGTGTGTGTATATATATATATATATACACAACTTCAAACTCAACAATAAAGAAAACAATTTGATTTTAAGATAGAGAAAAGATTTGAACAGACACCTCACCAAAGAAGATATACAGATGTCAAATAAGCATATGACAAGGTGCTCAATATCATATGTCACTAGAGAATTGCAAGTTAAAATAAGCTACTACCATGCACTTATTATTTAATAGAATGGTCAAAATCCAGAACAGTGATGACATCAAGTGCTGACAAGAATGTGGAGCTAAAGACACTCCCGTTCATGACTGGTGGCAATGCAAAACAGTACAACCACTTTGAAAGGCAGTATAACGGTTTCTCAAAAAACAAAACATGCTCCTATCAAATGACTCAGCAACCATATTCCTTGGTTGGTTTCAACCAAATGAGTTGAAAACTTATGTCCATGCCAAAACCTGCACATAGATGTTACGGCAGTTTTGTTCATAATTACCAAAACTTGGAAGCAACCAAATGTCCTTCAGTTTTGTCCTTCAAAAACTGTTTTGCATTCAGACAATGGAATATTATTCAGGACTAAACAACAATGAGCTATTAAGCCATGAAAATACATGGAGGAAACATAAATGCATGTTACTAAGTGAAAGAAGCTGCTCTGAAAAGGCTATGTACTGTATGATTGCAACTATATGACATTTCAGAAAAGGCAAAACTATGGAGATAATAAAAAGATCAGTGATTGGCAGGGGTTTGAGGGAGTGATGAAGAGGTGAAGCACAGGGGATTTGTAGGGCAGGGAAGGTACTCTGTCTCACTGTAATAGTGGATACATGTCATTACACATGTGCCTAAACCCATAGAATGTACTACACCAAGAGGGAGCCCTAATGTAAGCTAGGGACTTGGGGCGATACTCATGTGTTAATGTAGGTTCATCAATCATAACAAATGTATCACTCTGGTCTGGGATGCTGATAGTGAGGCTGGGGAAAGGGCTTAGAGGACATGTCAGAACTCTGCTTTCTGCTTAATTTTGCTGTGAACCTAAAACTGCTCTAGAAACCAGTCTATTTTTTTAAAATGAGTAGGAGGGCAGCACTGACTACCACACATGCCAACGTGGGCTCGAGTAAGGGCCCAGTAAAGTCAAGCCCTCTGTATTCCAGGTGAAGCACTCCCGTAAATCAACACGACGATATATTTCTAAAGATCATAATTCTGTGCCCAGGCGCAGTGACTCACGCCTAATCCCAGCACTTTGGGAGGCCTAGGTGGGCTGATGATAAGGTCAGGAGTCCAAGACCAGCCTGAACAAAATGGTGAAACCCCGTCTCTACTAAAATGACAAAAATTAGTTGGGCATAGTGGCACACACCTATAATCCCATCCACTCAGGAGGCTGAGGCAGGAAAATCGCTTGAACCTGGGAGGCGGAGGTTGCAGTGAGCCAAGATTGTGCCACTGCCCTCCAGCCTGGGTGACAGAGTGAGACTCCACCTCAAAAAACAAAAAAAAATCATAATTCTATTTGAGGAGTTCACCAGGTAACCAAGGTTGGGGAAAGACAGATTATGAATGCAAAGCACTGAGCACAGAAAACGGTTATTGTTGTAAATCGCCAATACCTGGCAGCTGTTACTGTTACTCTCAGCCTCTTCCTCTTCATCATCATCATCAACAGCATTCCTAGAAAGCAGAACATGTCTAAGGCACAGAGACAGGAAATGCCATAAAGCTATAGAAAGTGCCCACAGAATGCCCTGTTGCTGGACACAGGAGTTGTGGTAGGAGTAGTAAGGAGACCAGCTAGGTCTTGCAAAACTGTGATTAATCCCAAAGAAATGTAGGCTTTATCCTGTAGATAAAGAGGGCACCAGTGGATAGTCTTAAGCAAGGAAGCAATGAGATCAGATTTGCATTTCTGAACAACTGGTGCGGGGGCCAGTCTGAGGGTGCTGCCATTGTCCAAAATAGGAATGAGGCTGCTCTGGACCAAGTAGCTGAGCTAAGGTCGGGGG
Organism: Papio anubis; assembly: GCF_008728515.1. Taxonomy (NCBI): domain Eukaryota; kingdom Metazoa; phylum Chordata; class Mammalia; order Primates; family Cercopithecidae; genus Papio; species Papio anubis. The sequence continues at coordinate 12,613,334 of NC_044984.1, read as the reverse complement.
AAGGAGGGTGAGCTGGTAGGACTCATAGACTTTAGAGACTGCTTAGATGTTGAGGTGAGGGAGGAGGAGACAGAGAAGTCTAGGGTGATGTCTTGGTTTCTGGTTTTAGTAAATGAGATGGTGGGGACATGACGGGAGTCACCTGTTCGGACAGAGCAGTGAGGTGAGGAGGAGGAAACAGGAAAGAGCATGTGAGTTCTCTGTCCATAAGGCATCCTGGATGACTCAGGGCTTCCTGGAACCATCGATGATCAACACAGGTAGCATTTATGAAGCCCTGACACTCTGCTGAGCCTTCTGCTGCATTATCTCATTTAATCCTTCCAACAACCATATAAAACAGATCTTGTTGTTGCTATTGTTTTTATTCTTGTTTTACAGATGAGAAAACTGAGGCTGACAAACTTGCCAAAAGTCACACAGATAGTGGTGGGGGGCAAAGATCTAAGCCTATGCCTCTCTTCCTGCAAAGCCCACATGTTCCAAATTAATCCACCCTATTGGCTCCTTGGACCACCATCACCTCCTGCCCTTTCTCCTTCGTGTGAACTAGAAACATGTGGCCTTGCCTTCCTAACAGACCCAGACTCCGCTTGGGTACATAGCTTAGTGAGGGAGCCCACTCTTCCCTCAGCTGGGGACCCTTGGCAGGGTGCAACCTGCACCACTGTACACTGGGTCACCGTGCCCTATCTCCCAAGCACAGTCATGCACAGTCCTCTTGTTCTCACCCTGAGGCAGGACTGGGCAAATCTAAAGGCACCATAAGTCCGTGAGGGGATTTCAGCTGCAGTAAGTGGTCAAGTTCCACTTTGGCTAAATGACACTTCAAAGAGGAATGTCCTTATCCACATGTGCTGCCATCTCCCTTTCCTGGACAGTGTGAACTGACCGGGGAACTAAATAAGCCACCATGACAAGGTAAGATATTCATTTAAAAAATAAAAAGTAGAGCTAGGGTAAAAATTGAGCCGTGAAGAAGTAAAAGAAGGATGTATATTTGGTAAATTTGTCATGAAAACCTTTGGGACTCAGAAACTTGCTTTCCTTAGCAATATAGAGCAATGGCAATTGCTACAGCTAATTAATGGCTGTGACTTTTAGGAGAGCAGTTTCCAAATACCAGTCCTTGGACCAAGTGGTCCATGGTGAAGTGTCACTGCAAGATAAACTGAGAAGCATAAGGACAAAGCAATGCCTGTTTCTGTGCCAGTAGGTGGAATACATATTACATAAATATGTACCTATCAGTATAACCTTCCTCATTGCCTTTCTTGGGAAGAAATACTCTAAGAACTACTCCATTTTTAGAGTATTTTTTACATCCCAAGCAGCAACCCCAAAATTCTGGACCATCGATTGCAGTTAGCAAACCTTCATCAGTCATTTAACCAACATTCACTAAGCACCTCCTCTCTGCCAGGCCCTGGGGATGTCCCAGTGAACAACAGCAACCAACTTCCTCTCTTACAGAGATTCCCTAGTGGAAAAGATGGGTACTGATGATGTCAGGAGAAGCACAGTGAAGGAGGAGCCCCAGGCATTAAGGGGGCAGATGACAGGCAACCTCGCCTCACTGCTGGCATCTGGGAAGACTTTTCTGGAAAAAGAGCACTTACGCTGAGACCTAAAACATGACTGGGAATTGACCGAGTGAAGTAGCCCTAAGTGGCAGCAAAGAATAGAGCAGTTTTGAGGAACTGAAGGAAGGCAGTGAGGCTGAAGGGCTGGTAGGCTGGCTACATCACAGAGGACTTGACTGGTTTACATCCAGGTAGTCCATAGCTAAGAGAGGACAGTGCCCCCACTACAGGGTAAGCCATAAACAAACACATCATCTGTGTCTCCAGAGGATGCTGCTGTCTGTCTGCTGGCAGCGAGTCAGCAACCAATAAATGATTGACTGCACACAATCAAGCCCTTGATAAGTAATCAGTGTTCAATGAGTAAGTCTCTGTCACCCCTGGCAAGGTTGAGCAAACAGGTCACTTAGCTGACTGCTCTAAGCTTCTTCATTTCTTCTCATGTCTAAAATAAACAGGTTAGATTAAATATGCCGTAAGGTCCCTTCCAGGACTAGCATTCCATCAGGATCAATCTGTAACAGCCACCACTTATCGAGCATTTATTTATTTTTTATTTTTATTTATTTATTTTTTTTTTTTTTGAGATGGAGTCTCGCTCTGTCACCCAGGCTGGAGTGCAGTGGCACGATCTCGGCTCACTGCAAGCTCCGCCTCCCGGGTTCACACCTTCTCCTGCCTCAGCCTCCCGAGTAGCTGGGACTACAGGCGCCCCCCACCATGCCCAGCTAATTTTTTGTATTTTTAATAGAGACGGGGTTTCACCATGTTTGCCAGGATGGTATCGATCTCCTGACCTCGTGATCTGCCCGCCTCGGCCTCCCAAAGTGCTGGGATTACAGGCATGAGCCACGCCCAGCCGAACATTTATAATTTGAAGTCACTGTGCTAGATGTTGTATCTGTTTTATCGACAATCTTCATAACAGCCCCATTGGGTAGGTATTATTATCACAGTTTTCTAGATGAGAAACTCTGAGACACAAAGTTCCAAGGTCACACCTCATAGGTAGCAGATCCAGGATTCAAATCCATCTCTACCTGACACCCAAGCCATACTGTATCCACCAGTTCACACCACCATGGAGTCTCTTGTGATGTTCGATGATTCAGTCACTGAGTTCTGTTTGCATTCTTCACCCTGGCATTGGGAATCTCTATTCTCCCATTCTTTACCCCGGGTCAGATCATACTGACTTCCTGGTTGGCCCAATACACTCATTTCCCTGCAGCACTTTGCTTATGCTGTCCACCTTTGAAGCACCCATCACCACCTCTCTCCCCTCATTGCAATGAAACCACGTAAACAACTGGACAAATGACTGCCGGAGACTGAATGTTTGTGTCCCTCTAAAATCTGTATGTTGAAATCCTAACCCCCAATATGATGGCAATTATAGGTCGGGCCTTTAATAGGTGATTAGGTCATGAATGGGATTAGTGCCCTTACAAGAAGAAAACCCAGAGAGTTCCCTCACCCCTTCCACCATGTGGAGACACAGTGAGAATACAGCTGTCTGTGAACCAGAAAGTAAGCCCTCCCCAGACACATAATCTTCTGGCTCCTTGATCTTGGACTTCCCATCCTCCAGAACTGTGAGAAATAAATTTCCGCTGTTTATAAGCCACCCAGGCTATGGTATTCTTTTACTGCTGCCTGAGTGCATCGAGACAATGATCCAGCAACAAAACACATGGTACAGGGTGAGACAAGCACATGGGAGTAGATGTAATAGAAGATACTTGAAATCCAACAGAACCTGTGGAGCAGTCTCAGGTTGGCAGATGAAGTGACAGGTTAAAGTTCTTGGTGGGCAGGTCAACAAGGCAGAGCTCCTGCAAGTGTGACGAGTGGCCCATATGCAGCAGCACATCCGGGATAGAAGACACAAAGATCCAGGCATCATGCTGGCCAAGAGTGGCCTGGAATATGGCAGTCGAATGCTTGGGATTGTGGGACTAGGTCAAGGACAAGGCAGGCACTTCATCCTGGGGAACTAGACAAGAAACACTGCAAAAGTGGAGCCCAGGATCAGGGCGTGGCCCCAGGAACAAAGAAGGAGCATAATCACTGACACGGGGCTCCCCACACGAGCCAGGCCAGCAACATAAAGGCCATGTTGCTTAAATGCCAAAATTGCCCATGCAGGAAGAGAGGTGGTCCCAGAAATTGGGATAGATTGGAGTCTGATGATCTTGGACAGGGAGTCAGGGAGGTCATTAAATGTTCCTCGGCCTGCTTGGTTTCTAATCCTAGCCCAGATGCTTGCTGCTAGCTTGGAAACCTTGAGCAAGTTGTTAGGAGAGAATTCTCCATGGGTCTCTCACACTTTTCCATGTTTTGTGAGAGACGCACTATCTTTGGTTCCAGATTACTTTTTCAAGGATGCTTATATAGTAAGCAGCCTTAAAAGACAGAGTAGAATTTTCCTTTGGAACAGAAGTCAAGCAGGCTTACTGTCCATTACAAAAGAGTTGGGAAGTCAGGCACGGTGGCTCATACCTATAATTCTAGCGTTTTGGGAGGCCAAGGCAAGGGGATCACTTGAGATCAGGAGTTACACACCAGCCTAAGCAACATAGTAAAACCCCATCTCTACAATAATAAAAATAAGAAAGTCACAAGCACAGGGGTGCACACCTGTAGTCTCTGCTACTCACGAGGCTGAGGTGGGAGGATCACTTGAGCCTGAGAGGTTGAGGATGCTGAGATCACACCACTGCACTCCAGCCTGGGCAATGGAGCGAGACAACATCTCAAAAAAGAGAGAGAGAGAGAGAGAGAAAAGAGAGAAAGAAAGAGAGAGAGAGAAAGAAAGAGAGAGAGAGAGAGAGAAAGAAAGAGAAAGAAAGAAAGAGAGAAAGAAAGAAAGAAAGAAAGAAAGAAAGAAAAGAAAGAAAGAAAGAAAGAAAGAAAGAAAGAAAGAAAGAAAGAAAGAAAGAAAGAAAGAAAGAAAGAAAGGAAGGAAGGAAGGAAGGAAGGAAGGAAGGAAGGAAGGGAGAGAAAAGGAGAGGACAGGAGAGGAAGGTGAGGCAAGGCAAAGAAAAAAGAAAAGAAAAGAGGAAGGAGAGAGAGAAAGAAAGAAAGAAAGAAAGAAAGAGAGAGAGAGAGAGAAAGAAAGAAAGAAAGAAAGAAAGAAAGAAGGAAGGAAGGAAGGAAGGAAGGAAGGAAGGAAGGAAGGAAAGAAAGAAAGAAAGAAAGAAAGAAAGAAAGAAAGAAAGAAAGAAAGAAAGAAAGAAAGAAAGAAAGAAAGAAAGATTGGGAGGCCGAGACGGGTGGATCACGAGGTCAGGAGATCAAGACCATCCTGGCTAACACGGTGAAACCCCGTCTCTACTAAAAAATACAAAAATCTAGCCGGGCGAGGTGGCGGGCGCCTGTAGTCCCAGCTACTGGGGAGGCTGAGGCAGGAGAATGGCGTGAACCCGGGAGGCGGAGCTTGCAGTGAGCTGAGATCGGGCCACTGCACTCCAGCCTGGGCCACAGAGCGAGACTCCGCCTCAAAAAAAAAAAAAAAAGAAAGAAAGAAAGACGGATGGACAGACAGACGAGTTGGTTTCTGTAAGTTCTTAGAATGAACCCTGAGCAGTTGTCATCTGGTCCACTTTGTATAGTTTGCTTAGTTACTCAACAAATTGTCCTCCCTCCTTCTGTCTTCCCTCCTTCTGTCACCTTTCTCAGAGGGATTATAAAAAGAGCTCACTGTAAATGCTAATGTACTCCATTATAAGTATTATTAATAATCCAAACCTTCTTCAAGGTCCTGCTTATCCCTTTGTCTTCATGGTGACCTTTTCAAATACTCCAGGACAGAGGTTAGTCACATCATTTATACATATTGTCAAAAATTTTTATGCTTGCTTCTTGAGTGTTATTTTTAGCTCTCCGATTTGATTATTCATGCACGAGGGAGGCAGGGATCATATCTTTCACATCTTCTGGATCAAGCATCTACACTTAGCTTTATGGTGGGAACACACGAGATGCCAGTAAACACTTGTGTATGGATTGAATCTCACACATCACCATTCTACATACCTATTCCCAGGGGAAGCTTAAGACAAGTCAATAGGAAAGAATGTTAATCATTTTTACTCAGTTTTACTGTCTCTATGACACAGGCTTTGTAGCCTGGAGAGAGGGCAGGCTGGTAAAAACTGTCTGTGGGATGGCAAGCCCACTGAACTTATCTGAGGCTGGTTTAGCAGTAAATGTGTTTGCAGGATATTTGGATCAAGTGTATTATTAAGCACAACTTAAGTATTTATGTATGCAAAGTCAACTGCAATAATTCATATTAGTTCTTTCCAGCAACTCATCATGTGGAACAGGCCATTTGCCCACCTACAGAAAACAATCAGGGTCAAACCTCAGAAGCCACATCTTTGCCCTATTCCTAGGATCCCTGACCCACCAAGCATGTCATCTGTTCCAAAAACATGTTAACAGAATTAAGGTCTAAGCTATTATGATCTGCAAGCAATAATTCTTATGATCAAAAGCAAAACTAAAGCAATAGGAACCAAAATCGGCTGATATTACAAATGGTAATTATGCCATTGCCTGCATTTTTACAGATTGGCGGTAATACAAGCAGTTTATTTCCTCCTCCAAGACGTTTGTCCTGCAAGGTAAGAGAGATGCCTTGGTTATAGCCTCATGGTCTAACAGCTATGATCCTCAGACATGTGGCTAACTAAGAGCTGAGAATGTTCTCCCAATGAGTTAGGCTAAAGATACTAAAGTGTTTCTGCAGAGACACTAACACAGATCCAAAATGCCACTGCCAATGGTATGACAGTCCAGAATGTAAATAAATCTATCATTTCAGGAACCTGCAAACAAGAATTTGTAACCCCCAAAAGTACCCAAATGTGGAAGTATACCAATGCTAGAATCTGACATTTCAGCACTTTCATGCCCTGTGAGCAGAAAGAATAGAAGAGGCCACAGGGAATCTCCCTGCCCTCTTGCCTCCTGTGTTCTGGTCTAAATGTATATTAATATGTATATTAATATGTATATTACCCACTGTGTTTCTTAACTTGGATTTTCAAAAACACCACGGCTCTCAGGTCACATTACAACCTGTGAAATTAATTGAACTCATGTATGTAACACGTCTGATTCATGATAAGCATCCACTGAATGTTAATTCACTTCTCTCTTTCCATCTCCCTTAAGAAACTAGAAATGCGGGATAAGAATGTGCCACCAAACCCAAGGGAGTGGTGACAGTGAGAGGCAACAGCCAGTTTCATTGAGTGCCACCTCCATGCCTGCCAGCCATGCACTGAGCAGAGGACAAGAGGAACACCCATCTCTGCAGAGGACAAGGGCAGCAGGCAAGAAGAAAATCCAGTGGCATCTGTTGCCACTGGAAATGGGAATCATGTCTTTATATATATATATACACACACATACACACACACGTATACACACACATATATATACACACACACACACGTGTATATATTTTTTGTTTGTTTGTTTGTTTGTTTTTGAGATAAGTCTCACTCTGTTGCCCAGGCTGGAGTGCAGTGCCACGACCTTGGCTCACTGCAACCTCTGCCTTCAAGCAATTCTCCTACCTCAGCCTCCCGAGTAGCTGGGATTACAGGTGCCCACCACCATGCCCGGCTAATTTTTTTTATTTTTAGTAGAGACAGCGTTTTGCCATGTTGGCCAGGCTGGTCTCGAACTCCTGATCTCAAGTGATCCACCCACCTCGGCCTCCCAAAGTGCTGAGATTACAGGCATGAGCCACCACACCCGGCCCAGGAATGCATTTCTTTAAAAACCTGTGTGGTGAACAGATCCGCCCTGATCAATGAACTTTAATCCTTCTGACTGATAGGTTCAGGTTATCTCTAGCAGATGGCACACCCTATTGAGACTGTTCACATGGGTGATCAGGAAATAAAATTTTGCCGTCACTTTTTTTCACCAGAAGTGAGGGATTTGCAATGCAGTTGAGTGCTAGTGAATTAGACTGAGTCAGCCTTGGACCATTCACAGTTGTGCATGTGCCAACCTCCAAATGACCCACTATGTGGTCACTGCAGTGCAGTCAGCCGGCCCAACCATGCAGCCCAGAACTGAGACTGGAGCAGATCTTTTGCACATCCTCGATTGATGAATATTCCAGAGTTGATTAAAAATCAGAAACAATGGACTGATCTTTTCACAAGCCAACACATTACTGTTGGTGCTGTTTACACCTAAAAAGTGAAATTCTAACCTGGGTCAAGTCAGAAATTAAGCACAACTATGCCTGACAGCAGATATCAGTATGTTGAGTATAAATAGATCTGAGATCTTCAGAGGAAAGGCCCATTTCTCTCTGCTGTTGGTGATGTTATTTTGCGGGGATCCAATATGACTGTCCTTTCCCTCTTTTGTCCTGTGCTTTCCACTTTGCCCCATCTGAGAAAGCAGAGCTGGAGGGGACATTCAGACCAAGCCTTTGTCTCTGGTTTGCCAAGGGAGAGGGAAAGAAGGAATGGAAAGGACGTTCTGGGTTCAACTCTTCTGGTCACTGAAATTCAAAGAATACTTGGAATAAGCAAACCTCTTAAAACTGCTTGAATGCTCCAGATAACGAGCATGTTTCACAATGGGCTGTATCGGGATGACTTGTTGTACCTGCCATGCAATTGTTAATGTTTTAATGAATGTTTTTGCTTCTTTTATTCGAGGGCCTTGGAATCTTTCAGGATGAAAGGCCTCAGGAGCCTGAAAGGCATTAATGACAGGCTTTAGGTGTTGTTCTCCTCCCCCAGAGACACCTGCAATCTAGAAGGCAGAAGGTGACTTTTCAGCCTGAAGTACTCATGCCAGGTGCAGTTTTTGCTGCTCTGGAAAATCTCCCCAAGAGTGACCTACAGCACCAAGAGAAAAGGAGGGCAGGGAGAATAATAATGATAATTTTTATAGCATGGGTTGAGACGCACCATGATGCCAAATGCTGTTCTCAGTACTTTTAATTTGATCCTGTACAATTTTACATGTCCCAAAGGAGGAAACTGAGGCACAGAGGAATGCAGGAACTTGCTCACATTTAAACATTGTTTAAGTGGGACAAGACAGGATTTGTATCCAAGTAGCCTGGTTCTGGAAATGAAGCTCTTGACATAGCAAAAGAGACACAGGTGTTGAATCATATTCATTTCATAAGGCCCTTGAGTAACTCAGATGTGAATAAAGCCCCCACACTGTTGCCCTTGTTCCTCCCCCTGATTCTGGTCTTGTCATTGATGAGCGCCAATTCCATGTACTGTGCCCAAGAAAGTATGTGAAAAGAAGCTCCAGGAAATGAGGGAGCTAAGCATCTGCTCCCTGAGTCTAAGTGGCTATGTCAGGTCAGGCTGAGAGACACGAGAACGAGAGGCTGAAGGAAGCTGCATCGAGCTCTGGCCAAACCCTGTAAAACACAGACCATAGGCAGCTCATGCAGAGGAGCAACCAGGCCAATGAAAGGCCAGAAGACTACCCCAAATATGGGACTGCTGAAGGACCTAGAGATGTTTAGCCTGAAGAAGAAAAAACTCAGGAGACAGGAGAGCTGTTCCCAAATAGCTCAGCTGTCCTCTTGGGAAGAGGGATGAGGTTTTCCCCACCTGGTGATCCCAAGGGGAAGAAGTCATACAAAGACAAAGATGCTAATTTCAGCAAATACTCAGAGAAATTCAAAGACAAATGAAGTTCCTGATCTCAGTAAAGTATTTAAGCACCAGCTAGAAGCCCACTGGCATCCTCGTCAGTAACACACCTTTTCACTCAAAAGAGTCCTGGTTTGGGTCTCAATCACTGGTCACCAGAAAGAAGGTCCACAGCCCCTCAGCTCCCAAATAGCTTGTATTGGCTTCACAACACTTCCAAGCTTGCAATTATGAAATTTGCATATACAGGATGTTTTGAGATAGCAATCTTTTTAAGGATTTGTAACTACATGGCTTATACTTTTTATCTACTTTTCATCATTTCCATTGTGGTGATTGAACATATTCCTTCAAAGGTTTGCTCCATTTTCCTCTACCTACGAGATGCATGCCAGCAGTGGAAACGAGCCCAGGAATGTTGTATGGAATGGAAAAGGCAGGAAAGCACTGTTTGACTTGGAATTCCGCAGCTGGGGCAGGCAGGGTGGAGGAATGACACAGCTTTCTGAACAGGGTGTTCTTTGGGGCGTAGGGGACCTGATGAAGGGATCTAAGTTCAAAACAAATGGGCAGCAAGGGCAGGAGGGGCGTGAGAAGGGCCCAGGCTGGTGTCCCTGTGGGCCAGGTAGGAAACAGTGTCCAGGACACAGTTGTCCTTTCAGATTACAGCACTGTTCTGTTTTGCTAATTTATTCTTTGCATGCATCACATACCTCGTGGCTAAAATAGTAATTTTTAGTTACAGTTTATAGGGAGGGAGGAACTAAGAGAAAAGCAAGCAAAAAGAGAAAGAGAGAGAGGCTTGGAAGGGATCTCAGTAAAAGAAATCATCTAAGATGAAGTAATGCTGCCTCAATTAAAGGAGTAGAGCAAGGATCTTTCAAGTGTCTTTCTAGTTTATGATTCTTTGATTATTGCAAAGAGGAACTTCAGTCCAGTGCAGAGTGGGAGTCTCTCTTGCCCTGCTCAGCTGAGGGACTTTAAATCATCTCGCCTCTTTGAGCTTCAGGGTCCACATGTGCTCACATGAAGTTTTTAGGATAGATATTTCCAAGGCCCCTACTAACTCTGAAGTTCGGTGATGCTGTGATTTAAGTTTAAAAGAGGTTGTGACTGCCCTGGAAACACCTTCCTCCAGGTAAAGCAATGAAATGCACAAAGTGGCAAGAAGGGAATTTGTTCATGAGCTGCTTGAAGAGTTTGTAAATATTAATAGGAACAGACATGATGAGAAATGTAAGCAAGGAAGCCTCTAGACTTTTCCAGGGGACCAGCCACCTCTGTCTTCCTCTGTGTCTTATAGTTACCAACAGAAGGGGCAAAAGCAAGCTCAGATGTCCCTTCTCTTTTGGAAACCTCCCCAAAAAAATGAGGTGATGAGTGTCATGGTGAGAGCTGATGGTGTCCCCTTCCCGAGGGAGGAGGAGGCATGGATAGGAGACCTATCTGGCGTCAGCAACTGACTTTGTCACTAGGCAAGTCAGGCTTAAAGCTCCATGGGCCAGGTATACCAGTGGCTTATTGTTCTTTCACCCCATACCATAAGTTAACGCAGAGACACTCAAAGGAGAAATCTGGCAAAATGTGGAGTAGACAAGGGAGGTGTCAGGGTAGAAATACTAGCAGAAGACCCAGAAAACACCAGGATCCCTGAACCACTAGGGGCTGGTTACCTTCTCACAGGGAAATTCTGCTCTGGGGTCCTCAAAAGCATCCCACTCACAACCAGCCATCTCCTAAATGCCTGTCAGTGCTCCCAGGGGCCGTGCGTGAAACAGGGGCTAGTCCGTGTGAACACATGAGTGTTGGAATAGGGGGATATATTCATGCACATCTCCTTTACTTCTGAAGGACAGACAGGTTTGCATCTGTGCTGTTTGGAGGCAATCGAAGCACAGTCCATGCACTGGAGAACTGGGGCCACCAAGGGGCTCAGCCCCCAGAGTGCTCTGTACTGCCATCCCTCCTAGAAGCCAAAGAAGCGCGTAAAGCTTTGAACACAGCTGATTGTCATCTCTGAGGAAGGAAGCCACCAATAAAGACCCAGGCCCTAGCTGATGACATCATAATAGTACCTTCCATGTATATCATGCTTGACAGTGTGCACAGTTCGTCTGTAAACCATCTCATCGTATGCTGACGACAACACTGTGAAGTAAACAGAACTGATATCATCACCCCTGTTTTAAAAATAAAAAAGCTGAAGCTCAAAGTGACCTAATGACATACTCAAGCTCCCACGGCTAGGGAGTGGCGGGGCATGGACTTTGGTGTCTAAATTAATGAAAGGCAGCACTTCAAAAGAGAACTAAAGGAGGCAGAACCAATCCTCTTTGCTTTATAGAATGTATTTTCATTCACGCCACTGTCGATGGAAGCCCTGGGGAGAGAACCACTTGTGCATTCATTTGTAAGCGGCCCCGAATTCCTGGCAACTCATTAGGCTTTCTAGAGCCCGCTCCCCGTGTGCATCACACTCAGCTCCCCAGAATCACATTGGTTGGAAAAGTTAATAACAATCTCAGCTTTCCTCTGGAACTAGTTAGTACTTAATATATTGAACACCCACACAGTCCTCACCAAGCCCTTCAGGGCTTTATGGCCACAGAGAAAATGCTATCATTATGCTCAAGGAATTTACAGTCTCAAGAGGAAATAGAAGAAGATGCATATCAAGTTACACAGGACATAAAATGCTTCACCAAATACCAGTACATGAAATCTAAATATAGGTGTGCTATGTCTCAACCAAGGGAAACTCATTAGGGTTTGGTCATACTCCTATGTCTGAAGCCAATCACTGGAACAAGTATATTCACCTTGCTTACTGTCATTAGTAAATCAAAACACACTTGCATAGATTCAGAGGCATGCTTTAATTTCACAAGCCTTGCATGCTCTACTACTACTACAACTAATATACTATAAAATTATTTTTCACCTTTTAATTCCTTTTATATAAACATATAAACTATGAACATTAATAATAATAGTTTCCATTAATTAAATGTTTACTCTGTGCACATGTAAATGCCTTATAATTGTTATCTCATTAAATCCCCTCTAAGACTCTATGAAGTAGCTTTTATTATCTCCACTCGTTACACATAGAAACTGAGGACTAAATGTATTCAAAATAGAGATTTTGAATAAATTTCCCCAAAGTCATATAGCATAGAAGTGGAAAAGGCAGAATTTAAACCAAGATCGGTCTAAATCCAAAGCTCTTAAGAAGTTTATATTTCCTTATTTTAACCTTATTATGTCTTTATGAAGTAAGTAGGGAAGGTAGTATCAATCCACCTTTTAAAGGGGCAACACCCAAAGTTTCCATGACTTACCCAAGAGTTCTGCCACTAACTCGGCAACTCAATTCTACTTACAATCCATCCCATCATCTTTCTAAGGTAACAGCAACTACTTGCATTTAGAGGAAAAGCAAGAGTGTCATAACTAGCCTTGAGACTGAAATATAAACAGGAGTGCAATTTGTGCATTTTTTAATTGTTCTTTGCTTCATGGATAGTAGCACATCCAAATGTTAAAAACTCTACCTTTTCCTCAATAGAGAATGCAGATGGTTTGGAATCTTCAAAGCCACGCTGGAAATGACCTACATTTGAGAAAAGTTCTGCCCTGGTCGCTTCTCAAAGCTGCTTAATGCCAGAAGTGGTTGGATAATCAGCAGACTCCCCTGAGCAATCATACAATTTAAAATAGCAGTTATGTCTGGATCCCTGATGACTCAGTAGAGCCCAAACTCCATTGGAAATTCTCTCCATACATCCTGCCCACTCTCAGTTTGCCCTATGGAGAGTCACCTTCTCTGAAACTCTGTCATATTTGCTAATCACCATAGCAAGTTGGACAAAATGTGTATCTCGGCCATAGTACTCCCACTTGCGTGAACCCCCATAAAAACTGTGGTCCTGCTGTAATTGATCAGAAAGTCACATGTCACCATCAATAAAGCCACATCCTCAGGTTCCTCTTCAGTAAAATAATATTAATAGGACCTACCTTATTGCATTATGGAGATTAAATGAGACAATAAGCAAAAAAGTTTATAGCATAGTACCTGGTACATTTTAAGTAGTCCATAAATATTAGCCAGTCAACGTTATATTATTATTATTAAGGACGAGGAGTTTAAGTCTGTTAAATTTCAATAAGGAGAGTATGACTAATTAGAATATGTAATTGGATTTTTTTTTAAGTCTGAGTTGGATCCTTTCTCAGACTAACAATGCTTTAACAAAGAAAAGACAAGAGGTAGAATTATTCATATGGTCACTCTGGATCATGCTGTGGTTCATAATACTGGAATGGATCAAGGAAAGAAGGATGGGAACCATTTGCCTTTATCTATTAGAGGGAGGAGAGGTTTGCATGAAGAAGTTGTATTTTTCATACTTTTGCTCCTTTATGTACTATATCTTTATGTGTTCAATTTTTCTATGTCACAAATTAAAACAATAAGACTCAGAGAGTACACGCCTTCCTGAAAGTATGCGTATGAGTTGCTAGTAGAAATGGAATTGAAGTAATTTCCATTTTACCACTGTATTACTTTTCTAAGGCTGCTGTAATAAATTACCACTAACTTGGTGGCTCAAAACAACAGAAATTTATTCTCCCAGAATTCTGGAGGTCAAGAGTCTAAAATCTGTTTCCTTGGTCCAAAATCAAGGTATCAGCAGGACTGCACTTTCTCTGGAGGCTCAGGAGCAAATCCTTCCTTGCCTCTTCTGACTTCTGGTGGCTGGCAGCATTCCTTGGCTTGTGGTTGCATCCTCTGCCTCCACAGTCGTGTTGCCTGCTCCTCTTCAGTATGTGTCAAATCTCCCTCTGCCTCCCTCTCCTAAGGATACATGTGATCATATTTAGGGCCCACCCTGATGATCCAGGATAATCTCCATCTCAAAATCCTTAACTTAATCACATCTGCAAAGTCCTTTTTTGACATATAAGATAATAGTCCCAGGATATGGATATCTTTTGGGTAGGGGGTCGCAGGGAGCATTTTCAGCCTACCACAACCACTTTTTCTGCTAAACTCTTTATCCAGCTTTGCTTTTACCACTTTCACCTGATCCAAAAAAAGGAGATCTTGGAAATACTGCTGATCAGACTACACTCCTTGATTTTAAAGGGGTTTTCCCCCAAGACCTCCAGACAAAAATTCTGATACTAGAACAATCTGGATTCATTCAATCCATTTCAGGTCAGCAAATGTTAACTGAGCACGCACTTGTGTTTCGGGCACTGTGGGAATTTCAGAGATGAGTAAGATATATTATCTGCCCCCAGGAATGAACCAGATGGAACTAGAAAAAACAGCAGTCCCACTTCCCTATATGAAAAATAACAGAGTAAACAAGAAATCAACAGCAATGAACACCTGGAAGCCACAGTGGGACCTGAGCCTATAGTCCCAAAAGGATCTAATGTCAGATATTCTGGATGTATTCACATCTATCCACAAAAAATAGTTGAGAACTGTATAGGGGGTCCCTAGATGCTTTTAATATTGTCTGGACATTGACATTTTTGATAAATACAAATCCTAACTGTTAAAAATGGAGTATTTACTCATTTTGAATTTGTATGATGATTTCTTGCATTTAGACTCAAGTTATACAGTCACTGCCTGAATATTACATAAGTGACATTGTGCCCTTCTCAGGAGACACACAATGGTCATCTGCCTCCTCAAGCTGAAGTCAATTTTAATTACCTGGTTAAGCTGTTATTTGATTTCTTGACTATGTAAAGTGTTATCTGAGTTCCCTATTGTAGGGCTACTTTTTCCCTTACAATTAATGAGCAATCTGTGGGGAGACAGTTTAAGACCATGCAACTGGCCTGTTCCTCATTAAAATGTTCCTCTGTATTTAGCATCCACTGATGATCGTGTCTAAATTCATATTTACTAAAATAGTTGCAAAATTATGATCTTCCAACTTCAGTACACCCTCCGTATTCATCAGTGAGCTCCTTGCTTTGTACAGTAAGCAAGAGTCTTCTGTTCTCATTCATTTATGTATATATTTATCTGCCTATCTATTTATCATCCATATGGACTCATGAAGTCCTGTTTTTTTCCTGTGGCTTATAATTCAATACCGTGTTTAATTATTTTGGTGCTTAAATTGTACCAGATTTAGCCAGTAGGAATCCCTTCAGGAGGCTGGTGTGTCTCTGTGAAATGTCCCCATCATTTTTTCATAGACATTTCTTTACTTTCTGGCATATCAAGATGTCCCAGGTTCATCTTGTACGTGCCCTATCCCAGCTCTAGAATTGGACGTTTATTTGAGGAGCTCTGGTTCCTCTTAGTATTAGAGACCAAGATTTGAGTGCTAGTTTTTCATTGCTACTGGGGAGTCTTTCTTCTAAGTCCTTTTAGCAAATAAAACTAGAAAAAAATACTCATTTATTTACACAAACATATACAAATATAATACACATATATACATAGATAAATATACGTGCATACGTGTTTATGTGTACATGCATGTATGTATATGTGGGTATTTCAAATATAAATATAAGAAATCATGGCTTCATACTGATGCCCCTCATTCCAATCTAACCCATAGGTTCCTTCTTGCCTCCCTCCATTCCATATGTTGATGTTCCTTTCCTATAATGAGAACTCTGGCTCTCAACAGCATTTACTCATGTGCCCAATTCCACAATACATCCAAAACGGTTCCACAGTTGTTTCACAATCTACCACAAGATGAATAAGGTATATACACTAAAAATAGTTCAGCAGACCAAGAATGAGTAATTAAATAGAATCAATAATAAAAAACCTGACAACCACAAAAAGCCCTGAACCAGATGAATTCACAGCCAAATTCTACCAGACATACAAAGAAGAGCTGGTACCAATCCTACTGAGACTATTCCAAAATATCAAGGAGGGGGGACTCCCCACTAGCTCATTCTTCAAAACCAGTTCATCCTGATACCAAAATCTGGCAAAGACACAACAAAAAAAGAAAACTATAGACAAATATCCCTGATTAACATGGATACAAAGATCCTTGAAAAAATACTAGCAAACTGAATCCAGCAGTACATCAAAAAGTTAATTCATCACAATCAAATGGGCTTTATTCCTGGGATGCAAGGATGGCTCGACATATGCAAATCAATAAATGTGATACAACACATAAACATACTTAAAAACAAAAAACATGATATGATCATCTCGATAGATTCAGAAAAAGCATTTGATAAAATCCAACATCCTTTCATGATAAAAACCGTCAACAAACTAGGCATCAAAGGAACATACCTCAAAATAACAACAGCCACTTAAAACAAACCCACAGCCAACATAATACTGAATGGGGAACCCCTAAGAATGGGAACAAGACAAGGATATTCACTCTCACCATTCATATTCAACACATTACTGGAAGTCCCAGTCAGAGCAATCAGGCAAGAGAAAGAAATAAAAGGCATCCAACTAGGAAAAGAAGTTATCAAACTATCTCTTTGCTGATAATATGAAACTATACCCAGAAAACATTAAAGATTCCACCAAAAAACTCCTAGTCTTGGTAAACTTCTGCAAAGTCTTAGGATATAAAATCAGTGCACAAGCACTATATTAAGCACGATAGAAGTAAAAAAGCAGATTCTGTCCTCAAGCAACTTAGAATTTCACGAGAAACAGACTAACACACTGAAAGCAAAGCAGGCATGCTGTGTGAGCACAGAGGAAATGGGGAGTAAGGAGGGCTAGAGCCACAAGGTGCTGAGACTGGAATCATGTGCCCTGAGGTTGTGTAAGATTTAGGCGGGGCAGCAAGGAGGAGGAAGGGATCGCAGTGAGGGGAGCCCTGGCAAAAGCTCAGAGGAGGACTGAGTGTGACAGGTTTCACAGGGCAGAGGGCCCTGTCCAGACTGTGAGCTGGAATCCTGGATGAGGCCAACATTACACCTTCTGCCAGTCTCCGAGAGTTATGCCTCCTATTAACAGTCCCCAGACACTAATTATGGATTCATTAAAATGATGTTAGTGAATGTTTACTGGGTTTCCAGATACTAGTCCTTTAGAAGGGTAATTTCTGTACATTGTTACCTTTTCAGAGAATGGCCTTGAGTTGTGCCATCCAATACGGTAGCTATTTGCCACGTGTGGCTGTGGAGCCCTTATGATATGGACAGTGTAACTGAGCAACTGAATTTCTCATTTTATGTAATCTGAATTCATTAAATTTTAATTTTAAAATGAAAGCAGTATAAAATATTTTTCATTAAACCCAACTTTATTGTTTGGGGAGGCCTAAATTTTAAACATAGTATTGTATAGCATATGATTGCTGTATTGCCATATGTATGTCCAATTTACTTTTTTTTAATGTGGCTACTAGAAAATTTTAAGTGACGTATGCTGCCCACATTGCATTTGGCTTTGACAGCACTGGTCTAGAGTCTCACAACTCAGTGTGGTCTGGCTGGACTCGCATGAGAGCCATCCCAGACCTTCAGGACCTGCACTTGACTAGGCTCCCCAGGTGAATCTTACGCACAATAAGAGAAGCAGTGATCTGGACGACCTCAGAAGACATCCAGTCACTGGCAGGTACCCAGCATGACCCCCTAATCCTTCTGGGGCTGGAAAGAGGAGGAGGCTGAGGGAGCAACAAGGAGACCCCTGCCTGCCATTGTGACATCACAGAGTAAACCCCCTGGGTCACCTAGCCCCGCCCTGGCTGGTGTCCTGCCCTCAGGACATCCTCTCCAATCCACCACACACCACCTTACCCCTCTGCTGGCAAGAGGGGAGCTAATTCATCGTCACGCTAAACACTCATTCTACCCAACTGATTGAGACAGAACAGAAGATAAACTGAAACTTCTCTGCCTTCGCACTGCAAGAGTGAATGAGCGACTCCTCTCAACTGACTCAAGATGTTTGCCTCACCCAGGAGGTAGGTACATGGATTTTGAAATCTCATGAACATCTCGTACACATACTTACTTACTGCTGGATTTGTAACACAGGTTACACTAACTCATCAATTTTATGTATTTCACATGGTCACAGTAAGGAGCTTGGAAATGCACTATAGGGTTCTACAAAATGGAATGAAAATGTGTTACTCAGCCCAGTTTTCATAGATAAAACTGGTATGTCCATACCTTAGCCTATTACCTTTTCATCTTCCTTCATTAAAACTTCCATTTCTTCTTCCCTTGCCTCATCGTCTTCCTTCTCCTCTCTGTTCCTAGGGCTCCCTATGCCTCTCCTTTTTTCCTTTCATCTGTATTATTCTTGTTGCCAAAATCTGGAGCCCGGTAAAGGCCCAGTAGTGGTGGCAACAATAGAGCTGTGTGTCACCCCAGTGAGCTGGAAGAGCAGACATCAAGCTCTATGCCAGAGAACAGTGGGGCACCCCCAAAGTCCTGCTGGAAACCAGCTCTGATCTGGAACTGGGAAGGACAACACACGGTCGAGCTCCTTCTGGTCTCAGAGAATCCAGGAGAGTCTTCAGGGATCCTTCTAGACCCGGGCAGACTCTCACACTCTGCAGAGAAGTTGCGGCTTGTTTAGGATTTGACCTACATTCAGAAACGACCAGCCTCCCAATTTTCAGCTCTAAGGATTACTTAAAAAAACAAATGGTGTTCATTCGCAAATATCTTGCCTTTCTCATGAGAGAAAAATGAAGCTTGTGATTAGCCAGCAAACTAGCACATACACAAACTCACACACACGTACACACACACACTCCAACGGAGGGAGCAATGTGGTGTGTTGTTGACCAGCTGGAAGTTAGGATCTCAAAGGAAAGAACAGGATAACTTAAGAGGTGCTTCTGGGACTGCAGAGCTGAGCTGGTGGTTCTGAAGAGCCATCGGGGTGTGGGCTCAGGCAGTTTCCCTCATTCAGAAGCAGCTCAAAGTGAACAGATGATAAAGAAGTGGATGTGAACATGATAGAAAAAGCCAGTCACGGCTTAGAATAAATTTTATTATTGTTCTTTATCAGTGGTTTTCTAGGAGAGACACAGAGGGAATATGGGAGCGTCTGGTTGCTAATATATACCTGAGAGGTATAAAGTACACTTACTCCATTGCCTCATTCTGCAGGAGGTCCCATAATCTGGCCTGCAATCTGTACATTTTGTTAAAGGTGACTGTGCCTTGCCTTTTACTGAGTGGCAGCCTGGTGATGAGTCAGGCGAACAGTCCTCAAAGATTGCCAATGTTGACTCTACCATTTACTAGCTTTGTGGTCTTGAGCAAGTCAAACCCTCTGAATCGGAACCCTCATTTGTAGAGTGGGGATGCCACGTCTCTTTCCTTTTTTTTTTTGAGACGGGTCTCGCTCTGTCACCCAGGCTGGAGTGCAGTGGCCGGATCTCAGCTCACTGCAAGCCCCGCCGCCTCCCGGTTCCACGCCATTCTCCTGCCTCAGCCTCCCGAGTAGCTGGGACTACAGGCGCCCGCCACCTCGCCCGGCTAGTTTTTTTGTAGTTTTTTAGTAGAGACGGGGTTTCACCGGGTTAGCCAGGATGGTCTCGATCTCCTGACCTTGTGATCCGCCCGTCTCGGCCTCCCAAAGTGCTGGGATTACAGGCTTGAGCCACCGCGCCCGGCCGCCACGTCTCTTTCACGCTGGTTGTGAGGATTAAGGAAGATGTCTGAAGGGTCTAGCAAGGTGTCTGCTGGTAGCACAGGTGCACTTCCCCTTCGTTGCTGCTTAGAGGCACTCTTCTACCTGTTTCGATTTTCACAGAAGGACAACTCTTTGCCCTCATTTACCCCGGAGGGTAAATTTAACCCTCTGGGAGGTTAAGTAACTTGGCCAAAATCCTCAGTGCAGTCGTGCGTATGGGTCGTAAATAGAACTCGGATCTGCTGAGGGGTCTGGGTGGCGAAGTCCCGCCCCTCGAGTCCTCCCAATGAGGTGCAGACATCCCCTTCCCGTAGAAGGGGAGCCTGGGACCCGTAGCGTTAGGAGGCAGGGGCAGGGAAATGCCTGACTTTGGACTCCCAGCAGCCCGACACATCCCGAGCCCTGGCCCACCCGCCTGGGTGTAAGGAATCCCTCCGACTACCCCGTCTCTCCCGCCCTCCCGCCCAGCCTCGCCAGGCGGCAGAGGGGCCGCGCCGCAGGTGGCCTAGCGCCCCGGCCCAGCTCCCGGACACACATGGCCCCGCCCTCCGCGGCTCGCCGGGTCCCTGGCCTGCCCTGGCCGTCCCTGCTCTCTGGGAGGGCCCCCGGGACACGGTTCTCAGCCGACGCAGGAAGACCCAGAGGAAGAAACAGCCCGGGTCCCCCGCCCCACCCGGTCAGGAAGCCCTGGGTGGTTGGCGGCCGTGGGGCGGGGCCTCGCAAACAATGCCAAAGACGCCCGGCCCGTCGCCGCGGCAACGCGCCCCGTTGCTAGGCGACCGGGCGCCGTAGTAAACGGGAGGGGGCGCGTTACTCATCGCGGTGGGAGGGCGCGCTCGGAAGTGGAGATGGCGCGGCCCAGGCACCCCCGAGAGGCCCCACCCGTTACGCCCCCGCCCCGCCCCGCGGTCCCCAAAAGCCCCCGACCCCAGCCGGCCCGCGGGAGCCGTCACCCGCGCGTGAGCGATTGCCCCACAGGAAGTGCAGATGTGGCTGCCCCTCTGATTCACTCCAGCTGCTTGGGGCCTGGAAGAAAGGCGGCTTCCTCTCCTGGAAATGACTGCGTTAGCAAAAGTCCTCAAACAATTCCATTAAAAGGCGGAAAGGGAAAGACGAGAACGAGGTCCCGAAACGCTTTTCCAGGGTCCTTCCCACTGAATTGAAGTGTTCCCAACACTCGGGATCTACGTTAGGAAGACTAGAGTCATTTGATTGTGTGACCATTTGAGGTGATGTGGCCCCTTAAATGTGGTTACAGCTAAGAATAAATCCTGGAGCTGTGTCCTACAGTGATGTAGTCATTTTGAACAGTAAGCATGGGCATTTTGGTGGCATTACTCTTCCCTTCCGAGTTGGGAAACAAATGTGAAAATGTCCCGTGTGAAGACCTTCTTTGTCTTAATCAGTGAAGGAGCTGAAGGTCAGGCACTGATGTAAACATTGCAGTTAGAGCAGCAAAAACTCAGAAGGTTGGAGATACATCATCCAAAATGGCTCTAATCGGTAGGGGACCACCCAGCTTGGAAAAGGATATAACATTTCCAATCTGTCACTGGTTTTTGAGCAATCTGTTTGTCCCCTGATCTCTGTGCACTAAAGATAATATACTATTTCATGAGATAATCACTGTTTTCTGGGCTTTGCTCATTTAAAAGCAGGAATGTTTCCACAGGTGAGAGGAAATGGATTGGCAGAGAATCTGTTTGATGAAACTCTGGGTGCATCTGCGTAAAAAGGCTTAGGGTGTGCCTGTGGACCCAGGACTTCCTTTGTAGCTTCTCACTGCTCTTACATATGTGAATCCGGAAGCATCCTGTTTCCTTTAGCAACAGAAGGCTGTTTGGACACACTTCTTTATTCACATCTTCACTCAGGATTCCTAATTGTATCCATAAGCCTTTTTGCATTACAAACCTCATTCATTCATTCATAGATGTTAAAACACTGCTAGGCTCTGAGGATCAACAATGAATAAAACATAGCTGCTACTATATCAAGCAACTTACAGTCAAATGAGCATAACAGACAGGAAAGCCATGTGATGAGTTACATGAGAGAGGCACATGCTAGAACATGCAGGAGCAGAGAACAGGGGCAGGCATGGTCATCAGACCAGTGATAGCCGAAACATTTACACCCCACTCCAGCCTTTGTCTACTGAGTAATAGAAAGAAGTTAATGGCGCGTGGGTCCGAAATCTAGCTCCTGGCAGGATAGAGATACTCCTGCCAGGGAGAGAAAACAAACCTTTCCGGGAAGATGCCAGTATGGATGATGTGAAGAAAAAAGAAACAAACAAAACAAACAAACAAAAAAAAACACCAGATCCCTTAGCCCCAGGCCTTGGCATTAGGGAAGTGGTGTGATATATAACCTGCTTTCCGGCTCAGCATTCACGCTTGTCATTTAATCACCCCTAACCTGCAGTGAACTCACAAAACAATAAATTGCATTCCCATTTACAAAGTATGTGTAGGTGCCCCAAGACCACTATTTTCTCTTGATGCACAGCCTAGTAAATGTGGTTTTGTCCAGCACAGGGAACAGGGACTGAGGACCTTAGCAAATATGGGTTATCCCCCACCGTTGGCCTTGTGGTGTCATAAATTATGAGGTGCATATATATTCCTGCGGAGGTCATCTTGGAATGATCACAGTCCAACATGCCAGAGCTAAATACTGTTTTTAGGTGTGGAATCTTCGTGTCTGTGCTGAGTCATGAGCTTCTGAGCCGAACCTAATTATATTTATGTCGCATTGGCTAGCAATTACTTCTTCTGTTCTAAGAGAGGAAAGGGAAGAAAAAAATATTAACATGCCCAAATTACAATGAAAGGAAGTGAGTGGGATGCTGGGCTCTGATGTTTGTGGCCAGGCAGAAAAACTCATGTTTTGTCAAAAAGAGGAAATTAGACGTTGTGGTCCAGGGTCCTTGGGGAGGGGGAGATCAAGACTGGTCACATTCAGCAGCCAGGCAGCCAAGTACGCACACAAAATGCACAGCTTCCTAAGGGGTGGACCCAGGCTTTGTGGAGGCCTAAAATGATATAATTTTGGAGGCCCTCTTTAAGAAAAAGAGTACACAATTACAAGTGTAAATTAGGTAACAAAGTTTTAGAAGAGGTGGAGGGAGTAGGGGACATGGAAGCTGAAGCTTCACTTATTAGCTTCACTCTAAATAAATTCACCCCTGAGCCTCCTCATATAACACACTTACGAGCCTGCCACTCCCATCCCCATTTCCCTGGAGAAGGCGAACTTCAGGCTATTAAGGCACAGGGGGTGCGGTTTATGAGCAGAGGCAATAAAAACCAAAGACATAAGACCGTGCCAAACAGTGACTCAAGCGGGCTATGAGAAGTGTCTGCAAGTATTTGAAGGGTGTAAGCACAGAGAGGGGAAAAGAATTGTTCACTGTTCTGGGGTGGAAAGACAATGAAGATACAATTAAGTAAAGAAAAATGTGCACAAAACTCATCAGGAAACATTGGCTAACTGTATTTTCTGATACCGTGGAGTTGTATTTCCCATGGGAAGTATATGAGGCTCTACTGAGTCACTGAAGCTGGAACTGGCCGCACAAAGAAAAAAAAAAAACAGTGCTACAGGAAACAATCCTACAAGACTCCTATAGGGAGTGGCTGGATGCCCCAAAGTTCAGCCTGAGCCCTGAATTCCACAGGGCTGACACATGGCATTCTGTAGATTAGCAGGCAGGGAGGATGCCAAATTTTAAAAAGAGGATCCTATGGGGAGGAGCAGCCACCTCCACCCACATTTTGCCGACTGGTGGGGGAAGCACGTGACGGAAGCAGAAACGATGAGGGGATAGCGCCACCCAGCGTTATGATGAAACTACTAGCTAGGAAACCAACAGCCGATGCAACTGTAAAAAAAAAATAAAGAACACAAAATTCCTGCTTCTCCTCCCAAAGGAGAGTGGATTCTGTCACAATAAATAAAGGGTTGTTTGGGCGATGCAGAAAATATGCTTGAACATGGCACATGTTTATCAAATTTGCTTGTTAACATCAGTCTGAGGAGAGCAGACATTACAGGTGACAAAAGCAGGATCCAAAGCAACTCATTCAGCTAGAACGTGGACTAATTCAAACAGTTAAGTCCACAAGAACCTGCCTTTGATTCCCTAAACGAACTGCACAAATATAGAATGGGAAAAATACGACCTCATGGCTAGTCTGGAAGAGGGGGAGGAAGGGCCAGGTGGGATACAGAGGGTTTTATTAAATGTAAGCCCAAAATGAGTCCAACAGGTACCATTTTACATGAATTCCCTGGGTATATATTAAGAACTTTCTAAAATTCCCAATCCCTGGGCCTCATCCAGAACTATTATGAAATCTCAGGGTGGATCCAGGAATCGGCATATTTTCCAGACTTCCAAAGGTTGTTCTGATACTCCATCAGGACTGAGAACAACTGCTCTAAAATGAAAGTGAGACCTTTAAGGAAGTTACATTTAAGACAAATGCAGTAGTTATAATGGAATATAGAAAGAGTTGTGAGAAGGCCGGGTGCAGTGGCTCACGCCTGTAATCCCAGCACTTTGGGAGGCCAAGGTGGGAGGACTGGTTGAGCCCAGGATTTCGAGACCAGCCCGGACAATACAGTGAGACCCTGTCTCAGCTAAAATTAAAAATAATAATAATAATAATAAGTGTTGTGAGAGAGGTATAGTGTGACAAGGACCATGAGGAGGGAACTGTATGTCCTAGGGAGAAAAGAAACATTTTCAAAGAGTGGATGACTTTTTAGACTAATTTCGTTGAGAGGCAGGCAGTTCACCAGATAAAAAGAGACTGAAGGCATTCCAGGCAGAAGGAAGAGCATCAGCAAAGGCTTGGAGGATGAAAGTCCATGCAGCGTTTAGGGACTCACAAACAGCGGCAGAATCTCTTTCAACATTGGTGTTCCAATTAATTTGCACTTTTTTTTTTTTTTTTTTTTTGAAATGGAGTCTCGTTCTGTGGCCCAGGTTGGAGGGCAGTGGCACAATCTCGGCTCACTGCAACCTCTGTCTCCCGGGTTCAAGAGATTCTCCTGCCTCAGCCTCCCAAGTAGTTGGGATTACAGGTGCCTACCACAATGCCTGGCTATTTTTTTTTTTTTTTTTTTTTGTATTTTTAAGTACGGACAGGGTCTCACTATGTTGACCAGGCTGGTCTCGAACTCCTCACCTCAAGTGATCCAACTGCCTTGGCCTCCCAAAGTGCTGGGATTGCAGGCATGAACCATCGGGCCCAGCTGTTTGTACAATTTTGAGGAGAAAAAGAACAACTTGTACTTCTGACTGACTGGTGGAAAGAAGATATGCAAACGACCCCTTACTGGTCTGTCAGATTACTTTCTCAACATTTTAGAAACTCTTTTTTGAAATATAAAATATTGTCATTCCTTTGCCTGAAGGTTGGGAGAGGAATGGTAAATAGCCATGGCCTTCCGGATCCTGGAATTCATTTATCTCCAATCCTATCTGCATCCTCACCCCATCCCCAGCCAACACTCTCACTCAGCATTCCATGTGTGGAGGAGATGCTTAATAGTACTTATTCTAATGTTCTAACTGGAAGGTGGAGACCACCCATGGAACAGGGAAACTATTTCCTGTTCATGGCTCCGTGAGGCCCTGACATTGCAGAGAACAGAGTTTCTTCAAAGAGCTGGGAAACCCTACTCAAGGGAAGGTAAACTTCTGCAATAATGGTGACCTGCCATATCTTCATGTCTGCCATAAATTCAAGCCCAATCCATTCACTCCAGTTACCTACAGAATAGCAGGCAGTGGAAACTAAACCATCATTTACTTTTTAAAGAAATTTTCCTCTGCAAATTGCAGGTCCTTGCTTCTTTATGCTTAATCCCAGATCCCCATTGGCAAGCTCTCTGGTGTAATCTCCCAGAACAGCTGGGCCCTGATTGCCTTGTCAATTATTAAATGCCCATGTTCCCTGTAAGGCAGCATTTAATCATGAGGCACTCCAAAGAATATGAGATAGAAAGGGAGGGGTAGGAGGAGAGGAAGGAGGGTAGGATGACAGTTTGTATTCTTGCAACGTTAAACCAAAGGGACTTGGAGTGCAGATGGCATCCTTCGGTTCTTCCAGACAAGCTGCAAGACGCTGACCATGGCCAAGGTAACCGGCTTCCCCTCATATTGCTCAAGGGATGCAGTCTACAGCTATTTTGTACCTGGCTTTTTTTATGCACCTGCCTCATCGATCTGTTGTCCTTTCTAGCCTATGCTAATTCTGGGTTACTCTGTTGATATATGTTGATGGAAGGGTTACTGATTATACATTGGCGCCTACGCACTTCCTAATGATCTAAGGGCCCAAGTGTTAGAGTAACCACTCTGTCCCTCTTCCAGAGAGTAAAGAGTCACCTTGGCATAGGATCTGTTGCATACGCTAAGATAGAGTTGTTCTTATGGTCATTACTTCTTCAGAATCACTTTATGGAAACCATTGCAAAATTAGATTTGTTCTTCCAATTCAAGAGGTAATTGGATCCTAGCAGGGAAAGGCATGTTTGGGGAAAGGAGTAAAGTATGTGACAAAGGGCATGGTACTATAGGTGTTGAAGATAATTCTTGAAAATTCTCGAGTGAAATTATCATTTGATATCAAGAAGATGATTTTTGAATGAGGTTCCTTGTGTCTCTGCCTGGTGGACACTCCTTCTGGAAGGAACCTCTTTGAGCTTCAGTCCAAGCTCTTTTTTATTCTTTGTTTCTCAAATTGCCTCTTCCTTAAATTGGTTGTCACCTTGTTGCCACAAAGTGGGTGTATCTTAGCACGGGGTTCATTATTCTTTCTTATTTCTGAATAACCCCGAGAATAACTTGCAAATATATATAACTTGAAGTGGATTGAATGTGGAGTAAAAATCTTGCAAGTGTAACTGGAAATGGATTGAGTGTGGAGTTAAAATCTGACATGATAATTGACAAATTTCCAAACCAGACTGAAAATGATTGTTGAAAAATGAATGCTGAGGTCACAAAAGTTAGAATTGCCTAAGTCTTTAGGTCAGCCTTTACACTAAATAGTTAGTGAAGATGTTTTACCTGGAAATCCATTTCTTATTCAAGCAAAGTAAGAATTATTAGAAAAGGATGACTCACAGTAAGAGAACGATGACTAAAACCAATAGGATTTTCGTAACTAAAACCAAGATGAAAACATTTTAGGAAAGGGGAACTGGGCAACATAGGACTTCAGTGTCTGGCAATAGAAAATCTTCCCTCCTCCCAGATGCTGCAGATAATTTGTCCTTAGTCAAGGTCACCCAGAGTCTTGCAAGAACTGACAATTCTTGGCAGAGTTCATTTGTTGAGTGCTTTTAAAAGTAAAATCATATTAGCAGATTGCTTTTCAGAAGTTGTCTTGATCATGTTTTGTATATTGGTTTTACATACATATGATCTTCGTGTATTTCTTATTGCCATAAATAATAAGCACTTTGTGACATGCACTGTCTTAGTCCCTGGAAATTCTGAAGAACAAATTGTTTCATTTCTAAGGTAAAGTTCTCTGTTAATGTAGAAACATTAAGTTGGGCGTGATAAGGGAGGGAAATTTATGGGCCTGTCCATTTAACTATGGTTTTATTTATGGCTCTTAAGCTAAGCAGATTTAAGTCTGATTAATTCTGATATGAAGGATCCCCTGGAAAGCTCAAGAAGGTTTACTTTAAGAAGCGTCTGTCAGCAACTAAGCATGGGCTTCTTTTCTGTTCAGTGTGCATTAATGTAACTGTATAAACTGCTCTAACACAAAGTGAGAGACTTGCCAAATTACTTCTCTAAGTCAAATTAAATCTGGCTCCAAGCCACCACTCAACAAAGTTGGCAGTCTAATACTGGTCATATTTTAGCTTGCCCTCCTATTCTCTTAGGCTGAAAATGACATAGAGAGTAGGGGCTCCAGCCAGAGCCATCCGGGGGGCTTCAGTTCTTTCGACAGCCTCCTCTATGTCCCCACTGTGAGGCAGGCACTTCTGCACCAGGCTGGAAGACACCGCCCTCCAGGTTCCTCTCCACCGACCAAGGGCTTGGCTGCCGACACCCTACCCATGGCTCTGTGGACACCAAACCTGCTGTCCAGCCTACACAGGCACCACAATTTCAAATGCGAGCATTTGAAATTCTGTTGTCTCTGTGGCAGTGGGTGGAAGCTGGGCCCGACTGCTACCTCTCCCAGAACCAGAAGCCCCATCTCCTCTCCAAAGGTTTCAATAGCTCCACATCCCAGTAGGTTCACTGCCCTCTTTTATCCTCCAGGCCCCAAAGCATCCATCTGCTTCCCCCGGAGGTTTCCAGTTTAATATTCATTGCCATACTCCTTTCAGAGGAATCTATAATGCAGGGAAGAGGACACCAAGAGCTCACTACATTGTTACAATAGCAAACGCTTCAACAAGTCAGTGCTACTACCTGTCAGTGAAGACAAAGCCAAAAACGATTACCACGAAGAGCATTTGAATGCTCCCAATTCTTTTTTCTAAACTTTTATATAAAGTTGAGACTTTATATAAAAGTTTTCCAGAGGTTGTCAATTGCCTTGTCAATTATTAATTATATAATTATATATTTATATATGTGTATATATATTATTATTTTATATAAAGTTAAAAGTTTATATAAACTGTTATGTAAAAGTTTATATAACCGGCCAGGCGCAGTGGCTCACACCTGTAATCCCAGCACTTTGGGAGGCCAAAGCGGGCAGATCACCTGAGATCAGGAGATCAAGACCAGCCTGGCCAACATGGTGAAACCCCATCTCCACTAAAAAAAAAAATACAAAAAAAATTAGTTGGCGCTTGTAATCCCAGCTACTCGGGAGGCTGAAGCAGGAGAATCTCTTGAACCCAGGAGGTGGAGGTTGTGGTGAGCCGAGATTGTGCCATTGCACCCCAGCCTGGGCAACAAGAGTGAAACTCTGTCTCAAAAAAAAAAAAAAAGGTTTATATAACCTCTGACTGAGGTCATTGCTATCTGATGCTTATTCAGAACATCCTCAATTTACTCAGTCGTTTAGTATTGAGTGTCTAATGTGTAAAATACTGTGCTAGTTGCTGTGGGAAAGATAAAAATCACAAAGACACATTTGCTACCTAATGGCAGCTTGAAATCTTGAAAGCTTGAAGACATGACCAAAAATAAATATGAAAAGAATACCATTAAGAAGGCACATACCACAGTCCTTGAAGCCCTTCCAAGCCTCACTTCCCATGGAAGGTACTGTTTAGGGGATGTCCCTGAAGCAGTTGGGGCTTGGAGTGAGCCTCAGAGGGGCAGGACTTCAGTAGACAGGGCCTGGCCAGCAGTGGTATTAATATTTGCAGCAATCCACCTTCTCTCTCTCTTGCTCAATCCACTGGTCCAAGAACTCCAGGTAGTGGCTGCTGGCAGATCCATCACTGCTACTCAGAATGATCCCCGTGCTGTTTGTTGGTGGGGTCATTATGGCACTTACCATAAAGGTACACACACACACACACACACACACACACACACACACCCTCCCTAGGATTTGCCAGCTGGAGGCTCTGTTGATTCTACTCTCACCATTTGAAGCAGAAATGGAAGATTTTAACATGTTCACATCCAATTCATTCTGACTTCTGCATTCGTCATTCTAATTTGTCCTATCTGGTGGATCACCTTTATCCTACTTCTATGCAGTATCGCTGCATATCATGCCCAGAGACCAGCCCCTGTCATTCAATCTATGCAAATCACCGCTTTTCTGCGGTTGGACCTGTGTAAGGTTCAACTTGAAGCAGCATCATCCCTGCATTGTGTAGAGGCCAGGAGAAAACTTTCCCTTTGCCCTCCGAAGGTTCACTGAAAATCACTGACAAGAGGCAGATTAATAGGAGAAAAAACATACAAGTTTATTTGATCATAGTTTCACATAACAAGGGAACCTTCAGAATGAAGACCCAAAAGATGGTGGTACCATCTGTTTTATGCCTAGTCAAAAGTATGTATCACGTAGAAATATGATTGGACATCAAGGACATGATCTACTGGTTTTTTTTTGTTTGTTTATTGATTGTTCTTTATTTTTTAGAGACAGATAGTCCAGACTGGGGTGCAATGGCACAGACTGCACTCTGTAAAACAGACTTTAGAGACAGTCTGTTGCCCAGACTGGAGTGCAGTGGCATGATCATGGCTCACTGCAGCCTCGACCTCCTGGGCTCAGGTGATCCTCCCACCTCAGCCTCAAAAGTAAGCTAGGATTACAGGCACGCACCATCATGCCCGCTAATTCTTTTCTCATAGGCATTGACGGTCTCTACCTATGCCGCCTCCAGGCTGGCTGGGTGAATTCCTGAACTCAAGCAACCCTCCCACCTCTGGGAGGGATTACGGTGCTAGGATTGCAGGCGTGAGCCACTTCTGCATCTGGCCTGATCTAATAACGTTAATAGACCGCGTGGGGAAACCCAGCAAGGCCTGCTTCTCGTTGGCCTCTGTGAGCATTTCTTCCTTCCGGGTGCGGGGCCCGACCCTCTCTGGAATGGGGGTCTTATGACCTACAGTCACACAAGCTAGGTCAGAAAACTTCTTTAGGGTCCGTTTGTACACGGAAAGGCAGAGGGAAAGTTAGAGTACTATTTTTAGGTTTTATGGCTGGCTCTGGGGAAAGGGGCTCTGGTTTCTATGACCCACCTTGAGGCAGAGGGATCCTAGTTTCTGTGGCTAGCCTCGGGCAAGAGTGGGACTGAGACAGGAGGACAGGAGAAGGTCAGAGAGAGCTGCTCTGAGGCCCCCATGCGGGCATATGGTTTTCTGAGACCCTCCAGGTGCTGGCTGCAGACCACTCCTGAAGCCGGGCTTCCATGCGGCCCCTGGAGAAAACTGGCAGAGGAGGGTTGTGCCTATCCGCCTTGGAGGGGTATGGCTTGAGCAGAGGGAGCACAGGGAAAGGCGGCCAAATCTCCGAGGCGACTCTGAGTCAAGCTCCCTTGCTCCCTTCCCTTCCACTTGTGCTTGTCTATTACAGATGGAGCTCGCGAAGGCCTTCTCTGGCCAGCGGACACTCCTATCTGCCGTCCTCAGCATGCTATCACTCAGCTTCTCCACAATATCCCTGCTCAGCAACTACTGGTTTGTGGGCACACAGAAGGTGCCCAAGCCCCTGTGCGAGAAAGGTCTGGCAGCCAAGTGCTTTGACATGCCAGTGTCCCTGGATGGAGATACCACCAACACATCCACCCAGGAGGTGGTACAATACAACTGGGAGACTGGGGATGACCGGTTCTCCTTCCGGAGCTTCCGGAGTGGCATATGGCTATCCTGTGAGGAAACTGTGGAAGAACCAGGTAGCCTAAATTCTGGGATATAAGAGCAACGGGGTCAGGGTGGGCAAGAGATCTAATGCAGGCATGGAAACCAGGTAGGCCCGCTTAGGGCTGGGGTTGCCCTGGGAAGTGCAGCCCACACCCCAGTGGGCCTCACCTCCTTCTCCCAGCACAGAACCTTCCACCTCTGTGTAGTGTCCTTCTCTATGGCAGCCCCTTTTAATAAGGTTGGCTTTTCACTTCCTCCCTCTGTAGTAGACTTGTGGGTTCAAAATAGCATGTTAAAAATAGAATTAACCTTAAAAGTTTCATTTAGACCATTCACATTATGAGAATTTCCAGTCTAGAGACCTAGAATTGCTGTTTAGCAACAAAACGGAAAGGAATATTGTAGGAAGGCCCTAGCTCTGCTCAACTGTGACCTCATACAAATAACTTTGTTTCCTTCTTTTTTTTTTTGAGATGGAGTTTCACTCTTGTTGCCCAAGTTGGAGTGCAATGGCACCATCTCGGCTCACTGCAACCTCCGCCTCCCAGGTTCAAGCAATTTTCCTGCCTCAGCCTCCCAAGTAGCTGGGATTACAGGCATATGCCACCATGCCCGGCTAATTTTGTATTTTTAGTAGAGATGGGGTTTCTCCATGTTGGTCAGGCTGGGCTCCAACTCCCGACCTCAGGTGATCCGCCCACCTCGGCCTCCCAAAGTGCTTAAGATTACAGGCGTGAGCCATCACGCCCAGCCTATAACTTCGCTTCTATAGGCTTTGATTTGCTCATTTGTGAGATGAAAGCATCACAGTAGATAATCTTTACAGCCTTTTCCTGGCCCCAAAGTGTTTTATCATTCTAAGTATTACTGCTACCATTTAAAAGTGGGGGAACTGAAGCCAGCCAGCTAGGGTAACTAGATCACGTAAGGGAGCCCTCAAGGAACTGAAGGCAGATCTGCCAGATCTCCTGCCCCTCGGTGCACACTAGCAAAGCAGGCAGGTGCTGGTCGATGTGTGTTCCTCAGGTTTGGAGGAACGAGTTGAAGGCACCTCCTCTTCCCTGCCCAGAACACTGAGAGGTGACTCTGTGTCCTGGGAAGAAAGCACCTGGTAGTGAAGTTTTTCTAATGCCCAGAATCATGAACAATTTGATATCTGCTACTTCTCCCTATTTGAGCTAAAAGGGAGATGGAAGAGGAATTAAAAAAAAAAAAAAAGTATTTACATTTATATTTATTATTGTGCCACTTAGCACTGCTCCATCCCCAGTCCTGGAAACAATTTAGAGCCCTTCGGTCCAGTGGTACAGCGGCAGCAAAAGGTATTAGTTAACACTAAGATCGTTAACTCTTCAGGACATGGGAAATGGGAATATTAAGCTATGTAGGTGCTCTCAGGGAAACAGCTTCTGCATTATCAGAGATTGAAGAGAGAGAAATTCACCTGGGCTGACTGTTGGCTGTGCCATTCATTCACCCAGGTATTCTTTCCTGCTTTCCTGCTCTATGTGGGGCAGGTGCTGTCAGAGCAGAGGGAGCAGCGCCAGGTATGGGGTGGGGAAGGTTTTCATTCCAGCCATCCCAGGGAGCAGTTCCATGACGTTGCACCTTGTATGTTTCAGGGGAGAGGTGCCGAAGTTTCATTGAACTCACACCACCAACCGAGAGAGGTGAGAAAGGACTACTGGAATTTGCCACGTTGCAAGGCCCATGTCACCCCACTCTCCGATTTGGAGGGAAGCGGTTGATGGAGAAGGCTTCCCTCCCCTCCCCTCCCTTGGGGCTTTGTGGCAAGTATGTGTCTGATAAGGAATTTACAGTAGTTACCATTGACTTGAGCCTCTCCGGATCTAAACTGCACTGTGATCTCCCACTTTTCTCTTCTGAGCCCCACAGGGTGACACAAATTCCTCCTTGAACTGACTTTCATTCATATGCAGGAACGCAAAAAAAGGAACAGCGGGGATAAATAAGATTCACAAATAGAAAACCACCAACAGCGCTAACCTACTCTTGTTGCCAAGTAACCGTGTAGGAAGGCTTAGGTTTTTCCTCCTTCTCCTCCACTATTATTATATTATTATTTGGTCAAATGAAAGGAGTGAAGAAAGGAGGCAGGGAGGGAACCGTCCCAAAATTAAATGAGGAAAAAGAGGACAAAAATGATAACTAGAGCAACATTATTTCCCTGCAGAATTTATGAAAATTCGATGATTTCTTCTCAAATCTCCCCAACAGTATTGACAGTCGGTCAAACTTACTTGGGTATATATTGGTTATAGAGTAGGAGCTGTGAGCAACGTCAAAGAACCAGAATGAAGTAATGGTCCTCCCTGGTTTCAGCTGTGCCTCATTCTCCCCTTCTCGGATGCTGCTAGGGTCTTAACTCCTAATAGGCATCCTATGCTCACCGTTTGTTCAGTTTTTTAACTGAGGGTGAGCGCTCCCTCTTCCTCTGGTTTCTGGCAGAAATCCTATGGTTATCCCTGGGAACGCAGATCACCTACATCGGACTTCAATTCATCAGCTTCCTCCTGCTACTAACGGACTTGCTACTTACTGCGAACCCTGCCTGTGGGCTCAAACTGAGCGCCTTTGCTGCTGTTTCCTCTGTGCTGTCAGGTGAGTTGCTCCTGGAGTGGGAGGGGGTGATTGGCCCTGGCCACCTTTGAAGCCCTAGCTGGAGGACTTGAGTCTTTGCCCTGAAGGGGAGAAGGAGCCCAAAGACAGTATAAAGAATGGAGGTAGGCATCTTTAATTTTAAATTGAAGTAACATGTAAAATTGTATATTGGACCACCATGTACTTTACAAAATGATTTACCTCTAGGTTCCTTTATTTGCAAGCTTTCTCAATATGTAAAATCTATTGTTTGGGTTACTTTTCAGCTGTGACATACACACAGCTTTTCAAGACCAGTCTCCATTGGATAAAGTGAGAGATGCACATATGAAATGAAGAATTAAGCCAACATTGGGGTGTGGGTGGGAAGGAGTAGGGGTGGGGTGCAGTGGCCTTGGGTGCAGCATTGACTCAGACTTTTTCCATAGCTCTCAGCCTGCAGTCTGGGATCACCTACTGCAAAGATGTGCATTTAAGGAGAAGCCCCCCTTGTGGATTACTCTTCAGGAAATGTGGTGGCATAGGGTAATGGGCTACTCCAACAGAGGCTGCGCCTGACTGCGAGAAGGGTGATCCAAAATCATACTCCTGGCAGATGGCATGAAAGCCTTTCTCTAAGGGCTCTGCCTTCCTGTTTCCTCCGTAGGTCTCTTGGGGATGGTGGCCCACATGATGTATTCACAAGTCTTCCAGGCGACTGCCAACTTGGGTCCGGAAGACTGGAGACCCCATGTTTGGAATTATGGCTGGGCCTTCTAGTAAGTGCTGTCATCTCCTGAACCTTTGTAGCCCCAGCCAACCTTCATGAGATTTTCTGCCCCCAGCTAGATGCTTATTCGGTGAAGCCCTGCCTTCTCTTCATCCCTCATCCCAGGAGCCTGTCAACCACACACAGGGCTGCATCATCAGGACACATCCATTCTTCCCTGCCTTGAGTGGGTACAGGGAGGATTCCTCGAGGGTGTCTTGGGAGGATGTTATTTTGTCCAGTTTTCCTGCTCATCAGCTGTGGCAGTTGCCTCTTCACCTGGCATATATGTCACCCTGGGGAAACAAGACTGATTTTGTAGGCCTTATGGAAATGGGCTCTATTTTTTCTTAATGATTCAAGGTATTAGAGAACAGAGAAATCGAGATATCGCTTTGAAATTTGGATTGAATTGCATTCTCTGTAAATAGCTTACTCCTCTCCTCTTCACTTCCTTCTATATCCATTCTTATTCTATTGAACCGCGTTGGAAATAACACTTCACTACCACAGTCGTTCTCTAACCCTTAAAGAACTAAGGGGTCAGTCATTTTAGATTTCTCTTAAAAAGACAGTGACAGCAAACATCACGAGGCAACACATTCAAGTTAAATATTACCTTTGAGAGCTCTTACTTTCTCCCTTAAGGAGCACTCTTTATTCACAGCAAGTTGTCAACTTGTACTGATATTTACTAAGTGCTAAGTACTTTGAGAGCACTGAAAAAGACACAGTGATGGGCTCAAGTTTCCACTCAGAGAAGGAAGCCTGCACGTCTGTTGTGAGGCCCTATCCCGTTTTCCATGGCACAATCTGTGCTAATAATTTGGGAGTCTGAGTCTACTCCACCAGCCAGGGCATCGGCTCAATGCAGTTCCCAGATCCAGCATTTCTCACCTTTTGTCTGTCTTCAGGCCATTCTTGGCATTACGGCTGTGGAGCTCAGGCTAGGCAACGCCTATCAATCAACTCCCAGAAGCATCCCAGACTGAACCTACTGCGTTTGTCAGAGGCAACAGATATGAACACACAGTGCCTGCATGTGACCTGGCTTTAACTATCACTTGGCCTCATGAAATCCCTCCCTAACCTCACAAACCTTCCTGTTTCTTGAGCTTCCCAGAACCACAGGGAGATTTAGGGATTTGATTTTCCAAGTTTTCAGGAATGTGTTTAATATAGTTCCCTAGTGTCTTCTTTTCCTTTCTTGAATCCATCCAGATTCCCTTAATCTCCAGCTCCTCTCCCATCCATTATGAACTCCTGTAAGCCAAAACCACACTGTTTTCATACGAAGCAAATTCCACTAGTACAACCTGTAATACCTCCTGATTTGTAGTAAATGTTTTCCTGAATGACTTTCAGAGGCTCAACTTTGTGGACCCTAACACTGCTAAGTTCAAAACAAAGGAAGATGGAAGAGGGATGATTCCTCCCAGCATCTGAGTGGGGGGACATCTTTGGCAGAGTGTGTGTGTGTGTGTGTGTGTGTGTTGGGGTGGGAGAGGGAGGGTATGCAGTGGGTTATGTCCACTGCACACAGCTCAGCTTCAGGCCTGGGGAATCTTGGAGATTTTACAAGGGTCAATGCAGCTTGGGAAACAGGAGTCCAAATACACACAGACACACACACACAAAATAGGCACACCAGATAGAAAAGGGCATGGCACCGACAACTCAACAATTCAGTGAAAACAAATCCATTAAGCTCCTAGTCTGATACTAGGACTACATGAGTCATTCTCTTTTTAGAAATCGGTAAGTTCTCTTCCCACAGTTCTTTACCTGAAACATGGTGGAAAGTCCCTAAATCCCTACAAGGCATTAAGCTAGTCCACTAGTAGGAAGAGGTCATGGCATTCTTCTCTCAAGAAAGTCCTATTCTTATTGTCCAATCTTTTTGTGCGTTTGTCCCTAGCATGGCCTGGCTCTCCTTCACCTGCTGCATGGCGTCAGCTGTCACCACCTTCAACACGTACACCAGGATGGTGCTGGAGTTCAAGTGCAAGCATAGTAAGAGCTTCAAGGAACCCCCGAACTGCCGACCACATCACCACCGGTGTTTCCCTCGGCAGCTGTCAAGTGCAGCCCCCACCGCGGGTCCTTTGACCGGCTACCACCAGTATCATAATCAGCCCATCCACTCTGTCTCTGAGGGAGTCGACTTCTACTCTGAGCTGCGGAACAAGGGATTTCAACGAGAGGCCAGCCAGGAGCTGAAAGAAGCAGTTAGGTCATCTGTAGAGGAAGAGCAGTGTTAGGAGTTAAGCGGGTTTGGGGAGTAGGCTTGAGCCCCACCTTACACGTCTGCGGATTATCAACATGTGCTTAAGCCAACGTCCGTCTCTTGAGCATGGTTTTTAGAGGCTATGAATAAGGCTATGAATAAGGGTTATCTTTAAGTCCTAAGGGATTCCTGGGTGCCATGGCTCTCTTTTCCTCTACAGCTCCAACTCATTTCACCCACCCCACATCTCACACATCCAGAATTCCCTTTTTTACTGATAGCTTCTGTGCCAGGTTCTGGGCCAAACCATGGAGATAAAAAGAGGAGTAAAATACACTTCCTGACTGACCTTAAGGGTCTGATAAATCTAGTTATCAGTCTGGAAATTGGAGAAATGGAGGTGAGCAAATTAACGGTAGTGTGACTGTGGCTCAACTTTCCATGGTACACGCGAATTGTTCTGGAAGTCACAGATGGGAAGACAGAAGCACCCCTGAGTGCTTTGCCATGTAGCACAGAGGTCCTCCACACTGCCTGAGACAGTGTCCTGCATCCACACAGTAGGTACCCAGTAAAAGTGTTAAGAAACATTGTCCCAGGAGCCCTTAGGAGAGTGGTTTAACATGAGAAGGCGCCAACAGCACACAGGGGCAGGGTCACTTCTAGAAATAGCCCACCAAGGCTATTCAGATGGGACTGTGGTTCCCTTCTAGACAGTCATACCAGGGACTTGCCAGTGAACAAGGGGGCACAGGCTCCTCTCTGGATCCCACCTTTTCATCCCTTCTGAGAAATATACTCTATTATTTCCTCCATAAAGAATGCCACCCATCCGATTCCTCAAGGATGTAGAACTAGAAATACCATTTGACCCAGTCATCCCATTACTCGGGATATACCCAAAGGATTATAAACCATGCTGCTATAAAGACACATGCACATGTATGTTTACTGCAGCACTATTCACGATAGCAAAGACTTGGAACCAACCCAAATGTCCATCAATGACAGACTGGATTAAGAAAATGTGGCACATATACACCATGGAATACTATGCAGCCATAAAAAAGGATGAGTTCTTGTCCTTTGTAGGGACATGGATGAAGCTGGAAACCATCATTCTCAGCAAACTATCACAAGAACAGAAAACCAAACACCGCATGTTCTCACTCATAGGTGGGAACTGAACAATGAGATCACTTGGACACAGGAAGGGGATCATCACACACTGGGGCCTGTCGTGGGGTGGGAAAGCGGGAAGGGATAGCATTAGGAGATATACTTAATGTAAATGATGAGTTAATGGGTGCAGCACACCAACATGGCACATGTATACATACGTAACAAACCTGCACGTTGTGCACATGTACCCTAGAACTTAAATTTAAAAAAAAAAAAAAAAAAAAGAATGCCACCCATCTACTTGCCCATTCTCTTTTCCATATGGGGAAACAAACCATCCTTGATGACTCAGACAAATGAGAATGGCACACAAGTATATTCCCTTAGAGTATTTATTTATTTACTCTGTAACAGTTCACATTTTAAATAGTGCTTCCTGACAATATACCAGCTGGCTCTTCTCTAATAAGGGCAATAAGGATAGCAATTCACATTCAGGGGATTAGTTTCACCATACCACAACATTTGGGGGATGGCAAAAACGGGGTCTAAGGAAAAGGGAGGGTACTTAAGGGACAGAGGAGGGGAAGACCCTTGCATTTGCAGAAGTCATTACTATTTTTCAGTAGTGGTCATATTGGCTTTGCCGGCAACCCCACGATGGGATTAGAGAAAGAAAGGAGCATTTCTTATCTTAGACACCTGGGTGGGTGGCTGCCTGCAAGGAGAAGGAGGTTTAGGGACACATTTCACAAGAAACCAGCACCCACATTGGTCAGATGAAGCTTCCTCAATTTTCGGCCACCACTTACACCTTTCTGTACCGGCTGCAAGAGGAAGAAGAAAACTAAGCGTATAACGTTGTTTCGCAAGGAGAGATTCAAACTCATAGTCCAAAGAATCTATGTTAGGTTAGTTTGCAAATACATCATGAAGAATTCAGAGACATTAAGTTTTTCTAGCTTCCTCTCATCTCTTTCTGGGATTTGCCCTGCATAAACACAGTCCTCTCCCCAAACAATCCCACCAAAACAGGTCCTCATTAACAACTTCATGTTTCACTGCTGCATAGAGTGGCTGGCTTCCCAGAAAGCTTTAACATGACAGAGAACCAGGTGATGCCTGGACAGCTCAGTCAGACCACAGGACCACCACCCAAGTTTTGGGTGTTCAGCTGCCTATAAATTAATCCTTCAAATTCTATACTAAACCAAAGTAGGTCCCAGGCCCTTATACTCAAGTAGATTCAAATCCCAGAAATTATCTGGAATCATTTCCATACTCTGGGAGTATCTTCTTAATCCCCCAAAGTCAAGCTGGACCCACAGAAGACTTCCAAACTGTTGAAACCAAATTTGCCTTCAGGATCTTAAGGCAGAGGCACCCAGAAACCTGAGAAGGCCAATCTGAAGCCAGGCAACATGCCTGCTTGGATCTACTGCTACCAACCTCCTGTTACGTCATAATGCCTGTCAGTGGGTAATTAACAGAGATCCCTTTAAATCTGGACTTCATAATTTTCTACAATCCTTTTACTAATACAAGCTAAAAGATACAAGCCCAGCCAGGCACAGTGGCTCATGCCTATAATCCCAGCATTTTGGGAGGCAGGGGCAGGTGGATCATCTGAGGTCAGGAGTTCGTGACCAGCCTGGCCAACATGGTGAAACCCCATGTCTACTAAAAATACAAAAAAAAAAAAAATTAGCCAGGTGCGGTGGCAGGCACCTGTAGTCCCAGCTACCTGGGAGGCTAAGGCTGGAGAATCGCTTGAACCCAGGAGGCAGAGGTTGCAGTGAGCCGAGATTGCGCCATTGCACTCCAGCCTGGGCAACAAGAGCAAAACTCTGTCTCAAAAAAAAAAGATACAAGCCCAGGTAAAGAGAGAACCTGAGTTGCACTCAGGGAAGACCTACCAAGGTTATTCAAGAAGCAGTTTTCCATCTGCCAACGTTGAATTTTCTGCTATATAAACAATGACCTAAAAGTTTAAAGAAGAACTTAATTGAAGCAGCAGATTGATACAGAAGAAAGGAGGAGTAAGCACTGGAGATCATTCTAAATAACTTAACCATTTTAGAGTATTTACAGAAGAATTTTCCCAAAATACAAAGCTTCAAAGGCTCTATAGGAAAGGAGAGATGCAGGACAAAATGGTTGCATCCTGGACTCAAGTAGCAGAAGCAAAAGTCCAGAAACATATCCCTGAATAGAAGAGAAAGCAGAGTGAGGGGAGCTAAGGAGGATGCCCTATAGAAAAAGATGCAGAGAAGAGATAGAGCAGGATAAGGACATCAAAGGCTCCTGACTTCCAGTTCTCCTCTAAGTTGAAGACAGCATGCAAACATACACTTCTGAGGTCGCCACAGAAAAAAAGATCATGACTG
The DNA here is from genome assembly GCF_008728515.1 of Papio anubis. Lineage (NCBI taxonomy): Eukaryota > Metazoa > Chordata > Mammalia > Primates > Cercopithecidae > Papio > Papio anubis. Next base: position 12,573,013 of record NC_044984.1, on the reverse strand, counting down.
GCAGAACCATCAGAGCCACATATAACACAACATGTGGACTTGGTCAGAGATGGGTCACTCAGACTACATCCTCTTGCTCCCCTTGTGATAGGAATATGGTTATTATTGTGGTCACTTGATAGACATGGATGGAAAATCTAAGGAAATAAGATATAAAACAAAAGAGATGAAAATACTTGGATAGCTAACTCTGTCTTCCACTATAAATCTTTCTCACTCTGTCTACAATTTGGAAGTAGCCAAGGTACAGGTGGAAAGAATAAGGAGAGAAATAAGTGGCCCTCAAAATCAGAGGTAGGGAATCTGGAAGTCTCAAAATGACCAAACAAACTAGATATATTTCAGAAGGACAGGAAACTGGATCCCTGAAACTTAGGACATACCTGGAAAATAACTTCACCACAACATTAGAAAATACACACACACAGCATAATGTACAACAAAATGTTTCCTAGTCATAGACTTCACTGGCTTTCCCAGCAAGACTTCATAAATTAGACATACCAAAAAAATAAAATACTTAAGAGAGTCACATTTCCAAATGATCCACGCAGAGTTCCTAGAGGGAGTTAATGCAGGGACTGAAAACGTAGGTAAGACACCCCAGCCAAATAGAACATGCTGCCGTCAAAGACTCCAACATGCCTTCCCAAGCCTTTACAACCATCAGGGAGGCGGTAAATGAGGATGAAGTCTTCTCTCCACAGAACTGATTTTACAGTGACAGGAGAGTAGAGAGGGCATCCACTCTGTTCATTTCTTCTGCAACTGAAGATTCCATCAGATTAGATCTATGGAAAAAGAGTTATCAGTGACTATTGTTTTTCATGGTAGAGATGTTCAAAGAAAAGCAGGAAAACTAAAGGTCAGAATATTCAACTATTTTCCTGACCTTTTCTTTAGCCCCAATAGTCTGTAAACATCTCCTCCTTCCAGAAAGGCCCAGAAACTTTGTTATTTTCCATGATAAGCTTTTGAACTTTGAACTAGACTATAATATTTCTTGGGAGTGGGGGTGGGGAGGGAACATTAGCATTTTAAGCAAGATGACTCTTTGTAGTTTGTAACTGCTACAAGCCCTGCATGATGTTAGCATCACTAGCCCCAACCCAGAAAAAATCAGTCGTAGCCACCCCTGTCAGTCATTGGGACAATAAAAACTACGACCCCACATTGTCAAATGTCCCCTAAGGTAGATGCTATTATTTCCAGCTGAAAACAACTGAGAATCATTTCTTCATGGTCAGATAGGAAATAGTGTTGGTCCAAAACAACTGTCTTGATACACATCTACTCAAGAAAGTTCCCCATTCTGCCACTTTCTAAAGGACAAAGCTGGAATTGGTAGTATTTGTCCGAAACCCTCAAGAGGAACAATATTTCAGCAGCCACTCACCTCGTAGGGAGCTTCGACAAACTTTATCCTAGAGAGAAATCTTCGCAGCTCCCCACGGCCAATTTTGGGGGTAGACTCCTGTAGCTGAGCCATCTGGCCCTCCATTAGTGCCCACCGTAGACTAAGCTTGCTGACCACCAGGGCTGCTGGGTGGCCTTCGGAGCTTGGACCTGTTGTCCTGGTAACATAAAAGGCATCTTTCCAGAGGTCGTTAATTCCAACTGAGGAAGGACAAAAACAAGAGCAGTTAACATGGACACATACTGTCTACTAACAGGAGAGGGGTTTGGTTCAACAATACATTTATTTACTCATTAGTTCACACAGGAAATGTACTGAGCACTGAATAAACAGAAGGCAGCGAGCTAGCCCACGAGTGCAAACTGGGGAAGGACTGGATGCCAGTAAAGCAGCACATTCTTCCTTGTCTTTGCGCCTTTACTCCTCTGAAGCTATTTCCAAAAAACCCAACTCAGTAACTGAGAGAATGTGCCCCTTGTGGTGAGAATTCAGTAGAAAAGAGAGCCCGAAACGCTAGGGAGCCTGAGAATTCCCAGACTGTCAGTGCGCAGTCACAGAAGCGATTTACCTCGCCAGCGTTTATTTTGCCTCATCTTTAAAATACAAATTGTAATAAAAATGGTGTCAAGAGTCTTAATTACCATTATTTGATGTTCACTGAATATTTTATGCTCCTGTTGAAAAAACAGCTCACTCAGATCTAATCACAGGATTTTCCAAGCTCACACCTCCCTGCCCCCACCCCCCAACCAGTGGACAGGTGTGCCTGCAAGTTCCAGGTAAGCTCTGTTCTTCCCCATATATCCCCATAAATCGAGAGAGCTACAAACGCCAGCTGCAGCCCAAGGCCAATGAGTTGGTAAGTAGACAGCCAAGTCCATAAGTAGCAAGAGAATGTGGAAAGAAATAAAGGAGCTGTGGCCATCTAGTCCTCTTCCACTCCTGCACCCCCTGACCCCCCAACAGGAACAGCAGATTCCATGAGGGAAGGAATCGCCGAGAAGGAGATCTCCAGACAACCTAGACTAGCAGCAGCACAGGCTGCGATCCCAATGTTTTGGTTTTCTGAGTTGAGAGTCTCCCATATAGTATCCCATTTTATTTACAATGTTATTTAGACAGATATGTAAAGCAGAAGAACACTTCCAAAATGTTAATCGTGGTTATGAGTGGCCAGATTATGGCCAATTTTTCTTTCTGCCTTTGATTTTTCTTCTTTCTCCGATTTCTATGCAAGGTGCATAGTTATATTCAAAAAAAGGTTTTCTAAATCAGTGCCCTGGCAAAACACATTCTATCTCCATCATGTCCTCCCCAGTTAATTCCAAATCCTAATCTCTGAGTGGGTCAAGAAACTAGTCTTATTTGTAGTCCCAGCAGCTGGCACAGTGCCTGGCATACAGTTGATGTTCATTAAATGTCTGCTGAAGGAGTGGCTGGATGAATCATCACCTTACACACTCTTTGGAATGGGACGCACTTTCACCTCCACATTCAGAGCATATGGGTTCTCACCCTGTGAGCCCAAGGCTTCCACCCAAAGGAGCATTCCAGAAAAGCCCGAGGCACCAGGGACACCAGGGAAAGTGCCCTGCTGTCGTCTGAGAAGCACACATCCTTCCCTGGGTGGGGCAATGGTCTTATCACACGCAGCCAGCACCTACTCTCCCACCATCTGTGTACACAGACTCCCGCTGGCACCGGGACTCACCCTCTGAAGCCGTCACTGTGCCGGTGGTGTTAGCCAGATCCAGAAGGATGGAGGGGAACACAGGATGCAGGAGGTAAAGGTGGTGAAGGCTGGGCGGCTCAGTTCCTAGGATGATATCCTGACAATGAACCGCAAAAAGGAAGAGCAAAGGTAACTCTACATTCCCACACATGACTGTCCGCAGGTGAAAAGGCAGAGTAGAAAATGGTGATTCCTCATTCCTCTCAGATGCTAATGCCTGATCCTAACTACAAGAATGTGTTTGAAAGAAACTCCCCTGTATAAGAGACATATTTCAAAGAGCTCAAAATACTAATCACTAACTCTTTCAAACCACTATCTATAGCTGGAAAATGCTTTCTCCCTTGTAAGAAAAAAAAAGGCAGGCAGGCCAAGCACAGTGGCTCACGCCTATAATCCCAGCACTTTGGGAGGCTAAGGTGGGCATATCACCTGAGGTCAGGAGTTCGAGACCAGCCTGGCCAACATGGAGAAACTCTGTGTCTACTAAAAATACAAAAAAAAAAAAAAAAAATGCTGGGCATGGTGGCATGTGCCTGTAGCCCCAGCTACTTGGGAGGCTGAGGCAGGAGAATCACTTGAACCCGGGAGGCAGAGGTTGCAGTGAGCCAAGATCGTATCACTGCACTCCAGCCTGGGTGACAGAGAGAGACTCTGTTGCAAAAAAGGGAAAGGAAAGGAAGGAAGGGAGGGAGGGAAGGAAGGGAAGGAAGAGAAGGAAGAGAAGGAAAGAAGGAAAGAAGGAAAGAAGAGGGGAGGGGAGGGGAGGGGAGGCGAGGGGAGGGGAGGGGAGGGAAGAAGGAAGGAAGGGAAAGAAAGAAAGAAAGAGGCAATGTGCAGGCCCCAAGAGAGGAATCTGACATGGAGACTTCCCAGTCTTCTGCTCATGGAAGTACTAGAATACTGGTTGATCCCTTGCAGCAGATGGGGCTCTGTGGAGATGAAATCTATTTATGAAAACACAGTAAGCCAAAGGTATTTCCTTTCACTGGTGTCAAAGCCAATTGCAAGTATTGGGCTAAAAATTACAAAAATCTTATCCATTCCTGAAATGAATGGAATGTTGACCAGACAGAGGCAAATCATCAATTATAAAACAAAAGTTCCAAGGTCTGAGTGTCAGTCTTCAAACTCTCTACAGCAGAAAAAATGCACATTGGGACTATCTTCATCAGTATGATTTCTATGGGGGGATGGGACTTGAGACTTGGCAGGTACATGAGTGTGCAGCTATGCAGTTGTTAAAGCACAGAAGTACACCCATGTGGGTTAGTAAGTGGCTGCTCTCCAGAACTTCCCAAGTGCCTCTCCTCCCCTGGGACTACCTTGGGCCTCCTGCAGTAGAGGAAGTGGAAGCTCTGAGGGATGAATATTACCCCTGCTTCCATATGGCTACATGGGAAGAAGTCCCCAAGTGAGGAGAAGTGTGAGCAGGAAGCTTGCAACCTCACTCTCACCACATGCCCACAAAGCAGAAGAGCGCATTTTCCACACACCCTTAGGATCCCAGGTACAACGGGACAGATCTCTGGCTCAGCTAACATGAGAAGAAAACAACCAAACACCTTCCTCACTGCCTACAAAATGAACACAAATTCCTTAGCATGAAAAGCAGTCTTACACCATTTAACCAAAATATGCCTTTTCCAGACTAAACTGCAATGACTCACCTGCCCACCCCATGCTGCACAAATGTTTGATCATCACCCTCAATCCATGCTTCACCCTACTCTGCCTAACCGTTGCCAATCTTATTTGCCCCTTAGACTGCCTAACCACCCTCTCTACCCCATCTCCACACATTAAAACACTTATCCTTATGTGCCCACCTGGGCCCCCTCTTTGAGGAAAAGCTCCCTTATTACCCTAGGCAAAATTAGTATCTCCTTTCTTTTGTGCTTCCATGTAAACTTCTTACTTGTACCTCTATTAAAGCATTTGTAACATGGCGCTTTATTTATAGAAGACTACATTTGAGACTTATCTTGTCCAATACCCTCATTTTATTATACTAGGGGTCTTCGAAAAGTTCATGGAAATGCAGATTATGAAAAAACTACGCAAGGACTTCAAAATTCTTTTTGCACCAAAATAAACTCATACTAAGTTGTTATAACATACCTGAACAGGAGCTAGTCTGAGGCACCAAGAAGGGTAAGATATCAGTTTGAAAAGAGCCTCTATCAAAGTAACTCGAATTCTGCCAAAAGGTTGAAGCAAGAACATGCATCAAATTTATGGTGAATTTTGGGTGGAAGAATGGTGAAATCATTGATGCCTTCTGAAAAATGTATGATGACGATGCCCCAGAGAAATCAGCAGCTTAGACATGGATAGCTCATTTTAACGAGGGACAAAATGATGTTGGAGATTAAGCCCACAATAGCAGACCATCCTCATCAATTTGTGAGGAAAAAATTCATCTTGTTCATGCCCTAATTGAAGAGAACCAATGATTAATAGCACAAACAATAGCCATCACTGAAGACACTTCAACTGGTTCAGCTTACATAATTCTGGTTGAAAAATTAAAGTTGAGCAAACTTTCCACTGGACGGGTGGCAAAACTGTTGGCCCATATTAGCTGCAGACAAAAGCAGGGCTTTCAAGGGAAATTTTTAAAAAGTGGGATCAAGATCCTGGAAGCATTTCTTTGAAGATCTGTAGCAGGAGATGAAACATGGCTTTACCAGTGTGCTCCTGAAGGCAAAGCACAATGACTACAAGAGGTGGAAGCGGTCCAGTCAAAGAAAAGTGGATAGGTCAACAGCAAAAGTCATGGCAGTATTTTGGGGGGATGCCCAAGGCATTTTGCTTGTTGACTTTAGGGCTAAAGAATGATAACATTGGCCAGGTGTGGTGGCTCACGCCTGCAATCCCAGCTCTTAGGGAGGCAGAGGCAGGAGGATAGCTTGAGCCCAGGAGTTCGAGGCCTGCCTGGGCAAAATCATGAGACCCCATTCTCCACAAAAAGGAGAAAAAAAAAAAAAAGAATGATAACATCTGCTTAAAATCAGAGCGTTTGAGAAAGCCAAAGCTTTAGCAGAAAAGCACCTGGGAAAGATTCCCCAGAGAGTTCTTCTCCACCACAACAATGTTCCTACTCATTCCTCTCATCAAACAAGAGCAATTTTGTGAGTTTCAATGGGAAATCATGAGGCATCCACCTTATAGTTCTGAGTTAGCTCATTGTGACTTTCTTTAGTTTCCTGATCTTAAAAATTCTTTAAAGAGCTCTCATTTTTCTTCAGTTTATAATGTAAAAAAAGACTGCATTGACATGGTTAGATTTTCCCAGGACCCTCAGTTCTTTAGGGATGGACTAAATGGCTGGTATTAATGCTTACAAACTGTCTTGAACTTGATGGCACTTATGTTAAGAAATAAAGTTCTTTTTTTTTTTGAGACGAAGTCTCCCACTGTCGCCTGGGCTAGAGCGCAATGGCACGATCTCAGCTCACTGCAACCTCCGCCTCCCAGGTTCAAGCGATTCTCCTGCCTCAGCCTCCCAGGTAGCTGGAATTACAGGTGCCCACCACCACACTTGGCTAATTTTTTGTATTTTTAGTAGAGACGAGGTTTCACTATGTTAGCCAGGCTGGTCTCGAACTCCTGACCTCGTGATTCTCCCGCCTCAGCCTCCGAAAGTGCTGGGATTACAGGCATGAGCCCCTGCGCCCGGCCGGTACTTTTTATTTTTATATTTTAATTACATTTTTCCATGAACTTCCTGAAGTCCCCTCATATGCGGGGAGGAAGTTAAAAAGTTAAGTAAATTGCCCATGGTCACATTGTTAGGGTATGTCAGAGTTAGAAATATAATCTAGATTTTAGGTAAATCTGATCCTCAAAATGAGCAAATATATTAGCATCTTCATTAACCATTAACGGATAAAGATCATGAGGCTCAGAGAAGTTGAGTGACTTGTTGACTGAGCCTGGTGGATGAATTCGGGATCCTGCCTTCATCAGGTTCCCCCCATTATCTTAGACCATCTGTCTTCTCTAGAGAGCCAGATTATTTTCAGTTTATCCTTAGACCCCTACAGAGATCACAGTGCCTGGCACACAGAAAGTGCTGAGTCAAGATGTGTTTCATTGAACTAGGTCAGGGTGGGTCTTACTAAAAACTCCCAGGTACCTAACACAGGTAGCACCCTGCTTCATCAACCCCATGAAAACACTGCAGTGTAACATTTAGGACTTTCTAAAATCTGCCTTCTAGGTGTCAGACGTTCTCTCCCATAGTTCCTCAAACAACCTCTCAGTTTTATGTGGTCAATGTCCCTCTCCAACTGCTGGCCACCCTCCCCCATACCCGTTCCTTCAGTCTTAGGGCATGCACCTCAAAGCCCAGCCTTACCCCTCCCTGAAATTCTCTCTGCCCACTCCAGACCAGTCATAATGATTTCTCCTCTTCAACAATTGTAGCATATATGAACTGTCTGCAAATTTGGATCTAGCATCTTGGGAGGACTTTTTATTCTTTATTCAGCTTCCCCCTGTCAGTAGCCAGCAGTCAGGGGCTGTTGTCAGCATTCACATTCTCTGCTAAAAGGCAAAAGTGTGGCTCAGGAGGACACAGGGTTCCTGCTTTTCTCCACCGAGTGCTGACTTGTTTCTACCCCAGCCGTTGGAAAGTGATGGATCAAATAACATCTCCAGAACACAGTCAGCCCTGCAGAGCAGCTGCCATCTGACAAAGTAAAAAAGAGACCCTCCCAGGCTCACTCACGGAATTGGGAGATGCAGCTGACAGCCCTTCGGCCCAGAAGAGGAAGACAGACTTCCGGTCTGAAGTAACTGCCGAGGTGGCTGGCGTTTCTTTCATGTGACACGGAGCACGGTAACTCCAAACAACAGAGCCAGAGTCACCATCCACAACCATCATCTACAAAAGAGAAGACAGAATAAACATGGCCAGGCCTCAAAAAAGCAGCAGGCCCAGAAAATGCACACACAAAAATGTGCAGGTATTCAAATAACACAAACATTAACAGGTTGCACTTTTAAGATGCAAGCAAACTGGGTGTTCAGAGAGCATGAATAATGGCTAAGGACCAGGACCTAAGCTTCTGCAGCCCTTGTTCCCATTTAATAGATTTTAAGAACTGCAAAGTTCTCAAGTGGAAAAGGGACATTCAAATCATGTAGTCCACCCCATTTTACAGGTGAGAAAAGCAGGATCTGAGAAACAGGAAGTGATGTGGACACAGGGATTGTCCACGATTAGGACAGTCCTCAGAGAGACAGCAGCAACTCTGCAAATGCCAACAGCAGCACCTTATTCCCCACAACACAGCAGCCACTCAGAAAACAACGGCCCAGTGAACACTGTCCTCGGGCGCGGTGTTCCCAGCTTTACGGATCTGACTCTTGGTGTCGTGGCATATGGACCTAGGGAAGTCTCAAATTTAAAGCAATGCTGTTTAAACAGGCAAAAAAATAATCCAAGAGGGAATTCATTGCTTAGTTGCATTTATCAAAGGATAATGATGAAGGAGTTCAAATTCATAATTCTGGCATATGTCTGCTCTTCACCCTAAATGCCTCACAAATCTGGAACCTCTCATTTACCACAATCCCCAAGAAGTTCCCCAATTTCCTCTAGCCCAAGTGTCTTTACTCCCTCCTACCCAGCGTCTCCACACTTCTATAAGTGGAGGACCTAACCTCTTTGGACAACTGCTTGCCCTATTCTTCCAGGCTCCTGAGTCCCGCCTTTCTGTGTCTGTACTCAGAATCTGCATCACACAAGTTCCTGGAACCAACCTGGCAGAGACAAAATCTTCTCAACCAGCAGAGAAAGAAAAACAGAGAAGCACTTTAAGATTCCCTTTGGCAGTCTTGGGGAAAAAAGAAGTCTAGAGACACTGCACTAAAAACTTGTATCCACTCAAACACATATTTCATTTAACTGTCACAATAATCCTATGAAGGCAGGCAATATTATTACCCCTGTTTTATAAATGCAGAAACTGCAGCTAGGCAAGATTAGGTAATATGCCCAAGGTCTCCAATAAGTAATGGTGTCAGGATTAAAACCCAGGGCTGAAACAGTATCTCCACCTTCAACCTACTATACCTACTATACACCCTTCTTTCATTGTCCTCCCAGCACCAGTGAAATCCCAATCTGTATCGGAAATTCCTTTTAATTACACGCAGGCATTGGCTTTTCCTATATAGCACTGTTGGAAGTCTCTCCCTAACATGATGCTTTTATCACTGTATCTGTCCTCTGCCCATAACCAAATAGCCCTATGGCCTCCAAAGCCTCATCCAGATTCTGCAGCTGTGCTTTCGGGGCCCTCTGTAAGCTGACCTCATTCTCGTCTCTCTGGCGGGAGTGCACCTCAGCCCACCCTTATCTATTTAGCAAACCTTTTCTCTGCTCTCATGATTCTGCACATACAACCCCTGACCAACATGAGGCATCTCTTGCCTCCCTGGCCCTCCAGCTCGCCTGCACTCCATCTGCTCCCTGTGTTTCCAGTGGACCCCTGTGTGAACCTCCACAACAGCACTTTCCAGCACGTGGCAGAGCTGTGCAGTGACTTTGTCTTCATTAATTTTGTGTCTCCAGCATTCAGTACAGAAGTTGGCACACATTAGAGGTGATGATAAAGTGTTTGTTGAATTCTTTTTCTCTCTCAGGGAACAGTGGGCAATGTACAGAAACAGATATATATTTCACAGTGAAAATGAACCAAAAAAAAAATTGTAACTCTGTAATTCTGCTGTAATGTTAAAGAAATGAAAGTCATCTATCCAATCATTATATTCTCACAATATACAATTTCATATAATATCAAGGATCTATTCAGTGTCCTTAGAACATGCTCTATCCTTTCTGTGTCTGGGCCTCTGGTCTTGGCACCCCTGACCTGGCATGTTTTCCTCTCCACATAAATATGACTCAGCTTTAAAAAGCCCTGCTTATATTTCCCTTCTTTATAAGGTCTTCCATAAAACCCCAGTCACCACAGACTTCTCTGAAATCTCAGGTGTAGCTGTGTGTCAAAGTATTACATTTCTGTATACCTGTCTTTCCCCACCAAGAGATTTCAGAAGGTTCCCACTGCCTAACCGTAAGCTAGGGATCCAGAACAAGAAACTCCTATATAGGAAGGAGATTATCCTAGAAAGGCTTCCAGTGCTCCAGATTTTAGCACTGAACTGTGAATTTTCATTTTATCCACTCAGTGAGACTCTGAGTTCTTTGAAGGTAGAGATCATATTATAGCTTCTTTTTATTCCCTGCTGTGCCTAGCAGAGGGTTGGACAGAAAGTATATACTTTACATATGCTTTGATTGATCTGAGGCCCAAAGTTTTACCTTTTTCATCCCAACTCCATCCTGTATCTGCAGAAGGAAGTCTAACGTCTGATCATCAGTGAAATATCCAGGAGTAGGCTGGCTGCAAATAAGGATAAAGTAAGCAATCAATAGTGAACAAGAAAAACAGGAAAACTAAGAACTCTCTCTCCCTTCTCTTGCACTGGCCCCAGATATAAGAATTGCAAGCAATTGTTCTGGACAATTTTTAGACATGGGAAAGTGGATCAAAACAGCAAACACAAGAAGGAACACACTGCAAACCTGCGCAGGCCTTGAAGTCTCAATGTCCAGTAAGGTGTCAGATTTTGCCCCCGAAGCAGCACAAGGCCTTGTCTGGTTGTAATCAGAAGGTTGCTGCAGTTGGAATCTGGTGCCTTCACCATCTGGAGTAGCTCAACACCATCACTGGGTTAAATAAGACCCCAACAGTTAGTCTCTGGCTTGAACGAGATTTCTGAGCCATTTATTTTGGCTTTTTCTCTCAGTATACATATACCTGTATACACTCTTACATTCATGCCCCACCATTATCTCATCAAGTGGGACACACTGTTGTTTCAGTTGAATCTCATTTTCTTGACCTTAGAAACCAAGGATCCCTAGAAAATTCCATACAAGTTCAAAAGGAACTCATAGGAAAAGTGCTACAGTGCAATATCTCTCACATTGGATACTCTGGGAAAGGCAACAGAGTCAAGGATAATCACAGGGAAGGCAGACAGAGATCTGGACAGGAGGCCAGAGGTTGCCAATGAGCTTGGGCAGCAGCCCATGGCATACACTTCGCTGAATTTGTTATTGCTCGGTGCCCCTGGGACTATTCTACTTAATACCTGTCAAATTCACCAAAACAACATGATACTGCCTTAAAAAATGCTAGAAAATGAATTGGAACTTCTGGTAGAAAAGAATGAAACAATTATTATCCAGGCTTGGGGTTAAATGAGTAAAATCCCCAGCATGTGACAAACTACATGCTTCTAGTTAAGAAATAAATAAAAATTAAAAAATAAGATTTCATGGACGCTATTCTCACTTCTGTCAAAATGCTGCTTCAACTAAGAGAAAAATACAGAAAAGAGTAGGTCAGATCCTTCAACACAGTTTTACAAACAGTTAGATAAGTCTATCTCCCTCCCCACTCTGACTCAGAGCCCTAAGTATCCTTCCTTGCATCCTACCTGAGGAGTGATCACACATGGTCACCAACACATAGATATCAACGCATTACGTTACCAAGAGAAGAAAATTTCTAACTCATGTTAACCAGATCAGAAGATAGTAAATTAAGATTAGCACTGTTTCCCCCAAACCTCTACCCACATATTCACCAGCCCAACCAAACTTAGAGACTCAAAGGCATGTGAGTTCACAGGACACCTCACTGTGACCAAGGACAGACATCTGCCCTACCTGTAAACATCAATGAGCTCAGAGAGGTTGATGGATCTTCGCTTTTCCCATTCTGGCTCTTCTATCTGCAGAGAAGGTGGTGAGCTGTCTCGATTTTGGGCCTGAACAAAAATGTCCCGCAGGGCGACAGCCTGTATATTTCCTAGCACCACAGGAAGAACCAACACTGAGAATTTGAATTTAACAGAACTGTCCCATGGTGAGGATCTGAGCAAGAGACACAGAGCCTGACCAGATGGGTCTAACAGAGCCCACCCAGACTGGACAACACAGAACAAGTGGGGAGGTGATTAAGTGGATGCTGGAAAAGAGTCTTCCCTTTTGAGGAGGCAGCAAAGGAAAGCAGAGTTAATACCCTGTGATAAGTAGGGGACAGTGAGAGACCCCTGCATTAGAAGGCTCTGGGAAGGCTGGTGTCAGGAGTTCCTGAGCTTTCAGCCTGTCTCATAAGGAAGACCCCATCACATATGCCAGTGGGGAACAGGAGCAAAAAGTAGCCTTGCATCTTACCAAAGCCAAACAGGATGTAGACAGCCCCGTTTGTTGTGATGTAAACCTGAGGACCAATCAGATTCCCAACTCCCACGATGTTGTACTTCACAGGTCGACCCACTGGACTTCCGGTCCGGCCGGACACCAGCAGAAAGCACAGATCTGGCTGAGGAAGTAAGAGAGAGGGGTAGAGTCAACAGAAGCCCTATCATTTCCTAATTAAATGGCTTCTCCGACAGTCGCTGCCTCCTCATTAGCCACAGGTTCAGAAACACTCCCCCAAGTTGGAAAGCACAAAGCCAAACCTGCTTCGCTTTATTTCCCTGCAAGTAAGCAAGTGAGGCAAATGTCCCATTGCCTCATTAAAGCCAGCAAAGGGCATCTTCAAAGCACCTCAGACAGTTTCTCTGAAGCAGAATTGTTGCTTGCGGAACAGTCTCCTGAGGCACAGAATTCTAGCCTACAGCTAAACATAGGATGGCTGGCCCCTGGGTCTTTACTTCAATACCAGAAATCCCCAGTAATATTTGGTTCCAGCTAGAGTTAATCCAGGCAGTGCTCTCCCATCAGAACACTGGATATCTGGCCTGGACACCATCAACTTCATTCTCAAAGAGAGATCAACAAACTTTTTCTGTGAAGGGCCAAATTTTAGGCTTTGCCAGCTAGATGATCTCTGTAGCAACTATTCTACTCTGCTGTTCTAGTGTGAAAGCCATCATAAACAACACATAAATGAATGGGTGTGAGTATGTTCCAATAAAGCTCTATTTACAAAAACAAGTAGTGGGTCAAATTTAACCTACAGGCCACAGTGGCCAACTTCAGCTCTAGAGGATTTTCTTCTGGGGATAGAGTCACCAGTTAAATACGAGGATTTTACTGATATCTTGACTTCAGTAAAGCTTTTGACAAAGTTTATCATCATGAACTCTCTGGACAAGATAAAGAAATGTGCTTTGCCGTGTACCAGGAAAAGGTACTTATGGGATCAATAACAACCTAGAGGGAGGTTTTTAGAGGAATGTCGTAGCACTCTGCCATTGCCCCATTCCTATTAAACATTCCTATCAAAGACTTGAAAGGAATAGAGTTCAAGTTTATCACAAAGCTGAGAAGGATAGCTAATATGGCATCAGACAAACTCAAAATTCAAAAAACCTTAGGCTGGAAGATGAGTCAAAATCTGCCAGAGGAAAAAAAAAAAAACTGGTCTATTAATAATTAAACATTTAAAAAGATACAGGCATTTTAACTGATTACAAACAAAAAGCAAATCTTAGAAAAAATATTATGATCTTTGGCTGCAAAAACAGAAATACAGAGTCTATATCAAAATAAGCAACAATTCCCTTAGGTTGATACATTGGTTATACTACAAATAAAATGCTGTTTTTAGATATAAGTACCACATTTTAAAAGAGATTTGGACAAACTAGAATGCAAAGGGAAAGAAATCAAGAAAAAGAGGGGTCTGGACTTCCTGGTTGCGTGAGGAACAGTATAAGAAATGGGGATATTTAGCCTTGAGTAGCAAGCTTACACGGACTAGGCTAATGGTTAAACGGCTTTCCTATAGAAAGGAGATTAGACTCATTCAGAGTAGTTCTATGGGAATGAAGCTGGAACAATGAGTGGAAGCTATGAGAAAGCAGATTTCTTTCTGCTTAGGATAGAATTTTCTGGAGCTGGCCCAAAAATGAAATGGACTGCCTCACAAATTCGTGTTATTCCATCAGCCTGAGTACGCCAGAGAGTGGGGTGCCAATATGCCTGTAATGCTGAACCACAGATCATAGCATGGTGCGAGAAAGTTAACCGAATGGTCTTCAAGGTCCCTTCCCACTAATGTTCTAGACCTTATCAGTTCCTCTAATCAAAAACCAGGTCCAGTTCTCCAAGCCCACTTCACTCTAAACCCAGATCAACAAATGCAATCACTCTAAGTCACAGACTTAGGTTTCCTTCCTTGTGAAGAGTCTTCCATCTCAGAAGCTTATGCAGGTTCCTGGGGTCCCTTGTTGCTGGTAGAGAAGTCAAAAGAGGTCAGTACAAGGATGAAGCTGCTGCGCTATATACCTAGTGCCTCCATAAGATTTTCCTAGAACTGTCTACCACTTTTCAAGCAGAACTGCGACTATGCCCTAGCTGTACCCTATTGTGAAAATTCTGTAGGGCAAAAAAGGCAATACACTGGGTAGAGACCAACACAAAGGGCACAGAGTAAGAGTGGGCAAGAAGCCGCTTCCTCCGGTAGAGACCTCCTTACTATGGAGGGTCCCCAACGGCCTGAGCCACTCTCCTGCCAACCACCACCAGCTAATAAGCGGCCAGACGGGACAGTTAGACCGATTTCTAAATTCAATCACGACACAAAAACTTGTTCAGTGGCTTGCTGTGCCTCCCCATATGTTCCCCTTCAGAGAATTGCTCCCTGAGGTAAGTAATAATTCAAATTTTCCCTAGTCACCAATCTCTTTATTCATAATAATTAGGATAAAAAAGATTACATGAATAATTCCTGAATCCTTGGTTCGGGTCCACTTTGAGACCAACTTGCTAGCTAAAGAAAACGAACATAAAGTACCCTTAAAGCTTAAAACCCTTAAAACTAAGTAGGCTTCAGAAATTTAGCTCATTCTGGATCTTGCCTTTATCTTGCAAATGTAAGGGAGAGTTTAGTGTGCTAGAGCAGTGCTCCTCAAAACTCATGACTGACGGGGCACTCTGAGTTTTGGGGACTCTTGGCAAAAAGCCACAAAATCTTAACAGATTTCATTCCATTCTGCATAATTTTACCTGCAGAATTTACAACTCTACTCCATATAGGCAATACAAAGATCACAACAGCAAACACAAGGTCTATTAAAATTAAAATAGGTTGGCCGGGCGCGGTGGCTCAAGCCTGTAATCCCAGCACTTTGGGAGGCCGAGACGGGCGGATCACAAGGTCAGGAGATCGAGACCATCCTGGCTAACCTGGTGAAACCCCGTCTCTACTAAAAAATACAAAAAAGTAGCCGGGCGAGGTGGCGGGCGCCTGTAGTCCCAGCTACTCTGGGGGCTGAGTCAGGAGAATGGCGTGAACCCGGGAGGCGGAGCTTGCAGTGAGCTGAGATCGGGCCACTGCACTCCAGCCTGGGCGACAGAGCGAGACTCCGTCTCAAAAAAAAAAAAAAAAAAAAAAAAATTAAAATAGGTTATCAAATGAGGCAAAATTAGCCATATCCACATTTTTCCATAAACATTCTTTGCCAATTGACTCTTTTGTGCCCAAGCATTTCCTTGGCAGACATACTAGGAAGTCTGAGAAAAAGTCTTTAACAAAAGCTCTGAAAAACGCTTCCAGAATAAAAACTTAAAATCGAGAAAATCCTGCTCATTAATGTATTCCTGCCTGTGATTTGGAGGAAAGATCTACTCTTATTTTACCTGTGTGCAGAGTAACCAGTACACTGAAGTTCCTGCAAATCACAAGTTAGGACCATAATTCAAGGGCCACTGTCCTGGATCAAAGTCTGCCTTATCACAGCCTAGATTACAACACTCCTTTCTTTGGTCATTGTTGTTATTATTGCTTGACTTAGATTTTTTTCCTACGTATCTTTTATGAACTTTGTACCAGCCTGTTCTATTGTTTTATAATTGACATAAAAATGTACATATATAATATAGGAAAACTAAAAATACATATACACAGTAAAACGTAGGCACTGCTCTAGGCACTTTAAATATGTTAGCTCTTATTTTCATAACAATGATATAAGTAGATATAACATGCCCTTTTTACATATGAAGAAACCAGAGCTTGGACAGGCTCCATGGCTTGCCCAAGGCTGCAAAGATATAAAGTGGTAAAGGTGGAATTCACATACAGACCTACCTGACTCTAAAGCTCCACTACACCCTAGTCCATGGAGCCATGAGGCTGCCAGAGAAAATGGGTTCATAATGGTCATATATTCACTTAACCTCACAAAGAGAATTTACTTAAACCCTTGTAAAAAGAACATTTCAAGCAGTATTTATAATAGCAACACTAGGAGCTGAGACAACTAAAATAGAAGCATTCCCTATAAGAAACAAAAACCATTTAATAGAGATCATACCTGCAATTCCCCAATGGCCAGAACTACAAGGTCTCGAACACCATCTTCATCCAAGTCTGGCAGCACCACAACTGGGGCAGCTAAGGTACCATTAGACAAGTAGTTTGGGTTCAAAGTCCAAATGGCTTTCCCTAAGGAAGGACACATAGGCTGGTCACTATGACAGCTTCTTGCCTCTGGAAAAGGCAGATGCCATGTTCCCAGGCCAGAAAAGAAAGACGCAATGGGCTGAACAACAGACAGCAACTCCTGCCTACTTACTGCCTTTCGTTTTTGTCTTACTGAGGAGGAGGGGCCAGGGAGTGTGATCTGAATCCTCAGGTATCTGGCTAACAAATCCATGCAATAATTTCCCACCTAGATCCTTTTAGATCAAATGGAGGTGCTAAATCCTTTCCAACAAAGAAGGGCTCACTTGCCTGGGGTGAGGGAACGAATCTGTTAGAGATTATAACAACTACTAAGGAAACATCTAGGAGCAGCCGACCAGACCACTCTGCTTCCTTCCCCCACACATAAGTAAGCACCACAGCATCACAGGAAGTTTTCCAGATGGCTTCAGTTCTACAGTTAACTCAAATCCCAGTTTTTTTCACTCAGAAGCACCCCGCAACCAAACTCCAACCTCTAAACCTGGGAAGGATGTTATTTATTCCGCTCCATGTGAGCACACGGCCCAGCAGTACCAAGCCTATGGGCCGTATACTTAGGATTCTGTAAGAACCTTCAGGACATGTGATTCTTTTTCATTCCCTTTGTCATGTATGTCTGAATGCAGTAAGAAGCTAAAAGGCTAGTCAACAAGCCTCAACAAACCTTTATTTCTTCACTGACGTATTTTTTTAAGTAGGTTTTTTTTTTTTTTTTTTTTTTTGAGACGGAGTCTCGTCGCCTGGGCTGGAGTGCAGTGGCCGGATCTCAGCTCACTAAAAGCTCTGCCTCCTGGGTTTACGCCATTCTCCTGCCTCAGCCTCCCGAATAGCTGGGACTACAGGCGCCCGCCACCTCGCCCGGCTAGTTTTTTGTATTTTTTTAGTAGAGACGGGGTTTCACTGTGTTAGCCAGGATGGTCTCGATCTCCTGACCTCGTGATCCGCCCGCCTCGGCCTCCCAAAGTGCTGGGATTACAGGCTTGAGCCACCGCGCCCGGCCTTTTTAAGTAGTTAATGCCCAAGTTTACACATGGATCCCATGTACATCAAATATGAAGAATCAAAGTTCAGTTGTCTTTTGTACAAAGAACAGAGTCAGGAGACTATTTACACACCAAAGGCCTCAGGGTAGTTTCTGTTTGGGTAATTCAGTTCCAGCCCCATCCTATCACCAAACAGGTTGAACCATGGATCTGTTTACTCAAAGTGCCCAAACCTTTTCTCTCATTTCTCTTAATAACCATATTCCAGAGCAGTAAATCAGACATTCCACCATGTGAGAGTAAAAAGGTCCCCTACCCAACAGATGATTCTAATCCAAAATTATGGCTCGTAGCAGCAAAGTTCTTTTGTGATCAATGGTATTTACCTGACGTAGCATTGAATGCACTGAGCATTTTGTGTGTCCCCGTCACAAGGCAGACGGTTTCAGCCAAGCTTCCTGGCATCAGCTCCAAACATGTGATATCTCGAGCCTCCTCAGGGAGAAGACTAGACCACAGTGTGCTGCCATTCATCCCCGAAAGGCACACAAGATTAGCAGCTGGCCTTGAGCCACCTAAAAGCACACAAGAGAGATAAAAAAGGAAAGCAGGCAGAGGAGATAAGAGGCAGAGATGAACTAGAGGCCACAAAACTCCAAGTGGATGGTGGTAAGGCAGCAACCACACTTGTGTATTCAGCTCCCTCCCACACTTCTGGCAGCAAGGTGTGAACACAGAATGCCTGTCATCTTTGCTCAACACGCTTCTCATGTAAGACAAGAGCTGCGGCCTCCTCTACACTGTCGAATGCATCTCCACTTTTGCACCTTTCCCAACACTTCTCTTTACATGTCTGCCACCTTGGCCCCAACTAAATGGTGATATCCTTAAGGAGAAAGACTGTCTCACTAATGTCTGCACCTATAGCAACCAACTGTTTGCCTTATAAGAGACAGGAGCAAATTCGAGAATATGAAAAAGTAGTTAAGAACAAAAAACCAGTAGGAAAAGATATGCTCGGAAACATGAGACTGATCTAGAATGTGTGCAGAGCAGGGAGCAAAATACCTGAATTCTAATCATCACTAACAAATGCTTCCTGAGAGTAGAAAAATTAAAAAATAATAATAATAAACTTGAAGATTACATATAGCAATGATGAGTGGGTCTTGCTAGTCTAGAGTTGTACAGAATCAATTGATTTGGTCCCAGTCAGGAAAAAATATTTGGGAAGACCTAATACCTAGGTCCAAGGACAGCTAGTAAGGGATTAGAGTAGCCATGCCCTTAGTAAATAAGCCTTTATGTCACTTAATTACTACATCAGACATCAGACTCAGAACTTTCTCCCTTGTCAGTTTCACATGCATTCTCAGGACAGGGATACATGACTCATTTCATACAGTTCCCACTTTCAGCAACAACTAATACAGAAAAGGAAACAAAACTTTTAGAGCTTCCTTCTATCTATTCCTCAGTACGACTAATTAATTATACAACCTAAAAACGAGTGACCAACTATGGTTGGCTGTTTCAGACCTTGTTGCCAGAAGATATATATGACAAACAGGGGTGGTATATGGTAACTTCCAGGCTTCTCAAAGGTGCTAGGATCCCTATCCTGTGCAGTTCTCCCTACTGGAGGAACCTACTCCATCCTACAATGCTCTAGCTCATCTTTTCCCAGGTGGTGATGCGTTACCCCTTCCTGCTAGACCATGACTCCTCGAGGCTGAGGCCAGGCTGCTCTTGTTCGGCAGTCTGTGTGTAATCAGCAGAACTCTAGAGAAGGTGCACAGTGGCTGCCACACAGTCAGCATCAACACACAGTTGCTGAATGAAGGAACAAGTGAATAGACCAAAAACTTAATTCCTCTGTGTCCAGTGGCACAGAGCTTTGTGGGTTATGGGCACAGCAGCTTGGCATGAGGGTCAAGGACATGAACTCCAGAGCCAGACTCCTTGGATCTGAATCCCCAGCTCCACCATTTACCAGCGGCAGGACTTTGGGCAAGTTCTTTAACCTCATGGTGTCTCACCTTCCTCGTGTGCAAAAGGGGAATAATAATGAGTCTACCTCACAGGACTGTGTGGAGGGATAAATTCCTTCATACGTTACGTGCTGACAATAGTGTGTCAACACATAGAAAGCACCATATGTTCGCTATATCCTTATTTGCACAGTCTGTGGCCAAATCAGCCTGGTCCATATTGTGTCCAAACCCACGGCCTTGCCATTATGAGTCTTGATATGAAGCAAACCACGTAAGATACCAAATGACTAAAAACATCTCTAAATCTTAGTAGATGGGGAAGATTTTAACTTCAGAAGTCACGGGCAGGAAAAGCGTAATCAAGTTTTGATTGCACGGAAATCTACTCCTAGGCTAGAGATGCTCTCTATAGCAGATCTCCACCCAGACTGCTTTCACATCTCACGTGGGCCTCAGAAAGCCACCCCTACTAATGTAAGAGATGTAGTTTAGAATTCTCTAAAACACACCTAGACGTGTATTCCAAGGCCTAGATGACTTAAAAGCAGTCACTAGGGCACCCTCAACATCAAACTAGGTCCCTGCATCAGCTCACAGCCTGCAGTTTGACTCCACTGTAGTGGAGACTGCAGGACCAACCAAAAGCCTTGTGTACTTAGGCTGAAATCAGAACATTTTTCTTTTTCTACAGCTGACATGTGTAAAAGCTGGGATCCCAGAAACAGCACCCTAAATTAGGGTAGGTTGTGGACGGTTTCATAAGGAGACTATTCACAAAGATGTGGCCAGCGTGTAGAAACACCACAAGTTATAGTGCAGACCCTCAGAACTGTTAGGCTCCCCCACAAAGACACAAGGAGAGGATGCAATTACTGGAATCCAGAAAAGCAAAGTCCTATAGGAGGGCCACCTTGAAACGAGCTGTGACCCAGGGTCAAGGCTGTAGCAGCCATCCTGCGGTGACCCCGGCGAGGAGGGAGCCAGGGGAGTGAATACCTCCTCTCACACTCTTCCTCCCCTCCCATTCCTGAGCTGTGTTCCCCATTGAAAGCAGACCAGCAGGCAAGGAAGCCTGTTGATACCATCCATACAGCTCAGCTTCCCCATGCAGAGAGCAGGATGGACAGCAGGTCTACAAGCGTAAACTGAAGGGGGAAAGGAAAACACCTGGCCAACAGGTATGTGTGTAAAGATGTGTAAGTCTATGAACAAAACTTTTCTGCCAGGAATAGGAAGGTAGCATAAAGTCAATGTTCACTATAATCTAAGAAGCAATGGAAAACCAGGAGAAAACCCATGAAACCCGAGGACTAAACACTGTTCATTGCAAAGTGTGTGAGCAAGTCGCTTCCTCTCTGCATCGCAGTTTCTTCACTGGCCTGGTCACGACTCAAAATTCCTTCCAGCTATAATTCCTTCTGATTTTTTAGACTGAGCTTTATTTATATGTGGAAGCTTTCCTATGAGGGTTTTCATGTATGCCAGAACCACGGTTAACTTTCTGTTCACTGCAGATCCTTCTGCAGTACCACTTGGGACACAGCTCTGATGTTTTCTCCTAGCTGACGGTATCCCTGTAGCAGTCTTGAAAAGACACGTCTCTTACCTACTGCACTCCCGTTCCTTGACATCACAAAGGAGAGAAGCACATCACGCAGGCCATCTCCATTCACATCAGCCAATTCCAATGGAGACAGGTCCCCACCTGTTATACACATAAAAAAACAAAAAGGTCCTGAGCAAGTTACCACAAACCAGTTCTCTGTTGCCAGTAGCTCTATAAACACCAGGCAGACTCCAGTTCCTTGACTAGGTACAGTAGACACACCTCTCCCTACTCCCTGCTCCCCTCACCCCGGCTAAGTGCATCGAAAAGTCCTGCACACTGTATGTACAACAAACATAAGACAACTCTAAAAGGCGGAGAGAAAGAAGTAGACCAGCTAGGGACTGCAAGACCCAAGGAATGACAAGGTGATGAGTCCCCTGGGTTTTCTTTTGGCCTCATAATACCCAGATAGGGTGCTGGAAAAGCCAGCAACCCAAAAACACCACAGGTACAGACAAAAAAAGCCCCAGATAAGGCTGGCTTCCCTAGCCAAAAGCCCAGGAAAGGTGCAGTCCAGCAAGACAGGAAAGTTTTAGATAATAACTGTCCTACTCCAACCAAACACCCCAGATAAAATTATGGGCCCAGCTCCACCCACCCATATAGCAAAGGCTGAACGTGGAGCTGGGCTCCCATCCTCTCCTGGATGTAACAAGGCGCCCCACCACCACCACCACCATCAGGGTCATGTCAGAGAAAGCCAGGTGGGGCCCAGGACTGTCATCCTCACCGAGCAGGACCAAAGGAGTTCCACCCCAACTAGCATCAACAAGGCAGCCCTCTCCCTCCTCTCCACAGGGGTGGTGTCAGCAGAGGCCTCGTGTGGAGTCTGGACTTCCATCCCCCGACCACCCAACAGTGTGGACTCCAAGGATGCCCACACAATTTGGAGAGAACTCACACACTGCTAGTGGAAGTGTAAATTGGTACAACCACGTTGGAAAATAATTTAACATAAACTACTAATAATGAACATGCACACACCCTGTGGTATGATCCAGCAATTTTACTCCCAGGTTTATGCCTTAGAGAAATTCTTATACACTGCAATAGAAAACACACACAAAAATGTTCTTAGCAGCATCACTTATTTATTAAAAAAAAAAAAAAAAAAAAAAAAAGGACTGGAAGCATTACTTAAAGGTTCATCAACAGTAAAATGGATAAATCATGGGATATTCACACCATGGAAAATTAGACAGTAGTGAAAATGAATAAATTCCAGGTATAATGTGTCAATATAGATGAATCTCAATAAATTGTTTTCAGAAAATTAAGTGGCACAAAAAAGCAGGTCACGGGCTGGGTGCAGTGGCTCACACCTATAAATCCAGCACTTTGGGAGGCCGAGGCAGGCGGATCATCTGAGGTCAGGAGTTCAAGATCAGCCTGGCCAAAATGGCGAAACCCCGTCTCTACTGAAAATACAAAAATTAGCCAGGCGTGGTGGCGAGCTCCTGTAATCCCGGCTACATGGGAGGCTAAGGCATGAAAATCCCTTGAACTCAGGAGGCGAAGTCTCAGCAGTGAGCTGAGATTGTGCCACTGCACTCCAGCCTGGGTGACAGAGCAAGACTCTGTCACAAAAAAAAAAAAAAAGCAGTTCACAGAAGACTGCATGATTAAATTCATGTAAAATTTAAAACCCGGCACATTGACATGGTTAAACTTTACAGAAAAAGGAATAATCAACAAAAAATTCAGGATAGCAGAGGCCTTTGGTGGGCAGAGGAGGATGTGGTCAGGAGGGACACACAAGAGATTGTGAAGGTCTCAATGATGTTCTATTTCTAAAGCTGGGTGGCAGACACACCAACAATCTGTCACCTTTAGACTGTATATAAATATATGTAAATTAAACTTGCCTTCAGAGAAACTGAAGATGAGAACACAGAACTTGTCAGAAGCTAATCCAACTGGGCTCAGAGAAGTGGCAGAGATAAACATTTCTAGATCAACAGGATGCAGGGTCTGAGGAGAGCCTAATCCAGTTCACAAGAGACAGGACTACTCAACACAGGTGAGACGTAAGTCCCATTCTAGAGCAAGAGGTTTTAAAGAAGCCTGCTCCAAAAGGAGACAGAATAGCTGGAATTACTCAGACAGCACCACCCTAACCATGAGGAGCAAGAAAGAAAAGGTAGCAACTATCTTTTACAGGAAATGAAATTATTTTATCATTTAAATTAGATCAGGCCTCTATAATCAACGAATGTCGAAGGGTTCTACAGGAGCCCTATACCTGGTGCAGCCAGGCCTTGAACCTTGCTTTTCTCTGTAAATAGCCTTTCCTACAGCTTTGCATTCCCCCGATACAGTGCTGGCTCCACAGCAGGAACCCAGCAAACCAGCCCCGTCCTCTCTGGGTCGAATAAAGACCAATGCCGACAGACACACAGAGCAGTGATTCCCAGGTTTTTGGAGGTGTTTGTTTTCTTTCAAATCTTAATCTCCTTGCCACCTCCACACAGCGGGGAGGGCAGGGTGGGGAATGCCACATGACACATATTAAGTTTTCAGATTTAGAGGAAAATTTAAATGTAATGAGAGATAGCATGAAGTTTCACAGGATTAGGGCTGAAGATTCTGCAGCTCACCTCCCTGGGAGCCCAAATGGCGGCTCCAGGTGCTGTGCAGATCTCTGGGAGGACAGGGGATCAGGAAAGCACACAGGAGCACCAGGATCATTGAGATCCCCAAAGTCAGCAGGAAGACAGATGTGCGCACATATGACACCAAGGAGGAGGCTGCCTTCTGTTCCAGGCCCCCAAGGGGTTCTGAGGGGTAGCCCTCCGTGGTGACTTCCGAAAGATGTGGCTTTGCAGCCTCTGCAACCTCGGCATCTGAGTCGGGTTCTGGCGCTTCTCCCAAAGGACTCTTCCCATTTTTGACCCCTCCATTCTTCTGCAAGTTAAGCACCAGATCGTCTTCACTCTCGTCACTGTCAGCCTGGGTGAGGGGATCATACTCCCCTAGGTCTGGACTCTTCTTCCCTGAAAAGACAGAAAAACAGAGAGTCAAGGAGAACTGGGGAGGAGACACCCTCACCAAATATATGGCATCTATAAATACCCAGGAGAACACAGAAAACTAAAACAAAAAAATCCAGGTTTACATCAAGTCTGAACCTTGGTGGCTATCTGTAAAACAAGCCAGCGAAGCAGGGGTTAGGAATGGAGGGAGAAACAAAAGCACAGTGCTCCAGGATCACTGCCTGCATGAGTTGAAGACAACGGAAAAGGAGGCAGAAGTTAGCAAATTTAAAATGTCTTCAGTTTAAAAAGAAAGCTCTCTTAATGTGTTCGAATCTTACTCAAGAAAAAGACCATGGCTCCGTGTCAACTCTCCATGTGCCTAATGTGCATATTGCCTCAGATTTTCTTACATCTGTGACGTCCTAATCTTTCCTGGTAAACTTTTAGAACAATTATTCTCCATACGCTGCTTCTCACAGCCCAATATCTGTGGCTTCCCAACTGTTTCTATGGAAACAACTTAGAAAGTTGAACACTGAATGTTCATCTGAAGATGTATTGAAATCTCACTTCTAAGAACCATCCTGTGATTTGAAGGCCCTTTCAGTATATCTTTTAGTAAATAGTGTTTACCCCCAAAAACTGCTCTTCTGAGCAAGCATTCTGGGAGGGGTGGTGATCTAGCTGGAATACAGAGGTAGGGGACTTGCCTTGAGGCTGCTTTGCACGGCAAGCACTTTGTTTTTACTTAGCCTGCAGTGTTGATTTGGGATAGATGAGACAGAAATTACAGAAAGGCCTAGGCACACCTTCTCCCAAGCCACTCACCCCTTGGCCTCACTGCCAATGACTGAATGATTTTATGCCTTTACTTCATGTTACCACCAAGTAACAACCAAGAAAATGTTTCTTTTGGGGAGACTTTATCTGGTAATCTATCACTAATGTAAACTCTATCATTAAATCTTTTGTTCAGAGGAAATATTAAAAATAAAAAACACATAACCCAGCTAATTAAAAAGAGGAAAAGAATAATTACTAATGCTAGTGTCTACCTCTGGGTCACCTTGGCCTTGGTGATGTCATTTCATACATTATATCTCAGTTTGTTCAATTAATAAAATGAAAGAATAAAACACTATATGGAGACCAGATTGTTGCAGGAAGTCAGGGACCCCGAATGGAGAGACCTGCTGGAACCGCGGCAGAAGAACATAAATTGTGAAGATTTCATGGACATTTATCAATTCCCAAAATTAATACTTTTATAATTTCTTATGCCTGTCTTTACTGCAATCTCTGATCATAAATTGTGAAGATTTCATGGACATTTATCCCTTCCCTAATAATACTCTTATAATTTCTTATGTCTGTCTTTACTTTAATCTCTTAATCCCATTATCTTCATAAACTGAGAATGTACATCACCTCAGGACCACTACTGTACAAACTGATTGTAAAACATGTATGTTTGAACAATATGAAATCGGTGCACCTTGAAAAAGAACAGAATAACAGCAATTCTCACGGAACAAGGGAAGATAACCAACTGCCTGCGGGGTTGGGCAGAATAGAGTCATATTTTTCTTCTTGCAGAGAGCCTAAAAAACGGACGTGCAAGTAGGGAAGATATTGCTGAACTACTTTCCCAGCAAGGAATACCGTGGGGAAGGAATGCATTCCTTGGGGGAGGGCTATAAATGGCCGCTCTGGGAGTGTCTGTCTTACGTGGTTGAGATAAGGACTGAAACACGCCCTGGTCTCCCGCAGTACCCTCAGGCTTACTAGGATGGGGAAATTCCAGCCTGGTAATTTTTGGTCAGACTGGTTCTCTGCTCTCCAACCCTGTTTTCTGTTAAGACGTTTATCAAGACAATACATGCACAGCGGGACATACACCCTCATGAGTAATTCTAATTTTGCCTTTGCCTTGTGATCTTTATTGCCCTTTGAAGCACGTGATCTTTGTGACCTACTCCCTGTTCATACACCCCTTTCCCTTTTAAAATCCCTAATAAAAATGTGCTGGTTTTGCGGCTCAGGGGACATTACGGACCTACTGATATGTGATGTTACCCCCAGAGGCCCAGCTATAAAATCCCTCTCTTTGTACTCTTTCTCTTTATTTCTCAGACCGGCTACACTTAGGGAAAATAGAAAGAACCTACGTTGAAATACTGGTGGCTGGTTTCTCCAATACCAGATGTTGGAAGTAAAACTTGTGGTGTTAAAGTTTAGTATTTGGTACATTAAAAAAACAATAAATTTTAGATTTTTTAAAATGAACATTCCACAGAATTATAACATTAAGTACTTTCAAAAAAAATCCAAAGAAAATACTGAATAATCTGTCATCCTAATAACTAGAAATTATTTCCATTTATTTTTATTTTCAAAGCTACACACTTTGCCCAATAAATATTATATTTGATTTTTAAAAGGCACAAATTACAAGAAAATAAATCAGTTATTAGAAACTTAATTCAAAATAGTACTTTCAGAATATGCATGGGGTCAGTAGAGGTTCCAGATAATCTCCTACAATTTGTATTTCTACTCCATGAACCAAATTATTTGGTAAATTAGGGCACACCATTCCCTAACCATCCCAGATAACTCTATACATAATAATTTGCACACAGAGCCATGGGTTGTTAGAATAATATTAACTCTAATGCTTTTTAAAGTGATTGTTTTTGTTTTGTTTTTTAGCTAAAATACACCTGACATGATAAACAAAATGTGATATGTACATACCACGGAATATTATTCAGCTCTAAAAAGGAAGGAACTGCTGACACTTGCTACAAAATGGATGAACCTTGAGGACATTATGCTAAGTGAAATGAGCCATGCACAAAAAGACAATACTGTGTGATTCCACTTATATGAGTTATCTAGAGTAGTCACATTCACAGAAACAGAAAGTAGAATGGTTGTTGCCTAGGTCTGGAGGTAGAAGGAAAAGTTGTTACTGAATAAGTATGGAGTTTCAGTTTTACAAGATGAAAAAGTACTAGAGATGAGGTGCATATACAGTTAATACTGAACTGTACACTTAAAATGGTTAAGATAGTAAATTTTATGGTGTATGTATTTTTTGACAATTTAAAATGTTTATATGTATCTGAAAAACAGGAAAGCACACACAGAGTTCTCAACTCTAGAGTCACTTAAGAAAGCACAGCAAGAGACCTTAAAGATCACATAATCCATCCCCACCCCATCCCAAACTTACAACTAGCTACTTACAAAGACCTACCAACCAGTCACTTAGCAAACACCTGAATGTAACCTGTATTAGGGCTACACTGACCTCTAATTTAGAAAAAAATTCTTTACACTGATTCCAGAATTTTTTTCTGGGAAGTTGCCAATTATCTACCCCAGTTTTAATCTCTGGGATCCCTCTTTCACATGCAAGTCCTTCAAACATTCAAAGGTATCAGTCACAAGAGACATATGATATGGTATTTAAGAGCTCAATTCTTCACAATCAAACATCAAGCCAAATCCTGGCTATATCTCTTATGAACTATGTGGTCTCAAATTTCTTAACTTTATTGAGCATCAATTTCCCTATTTATGAAATGGAATAATTATTCTTTTTAGCTCATACGATTGTGATGAGAATCCAATAAGATAATATATGTGTGGTTCTCAGTGCCTGGCTTATAGTCACACAACAAATTTTAGCTTCTATTATTATCATTGCCATCACTGGTGCTGGCATTGTATCTCCCAGTGCCCTCCCCCACTCTTCTCATCTCCAAGTCAAACACCTCCACCTCTCTCAACCCATGACTTGAAGAAGCATTGTTTCAGGTGTCCTCAACATCCTGGTCATTCTCCTCTGGACACAATGTGATACGTCTGTGCTTTTTAAAGTATGGTTCCTGGAACTGGATACAATCCTAGGTACAGTCTGACCAGAGAAAGGGAGGGCAGACCTATTTCCTATCTACTCCAGATAGCAAACAACAGTTCAATTTCTATAATGTAAGATCTTGATAGCTTTCTTGGCATTCACATCACATACTGATTCAATTAAAACTCCCAAGCATTTTGAACACATGCTTAAGCCACCCTATAATTGTGCAATTGGATTTTTAGCACCAAGTGAAAAATTTAGCATCGACATCAAATTCAATCTTGCTAGTCAGTCTCCACCCTGCAAGAAACGTATCGGGCTAAAACAGCACCTTTGTCAAAGTGAAATCATTAATAAAATGCTGCCCAGCAAAACAATTTAAAGGAAATTCACTTTTCTCATGCTATGTACTATCACAGGCAGGCAGGAAGAGAAGCATATGCTCCAGGAACTTATAAAATCTGTAAGAAATTTATAAAACAATTTGCAAGCATTCCTTGAGAAAAAAGCTGCTGTCAAATTGGTCTGTTTAGCAAGATTACATGCTTCTAGTTAACGATGGCAAAAGTGGGCATTTCTGTCACATTCTCTTCCTAAAACCAGGAAGACAAATAAAGAAAAATAAAAATAGAACACAAAATAGGAAACAGTCGCATTCCCAAACCACAAGTTATGAACCAAATGCACTGAAACTTGTACTCAGCTGAGAAAGCTCAGCAAGAGCAGGCAAATACATCTTGTGGATATATATTGCACATATATTGCAGATCTTCAGCAATGAGCCGAGTTCACAGAATTAATAATCATGACAACAATAAGATGATGATGATGATAATGACGATGACAACTGGAAGTGTATTGAGTGCCTACTGTCCCAGGCACTGATCCAAGCATTTTGCATGTGTTAATTCATTTAATCCTCACATCAACCTCATATGGTAGATATTATTATTATTATCCCCCATTTTATCAACAAGAAAAATAAAATATAGAGAGGTAAGATGGCTGAGATCACAGAACTAGCCAAAAGAAAAGCCAGGATTCAAACCCAGGCATCTGACTGCAGAGTCTACTTGTTGTTCTAACCAACAAGTTATACTACCTCCCTTGTTCCACAAATACAGCCAAACCAGTAATTGCTTGCTTGGAAAGACAAAGTCTGGGGTCACAGAAGCACCAATGAGCCCCATTCGACACCACAGAGTCAAAGGGAAGTAGGACCGAAGGAGGAAAAGCACAAGCTGACATCGTCACAAAAAGCACACTGTCAGGAAGGCAGGTTCGAAAAGTCACCGGGCATAATCACTCTGACTACGCCCAGTCAGGAGACAGAAGCCAAGCAGTAGTTCAAAGAGGACAAGTTTAACATAAAAAATTACTAAGCAAAGACAGGAGAGTAAACATAAAGATGGGAAGAGAACTCTAAAAGGTCCCCTAGGACTGAGAGACAATATCCAAGGCAGGACAAACGATATTTAAAAGGGCTCACACCCGCTTTCACAGATCAGTCAACAAAGGTGAATTTGGAGTTCACAGGCAATAAATTGATAACTGGCACAACAAAGTCAGTGAAGGAAACGCCAAACCAGCACCCTACAGTCCTGTGAAAAGCCTCGTCCTAGCCAGGATAGAGACATCCACACAGGAAGCGTGCTGGTGGGGAGCCAGCTGACTTAACAGGCCTGGATTACATTCTTGCTTCCAACTGCCCTACATCACCCCTCTGGCAATAGCCAGGCTGTCAAACAACTGCCCCATTTAAATGTGAGTAATAACCAGAAAGGAGCCATGTTTAGTACTCATTCCACAAGATACCACAAAGCTCTATGAATATTCAAGAAAGAAGTAACAATGAAACATAGCAAACAATTAGCTGAAGAACAAATGCTGGACAAATCACACCACAAGACGGAAGAAATAATGAACATATACTTCCCCACAGAGTCTGGGAAATTTAGGAAAATCGTCTTCTCTGAAATAAGCACTCAGGAAAACACTGGAAAAAATAACAAACCAATTTGAGAAAAGAAATCCTTATTGGAATCAGCTAAAGGAACAGATATTGCTGAAAACAGAGTCAGAGACATAAAGAACAGACTAGTGAAAATCAAGCAAAATGAAATGGAAATAACTACAGCTGGCAGTTCTGAACACTTATCCTACACTCTTCCAAGCCCTTTTAATGTCTTATCTCAGGCCAGGGGTGCTGGCTCACGCCTGTAATCCCAGCACTTTGCGAGGCCAAGGCGAGGGATCACTTCAGGCCAGGACTTCAAGACCAGCCTGGCCAACATGGCAAGACCCTGTGTCTACTGAAAATACAAAAATTAGCCACGTGTGGTGGCAGGCGCCTGTAACCCCAGCTACTCAGGAGGCTGAGGCATTAAAATTGTTTGAACCTGGGGAGGTGGAGGTTAGAGTGAGTTGAGACCGTGCCACTGCACTCCAGCCTGAGTGACAGAGCAAGACTTCATCTCAAAAAAAAAATTCTTATCTCAGCAAATCTTCATAACAACTGTGTGAGGTAGACACATTACTGTCTTCACTTTCAAGACAAGGAAGCTGAGGCTTTGAAGTTTAAGTTAAGCGGATATGGTTTGGCTCTGTGTCCCCACCCAAATCTCAACTTGAATTGTACTCCCATAATTCCCATGTGTTGTGGGAGGGACCCAGTGGGAGATAATGGAATCATGGGGGCAGTTTCTCCCATACTGTTCTCATGGTAGTGAATAAGTCTCACGAGATCTGATGGTTTTGTAAGGGGAACCCTGTTTTGCTTGGTTCTCATTCTCTCTCTTGCCACCACCATGTAAGATGTGCCTTTTACCTTCCACCATGATTGTGAGGCCTCCCTAGGCACATGGAACTGTAAGTCCATTAAATCTCTTTCTTTTGTAAATTGCCTCGTCTCAAGTATGTCTTTATTAGTAGTGCGAAAACAGACTAACACATTGGCCCATAGTTAAACAGCAAGTGATAGGTAACAATTCAAAACCAGTCTGGCCTCAAAGTCTGTACTGGCTACATATGATCCCAAGGAAAAAAGTCAAGGCTTTTTAAAAAGACTAGAAACAACGTGATAGATACTGACAACAAAGGTGAGCCAATATATGCATGACGGAAGAGGATAACAGAAAAGAAAATACCAAAAGCAGTATTTTAAAGAATTGCAAAAAAAAAGTTCCTACAATAAAGACCTAAAACTGCAGAATAATGAGTACACAGAGTCCCAAGAAAAACTGATTCAGAAGAATCAATACTGAAATACATCCTAGTAAAGGCGCAGGACTTCAAGGACAAAGAAGGAATCCTATGAGCAGCCAGGCCAAAGGAAAAAGAATCAAGTCACTACTGACGGGAACAAAAATCAGGCAAAGATTTCTCCATAGTCACACACACTATTAAAAGATGGTGGAGCAATATCTCAAAAGTCCTCAGAGAAAGAACATGCAATTTGATGTCCAAGCATTCTGACCCAGCCAGGATATCGCCGAAATATAAAGACAAGCACACAAGTGCTCAGAGTTATCATACTCCTGTGCTTTCTTTACATTACAGAAGACTAGGGGCCAGTTCTTGGCCAGCCTTTTCAGAGGAATAAATACTTTTATACTAATTTTTTTTCAGATAGTGCAAAAACAAACTTCAGCTTAAGGATTACCGACTGCAAGTTTTTATTACAGAAGTCTTAAATAATTTTTTTTTCTATTTACAGAAAGACAATAAGAGAGAGTGAAGGAAAAGAAGTCCGCCAACTTGCCTTAAGTCCTACTCAGGCTGAGGAGCTAGGCATCAAATCCAGCTTCCAAGTCCAAGACACTTAACACTCACTCGCTTCCTTGCTACTTTCAGCCAGCACCCAAATTTTTAATGAATGAAAGGTTTTCAAAGAATAAGGGAGAGGGCACTGATTTCACAGCAAATCATTGTAAGTGAGCTTTCCACAGCTATTGTTTTTCCTCTTAGGAAGACTAAAGATGCTGTTTAAATATAATAGGATTTCCAAAATGGTAGAGAGGAAAACACAAATAGGAAAGTGATGCAATTATACCATGCCCAAATGTTTTCAGGAAATATACTAAAACATACACTATTCTATAACATATATGATACTATAGCATACACTCTACTGTACATATACTATACAATACACTCTACTGCAACTAAAGGTAAATAATTCATATCATGGGTTAGTTTATCCAAGGGCATATAATGACTCTAAGTTACACAAATAAAACAAATCATAAAAAATCATTTTGCTCTGATATTCCCTCCAGTGTTTGACCTTCAAACTATAAAATGGCCTAAGGAAAAAAATACATATATACTTAGGAGACAAGCTGTCCTACTGGCTTTATGAATGTCATATTGGCCTTCTGCTACTGAATAACCTCATTTTACGCATGTGAGCCA
The DNA here is from genome assembly GCF_008728515.1 of Papio anubis. Classification (NCBI taxonomy): domain Eukaryota; kingdom Metazoa; phylum Chordata; class Mammalia; order Primates; family Cercopithecidae; genus Papio; species Papio anubis. The sequence goes on along the minus strand of NC_044984.1, from coordinate 12,540,511 downwards.
AACATCTTTCCTTCCTGAGCTTAGCGAAACTGCTCTTTTCTAACAAGGCTGCTGAGATCTGTCAAGAGCTCACTATTACATCAAGCCTTCCTTCAGGTATCACATTCATAAATGAGCATGGTGCTGATGACAACAGCTAACACTTACTGACTAATTAACGTATGTCAGAGGTTACTAGATCTCCTAAGTACATCCATGTCCTTTACTATTTCAGATAACCCTAGGAGGTAAATATGTAGTAGAATGTGTGGCATAGAGTGAATGTTCCATAATAATGTTATTGTTACAGATGAGGAAACTAAAGCTTAAAGAGATTAAGTAACTAATTAAGTAAAGACTGGATTTGAATCCGAGCCTGTTTCATGCTCTCAGCCACCATTCCATCCTGACGTCCTCACACATGAAAACAGTAGGGATGTTGGGGCTTGGCACAGTGGCTCACGCCTGTAAACCCAGCACTTTGGGAGGCCAAGGCAGGTGATCACCTGAGGTCGGGAGTTAGCGACCAGCCTGACCAACATGGAGAAACCCCGTCTCTACTAAAAATACAAAATTAGCCGGGTGTTGTGGAGCATGCCTGTAATCCCAGCTACTCGGGAGGCTGAGGCAGGAGAATTGCTTGAACCCAGAAGGCGGAGGTTGCCGTGAACCGAGATCACGCCATTGCACTCCAGCCTGGGCAAGAAGAGCGAAACTCCATCTCAAAAACAAAAACAAAAAAGAAAACAGTGAGGATGTTAACTACAGGAACATAACACAGTAGCCCAAACAGGACAGCAGTCTCAGAACCCCAATTACAGGGGAGTCAAAAAAAGCTATATGAAAACAACTTGTACCTAATGCAAAAACTAAAAATAGTATTTAGGGTGGAGGCAAGAAAGGGCAAGAAGACGAGGAAAAGTGCAAGTGGTTTTATTTTCTTAAAACCCACATCACATGAAAGAACGCATGCCTACTATATCTGGGCCTAAAAAGGTATCAAGCATGTCTCAGGGTTCAGGGCCAAGCTGCCTGCCAAACAGGCTCAGGGACTGGGCTACGGGAACCCCAACCAGTTCCTACAACTAATACTCCAGGGAGTAATAACACCACAGCCTTGGGGCATAAGAACACAAAAGAGCTCAAGAGTTGCTAAAGCAAGATTTTCCCGCATTCTCATTCTTAGAGAATAACAATGACCTACACTGAAATAAAAATTTTTAAAAAAAAGGACCCTAAAAGAAAAAAAGAAATAAAGCTAAATGTGTCTGACATCTTATTACCCCTCTGGGAGGATATCATTCTACACTAAGGATATACAAGGCTACTCTCTTCAAAGTAAAAAATTAATCCTGCAGGTAAAGGGCCATGTCTCTCATTTAATTCCAGTGTTATGTACACATTCCAAGACAGATACTATCAGTGTTCCTTCCAATGTTCCAATGAGCCCATAAAAAAAAAAAAATCTGTCTGAGGTCATGAAGTCTGGGGACAGAAATGCAAATTAATATCCAACCCAGTGTCATCCAAATGGCAAGGTTCACTTCAGGGTAGCAAACTGGAAGCTCCTTGAGAACAAGGACCCTGTAATCCCCCTGCAATCTCAAACCAGCTATTCACCCAACACCCAAAGAGCCCTCTCTAGAGATAACAGTGAAAGCAACTGCTTTTCCCTCTAATACAAATTATCAGCAAACAAATGTTTATAGTTTAATGCTTAAAACTTATTTAGATAGAACCATCAGTTTTTCTGAAGCCTAATGTTTAAAATTTACTTGGGTGGAATAAATACATTTTTATTAAAATATCAAGTTTCTAACAGTACAATCCTACTCTGGAGGTTCAGGAAGGAAAAAAAAAAAAAAAAGAAAGGAAAAAAAACTTGGAGCTGCTGCCCGAAGTACTGAATCAGCTCTAGAAGTTGTCATCACCCCTAACGCTGCCTTAAAGAAGATTCCATACATTATCTTCAACTTATAGGTGCCAAATCATTTCCCATGCTTAATCTCGGCAGCTGGAGACCTACCAAGTGGAATCAAAAGTTCAGGATTTAGAGTGAAAAGACCCCTGACGTTCAAGGCCGAGCTTTCCCAATACTTGAGAGACCTGGGACAATTCAATTAGCCAAATAACTCTCATTTTGTCTTCTGTAAACTAGGAAGGGACGTAAACACCTGTCCCACCTGCCTCATGGATGCTTCGCTGCTGTCATTAGGTAGAGGGGATGATCCACAGAGGGCCACTCGCCGTCCCGCCGCCCCCGCCCAGGTCCAGCCAAGACAGAAGGCGCCGGAGTCCCCGCGGTGCCCGGTCCGCGGCGCTCGGGAAGGATGCTCCTCTCACTAGCCTCCCCTCGGGACAGCGGCGACCGGCGTTCTGACACTCCCCGCCACAACACCTGCTCGGCGCCCTCTCCTCGCGCGTCTCCGCGTTCGCCCGGCGCCCGCGACCCCTGCCCCGCTGGACGCCCCTCTCGCCCCCTGGTGGCACAGGAACCCCAGCCCCCAGGGACTGCACCCTCCTCGCCACTGGGCGCCTGCAGCTGTGTCTCGGTTGAGGCCAAGGCCCGACCGGCCTCACCCCAGAGCCTCGCCTCCCCTTATTCCAACACTGGCGGGGACAGGGTGGTCGCAAGGTTGCGACTCCTTACCCGGGAGCTTGAGCGCCCTGGACAGCACGGTCGCCATGGCGGAGGCCCCGGTGCGCGTGCGCACGCCCGGGTTCTGCCGGGAAGCGTAGTTCCGGGCGGGCGGTGCGCCGGGCTGGCACCGGGAAAGGTGAGACCCGCTTGCTGGGGACAGAGCCGAGGGAAGCCAAGCCCGAGTACAAGCTCCGCAGGCTTTTCTTCCACCCTACCTGTGCAGGTCACCTCACCATTCTGAGTCTCACTTGCCTTGTCAGTGAAATGGGGAGAAAATACCCCGTAAGCTTGCAGTGAAAATGATTCGAACGAGATATTTAAGGAGGTGTGGATTGTGCAATGTACGTGGGCTTTGAAATCAGGCAGACTGGATTTGAATCCTGCTTGCATCACTTACTAGCTGGGCCATCTTGGGCAAGTCCCTTGGGGCATCTGAGCTGCAGCTGCTTTTTTTAAATTAAAGGCATACTACATACTTCTGAGGCTTGCAGTGAGAATTAAATGATATGACCTGTTTAAAACACACAGCACACAGTAGGCACCTAGTAAGAGTGTTTCTATTATGCTTCTTAGGTAGAGGTTGAAGTTTCCTATTAGCTGGAACCCTCATTTCTTGCTCCCAGTTCTTTACAGGTGTCTACTCAGCATCCTACGCTGCAGCTTCTAGTTGAAGGGTGTAGAAGGAGCAACTGACTATGTACACACATCCAATAGATGCAGCATCTCCAGCTCCTCAGATATCAATGCTTGACCTTTAAGGCATCTCCACACTCCCCATAATCACCCCAGCTTTGCCCGAATGACTTTTGCCGGGAGGCCGATGCCCAGGAATCCCTCCTTCCTTGGCTCTCTGAGTTTTCCCCCACTTTGTCTTCCTTGTCCCTCTGGAAATCTCTTTCATCCCTCCACAACTTTTTTCCATTTGAATATAGGAACTTCAGCTTAGAATAGTATTTCCCAAATTTAATGTACTTTTTTTCAATTAAAGAAAAAAAATCAAAGCAGCTGCCAAATGAATCAGGATCCTTACTTTTACATAGAGAATACCTGTGAGTTCCTCTCTAGCTACCGAGTGGAATGTGAATACCTTTGTTGCCCAAACACCCACTGAGGTCACTGCGGAAAATGCAAACACCACCCGGGCCCTCTCTGCCTTCTGAACTTGGCTTGCCTCAGGACCAGGCACAGTGGTGTAGAAGGAAGAACTGACTTGCTGCTGTCCCACAAGCAAGAGATCAGCATTTTAGTGCAGGGATGCTAATACTATGTTATCTTAGAACTGGAACAGATCCTAGAGGCCATCTAGTCCCACTCTCCTTGTTTTATTTAAGAGAAAGCTGAGAAATAGAAAGGTAATGTAACTTCTGAGGGTCACAACAAAAGCTCCAAGATAATCTCATTTGCAGGCTGCCTAATTCCCGTGAGAAACTGCAGACAGGACTATCCTGTGGGAGTAATCTGAGAGTCTCCAGCAATCAGTCTCACCTCCTTTCTTCCCACGGGAAAAAAAAAAAAATGTCATTGTCTCTGATAGAGCACAGGCTCTGGAGCCAGGAGCCAGGCCTGCGGAGATCAAATCCCGACTCCCTCATTTCCTAGATGCCAGGCAGAGGGTTAGTTGCTTAATTTCTCCCCACCTCAATTTTCTCACCTGCAAAATGGGGACAAAACAGTTTCTAGTTTATCGAGTTCTCCTGAGAATTAAATGTATACGTGGAAAGTGCTTACAACAGTGCCTGGTACTTAGTGTTTTCTAAGTGTTCACTCTTTTTATCAATAATTTCTTAATGTTTTAACAATTTAGAATTTGTAACTTAATAACAAATAATACATTTCATAGTAATTTAATGGTTTAGTAATGTATTTATTTATTAATTCTTTCAGCATTCTACAATACCCAAAATTTCTATAGCTTGCCACATCTCTAGAGGCATGATTAAAAAACATATTTTACATCTATGTAGGTCATCTAAGAGGAGCAACACTACAAGTTACCATGAGCCAGTAGTAGCTTGCCTGATATCAGTTTAACTAAATGAAACACATTCCTGAAATATGAAGACTGAGAAAAGTAACCTGTGAATGTGACAGGGATGTAGAAAAATGTTCATTTTAGTTGCAGAACAAGAACTTGAGTTTCTAGGAGAAAGTTTGGGTGGAAAGGCATAGCCAGGTCACACAGGATAGGAAGAAAGAAGAAAAATCTGTCTCCTTTTCTTAGTAAAAAGGTATATTCCAGGAGAGTACTTTCTTCTGTGATATAAATAAAATAAAGATGTAAAATGTAAAGTTTTATTTAAAAACTTTTTCTCAGGACCAGGCACAGTGGCTTGTGCCTGCAATCCCAGAACTTTGAGAGGCTGAGGCGGGAGGATTACTGGAGTTGAGGAGTTGGAAGCTGCAGTGAACCGTGACTGAACCACTGCACTCCACCCTGGGCAACAGTATGAGACCCCTGTCTCAAAAAAAAGAAAAAAAAAAACTTTGCTTCAAACTGTGTAGTTACCCAAAGTGCTCATGTGCATGTACACACTTACATGTGTACATATAAACATGTGTTAGTGTACACACATCCAATAGATGCAGCATCTCCAGCTCCTCAGATTTCAATGCTTGACCTTTAAGGCATCTCCACGCTCCATAATCACCCCAGCTTTGCCCGAATGACTTTTGCCAGGAGGCCAGCGCCCAGGAATCCCTCCTTCCTTGGCTCTCTGAGCTTTCCCCCACTTTGTCTTCCTTGTCCCTCTGGAAATCTCTTTCATCCCTCCACAACTTTTTTCCATTTGAACATAGGAACTGCAGCTTAGAATAGTATTTCCCAAATTTAATGTACTTTTTTTCAATTAAAGAAAAAACTTCAAAGCAGCTGCCAAATGAATCAGGATCCTTACCTTTTACATAGAGAATACCTGTGAGTACCTCTCTAGCTACTGAGTGGAATGTGAATACCTTTGTTGCCCAAACACCCACTGAGGTCACTGTGGAAAATGCAAACACCCGGGCCGTCTCTGCCTTCTGAACCTGGCTTGCCTCCCTGACAAGTACAAGAGTGGCAGGGGCAGGATGCCTATGGACAGTCTAACCTGCCTGGCGGCTGTGCCTCTTTGAAGAAATTACTTTTCTGAAAAAGCACAACTGAAGCCAGAAAAATCACCTTTTATTTTTCCTACATTGATCTCCAGTGAGAGTGTTCTTCCCCAAACTTCTCAAGTTCCCATAACTCATAGAGGGAACCCATATTGCTGGTTATTACCTTCGTCATACTCCAAGTACTGCTCAAAATCTCTAAGTGTCCTGCATGGGTTTATGATCAAATCTGGCCATCTAATGCTTGCCTTTCCCTGGACAGTGTGGCCACTTCTGCTGGTCCTGACTACCCCCGCTAGGTTTCACCACCTCCTCTTGGAATCAATGCCACTGTATCTACCAGCAGCCGCCTCCCTTCCTCCTTGGTTCCACTGCGCTGCCAGGCCCCTCAAAAACCGCCTCCTCTCAAAAACTGCTGCCTCTTCCTGTATCTCCCACTGAATGCCACCTCATATTTTAGTGCTCCTAAAATGTCAAAGCTGTGAGGAGCAAAGTTAACTAGGGAAGACTGCCTCTCTCTCCTTTTTATGTTACACTTTATTAGGAAATTGCCAATGCTATGCTGCTACTCCTTCAGGTTGAATGCAGTATTTTCATTAGACAGAGCTCTGGTTACTTAGCGAGTCAACCAGAGCAAGATAATTGCTGTAACAAACAACCTCAAGATTTCAGTGATTTTAGAGTGTAAAAGTTTATTTCTGCCTATGTCACAGTCAAGGTGGGGGTGCAAGTAGACTCCGCTGGGGCTCTGTTCCTCCCAGTCATTCAGGGACCCAGACCCTTCTGTCTCCAGCTGCTTCATCCTTAGGGCCTCAGAGGTCTCCACTGGATCATTTGCATCCCAGATCATGCAGGAAGTTTTATGGGCCAGGCCTGGAGCTGGTGTACGTGACTTCTGCCCACATTTATTAGGCTAGACCTCAGACACAGAATATGTGTGCTGGGAAGGTATGAGCCCAGGAAGAAAAGGAGACGAGTTTGGGGAGCATCTAGCCAATCTCTGTGACACTGGTCACCCCATGCCTTTGTAAATTACAGACCTGAGTTCTTGAGTTCTTGATGGTAGGAAAGGGTTCAGGCGCTGCTCTCCTTAGGATTGCCTTTCTGCTGTAGGGGCTAAGGCTTTGTTCCTGAGCTGAGTTTCTCGTCACGACTTATGTGTCTAAGCTGAAGCTCTCCCAGGAGGCTCCTCACTCCCTCTGCAGAGAGATTCCTGGAAGCCATTCCTACATCTATCAGCAGAGGATGGACAAATCTGAACTCCACTGACTTATCTGAAGCGGAGGGTAGTACCCTCAGCTACATGAGTGCCAAAAAGGGTCAGGAAGCAGTAATGAGTACAAGATCCAAAAAGCAAAAAGAAAATGTCATAGCAAATAGCAATGTGGGCAGTGAGATTGAGAAAAGTGAAAGAGGTACCCAGCAGAGGACATTTGGGGGTTAAACGCAGATGTCAAGGAGCCTGTGAAATCAGTCTTGCGTGGGGATCAGGAAGTTTGAAAGGCATGTGTACCTGTGGCATATTCACTTCTCTTCACAGAGAACTGAACTCTACCCAGGAGTTGCATGCCTTGTCATGAAGACAAACAGGTTTATGTTCCCAGAATGTCCTTTGATAAAACACAAGGGCTCATCTCACTCAGATCACACAGACTTCCAGCCTATAAAACTTTCTAGAGTCTGGACTCTAAAATGCTTTGTGGGCCCTGAAATTTAAACAAAGGCCTCTTCTTAACAAGCCTCTGGCTGGAACACATGTTTGAGAACAGTGTAATTAACAACAGACACACCCAGGCCAAATGAGCTCTTCGTCCTCCCATCCCTCATTCTAGTGTGTTCATGTTGACCAAAGGACCTGTAGTAGCAGTATGGATGGTAACAGCCCCCAAGAGAAGACAGTGTTTTGGACCCTTGCCAGTCGTGATCAGCCCCTTCAATGACTTCCAAAAAAAATATGCAATGGGCCAAGCATCTTGTGACTTGAGGGGTTTTCCTGAAGATTCAAGGGACCAGGGAGATGGGTCAAGGCACGTAGCATTCCCCCCACCCCTGCCCCCCAAAAAATCTCTGTTAGATGCATCTCTTCTCCCAGTCTCTGCTCTTGGCCCCATCACTTCATCTTCCCCACCACTAAGATCTCTTGGGTCAGTTCCACTCTCAGGCTTTCTCCTCCTCCCTTATTTCCTGCCCTCTGCGGCTGTTAGCTTCAACATGAGGCTGGAGTCTCACCTCCACCCTATCAGCAGAACATTTCCTTGGAAGTTGTCATTCCATACAGTGGAATTCTCACACACTGTTCTCCATATTGCCCCTCTAATAATATATTGTTGAATTCTGACAGCAATCCTAGGAGGTAGGTCGTCTATCAGTGAGAAAAGGTAAACTCAGATGCATAAAGCCATTTGCCCAAAGTTACACAATTCCCAAGGACTTGAAGAAGGATTTGAATGCAGGTTTTTCTGTCCTTTAATCACAAGCAGTGATGTCAGATAGATGGCATGTATGCTCCAATTTGTCTTTTTTTTTTTTTTTTTTTTTTTTGAGACAGAGTCTCGCTCTGTCGCCCAGGCTGGAGTGCAGTGGTGCAATCTCGGCTCACTGCAAGCTCCACCTCCCAGGTTCACACCATTCTCTTGCCTCAGCCTCCCGAGTAGCTGGGACTACAGGTGCCCGCCACCACACCTGGCTAATTGTTTGTATTTTTAGTAGAGACGAGGTTTCACCGTGTTAGCCAGGATGGTCTCGATCTCCTGACCTCGTGATCTGCCCGCCTCGGCCTCCCGAAGTGCTGGGATTACAGGCGTGAGCCACCGCACCCGGCCCAGTTTGTCTTTTCTTCTTCCAGGGCACATGTCAATCACCACACTCTGACGGTGAGCCCAGACGTAGCTTCAGAATCCCTCACTCCACTATCCAGGGAGCCACTACCTATCTATTGGATTCGGCTCAAAAATGGAAAACTACTTGTAATCCCTGCCTCACTTATAGCATTGTAACCAAACTATGAACTCCTTTATTACAGTACTTGATTCATGACAGATGTCAGTGTTGAATGTAACTGACATTTGGCCAACATTTGTTCTCATTGGTTGGGAGTGCTAGCTGATTAGTCAGACATGTTCTGGTTAGTCAGGACCTATGCAGTGCTGTGTTTTTCATATTTAGATTACATCCCTGTTGAGTCTTCTCAGTTCTGCATGTCTAGCTCACTGGTTAAGTCCTAAGTAATCCTCTAAAAGTCAGTAAATCAGGGTACCACTGGCTAGGTGACCGAAGTTCTAGAACACTTCATTTTTCTGCACATCTTATTTATTATAGGCAGCTGTGTGTTGTAATATGAATATATATACCACGTTTAATTTGAATATCTAATATTAAATTTGAATATATGTCTATCGTATTAAAACTCCCATACTAAATGTTGAGTTCTTAAAGAATGGAAGTGAAATTTTGTATCTTTTTAGCCCTACACAATGCATAGCATATGGTCCCAGATGTGTATTGGATAAATGTGAATGCAGGAATAAATACCCATCACATTATGAGAAAAGAATGAAATCAATTTAGAAAAAAAAGAGGGGGAGGACTTTATTTTGTTTTATTTATTTATTTATTTATTTATTTTCTGAAACAAGTTCTGGCTCTGTTGCCCAGGCTGGAGTGCGGTGGCACAATCTCAGCTCACTGCAAGCTCTGCTTCCCAGGCTCAAGCAATCCTTCCCAATTCAGCCTCCCGAGTGCTGGGACTATAGGTGTGCACCCCCACACCCGGCTAATTTTTGTATTTTTTGTAGAGATGGGGTTTTGCCATGTTTCCCAGGGTGGTCTTGAACTTGTGAGCTCAAGTGATTTGCCTGCCTCGGCCTCCCAAAGTGCTAGGATTATAAGCGTTAGCCACTGTACCCAGCTGGATTTTATAATTAATAAAACTTTTTTCCTACGCACATACTCCCTGCTTTGTGTAATGCAAATATTCTCATGTTCTTTCACCACTCTTCTCTATACCAGTGTCATAGTCCAAGCACCAAGGCATGATGGGGAAACGTAGTCCCTCTGCGTGTGAATCTCAGCAGTGTGCACATGTGCCACATATGCCTCGTGGCTGTCAACTTCTCCCCATCCCTCCTATTAGGTGGACTCAGCGTTTCTGATCATTACCTCTGGCCATTTCATCTCTGCACATCTGTAAAGAATTATAAGGCCAGGTGCGGTGGCTCACGCCTGTAATCCCAGCACTTTGGGAGGCTGAGGCGGGTGGATCACCTGAAGTCAGGAGTTTGAGACCAGCCTGGCCAACATGGTGAAACCCCATCTCTACTAAAAATACAAAATTATCCAGGCATGGTGGCACATGCCTGTAATCCCAGATACTCGGAAGGCTGAGGCAGGAGAATCACTTGAACCCAGGAGGAGGAGGCTGCAGTGAGCCAAGATCGTGCCATTGCACTCCAGCCTGGGCAAAAAGAGTAAAACTGTGTCTCAAAAAAAAAAGGAATGGTAACACAAAATAGGAAAAGTTAACAGTATCAAGTTACTGCTCCTGGAGTCCACTGACTATAGCCTTCTCATGAGGCCGTTCCTAGCCCATGCTTTCAAGGAGCTGGATATAAAATAGTAAACAAATCCTGTAAGCTCCTTCAAAGGCCTTGCCATCTAGGGGAGAGACAGACATTAAGCAAGCAATAAATACATATATCATTACAAAGTGCGGCAAGCACAATGAAGGAAAAGAACCTAGTACTGTGGGAAAGAATCATGGGGACATCATAGATTAGTTTGGGGAGTGAGGAAATAAATGACTCTGAGAAACTGATACTTAAGCTGAGGCCTGAAGAATGGGTAGAAGTTGTTCACGTAAGGCTGAAGAACAGAACATGTAAAGGTCGAGTCAGAAAAAAGCTTGGTTCAGCTGGGCACGGTGGCTCACGCCTGTAATCCCAGCACTTTGGAAGGCCGAAGCGGGTAGATCACTTGAAGTCGGGAGTTCGAGACCAGCCTGGCCAACATGGTGAAACCCTATTCCCACTAAAAATACAAAAAATTAGCCAGGCGTGATGGCACATGCCTGTAATCCCAGCTCCTGGAGAGGCTAAGGCACAAGAATTGCTTGAACCTGGGAGGCACAGGTTGCAGTGAGCCAAGACTCCACTCCTGCACTCCAGCCTGGGCGACCGAGACTCCATGAAAGAAAGAGAGAGGGAGGGAGAGAAGGGAGAGAGGGAGGGAGAGAGAGGGAGGAGGGAGGGAGGAAGGGAGGAGGGAGGAGGGAGGGAAGAAGGGAGGAAGGAAAAGAAAGAAGCTTGGTTCTATGGAAGAAGCCAGTGTGCCTAAGGATAGTTGCAAAGAGCTGATGTGAGAAGCAAGAGGCAGACAGGAACTTGATCATGCAGGTGCCTTGACATTGGAGGACTTTAATTAGAAAAGTTGATGTGATCCAACTGGCTGCTATGCAGGGAATAAACTGGAGGATAACATGAATGAAGACAGGAAGACCAGATAGTTATAAGCAAAAGGTCCTGGTGGTGGATTCAGATACTCATGCCCTGTCTCCCAGACACAACGTGTGCACAAATTCTCACTTTTCACCTGCTTTCCCGTTCTGACAAGAAAGAAAATACGGGTCCTGTTTATTTTTCTGTTATTACACAAACTATTAAGAATAACAGAGCTCCTGTTTCTTCTGCGAGCCTGACTGCAAATGAGACAGTCACCCATACCCAGCCTGACACATTCCTGCCCCCCCAGCAGCTGGTCTTCCTGCAGCCTCTGTCAGCTCTCATCTGGGGACTGGACCAAATCATATAGACACTGAGGCTTCCTGGCTCTCTTCTCCCCTGAGAGATGCCAGGGCTATCTAGAACCATTGCGTTAGGTGAGAGCCCAATACATAATATATGGAAAAAAATTCCCTCTAAATTGAGCTATCATGAAGGGAAGGTAAACAGCCATCAGTTGAACTATACTATATAAAAATAAATTAGCAGTCAGCTGTAGTGGCTCACACTTTGAGAGGCTGAGATAGGAGGATCACTTGAGGCCAGAAGTTCAAGACCAGCCTGGAAAACATAGGGAGATTTCCATCTCTACAAAAAATGTAAAAATTAGTTGGGCGTGGTAGTGCACACCTGTAGCCCCAGGCTGAGGCAAGAGAATTGATTGAGCCCAGGAGGTCAAGGCTGCAGTGAGCCCTGATTGCACCACCGCACTCCAGCCTGGGCAACAGAGCAAGAACCCATCTCAAAATAAATAATAAATAAATAGGCCAAGCACGATGGCTCACGCCTATAATCCCAGCACTTTGGGAGGCCAAGGCAGGTGGATCATTTGAGGTCAGGAGTTGGAGACCAGCCTAGCCAACATGGTAAAACCCTGTCTCTACTAAAAATACAAAAATTAACTGGGCATGATGGCCGGTGCCTGCAATCCCAGCTACTTGGGAGGCTGACATAGGAGAATTGATTGAGCATGGGAGGTAAAGGTTACAGTGAGCTGAGATCACGCCACTGCACTCCAGCCTGGGCGACAGAGCAAAACTCCATCTCAAAAACTAATAAATAAATAAATAAATATAAAAATAAATTCTCCCTAACACACAATCATGCTAAATACTATGCATAGTCTCACTCCTACACAGTTAACACTTTCAGCTTTCTTTATTTGAAGCACATTGTTTAATGTAATTTTATGAATTACCTAAGAATAATTACTTTTTTTTTTTTTATGAGATGAAATCTCGCTCTGTCGCCCAGGCTGGAGTGCAGTGGCACGATCACAGCTCACTGCAGCCTTGACCTTCTTGGTTCAAGCAATTCTCCGGCCTCACCCTCCCAAGTAGCTGGGACTACAAGTGTGAGCCACCATGCCTGGCCCAGTTGAGGTTTTGAGAGGAATAATCACAATGGCAGAGCTAAAAGTGTGCATGTAACCACAAACTAGAGAGACTTGTGAGACAAATAAATCTACTGTACCTTTGCCACCACAAATATTTTTATTTCTTCTTTTATGTTTTATTCCTTCTAAGAGTTTATCTTTAAGGAACTAAAGGCTCTGGAAAAGTTTTCAAGGACTTCTGTATGAAAAGCTACTTTTTACTTGTCCAGTTCATAAAATCTCATTCACTTCTTTTTCTTCTTTCTTACCATAAATGTTCTCCTTTTATATTTCAGTCTTCAAGATCTGGGAATTTTATTCTTTAATCAAATGATTAATTTTTGTTCTCTTACCCCAGCCTTAATGACCAAAGGAGGATTGTTTAGATTTTTCTGGAAGGTATTTCCTAACACAAATCATTTTCTTTCTTTCTCTGACTCAATTTTTAAAACCCTAGTTTTATTCTTCTCCTGAGAGATTTTGCATGAAGCTCATCTTTTTTCCACTTCCGCAATCTTAAAGAACAACACTGGCCTGATTGGAAGAGACATATTGTGATAAGTTTTCCCCCATCATTTTTTAGAGGAACACTTAGTTCCCAACCCTCAGATTCCCGTAGGGAAAGGTTTTCACTAGACTATCTTGTGAGTCTCCTGACTGGTGTTCAGAGGAAGGAAGCAGGTCTTGCTTAGCACAGCTGCTTCCCCTTGAGATTCATTCATTGATTCATTTTTAAAATTACTTATTCAGGATGAGTGCGGTGGCTCATGCCTGTAATCCCGTCACTTTGGGAGGCCAAGGCAGGCGGATCACTTGAGCCAGGAGTTTGAGACCAGCCTGGCCAACGTGATGAAACCCCATCCCTACTAAAAATGCAAAAATTAGTCAGGCATGGTGGCATGTGCCTGTAATCACAGCTATTCGGGAGGCTGAAGCAGAAGAATCAGTCGCACCCGGGAGGCGGAGGTCGTAGTGAGCACCACTGCACTCCAACCTGGGCAACAGAGTGAGTGACACTCCACCTCAAAAAAAATAAATAAATAATATTACATAATATAAAAAATAGAATTATTTATTCAACACATATTTGAGCAGTCATTACTGAAAGGCCCTATTCTAGATGCTGGGGATGTCAGACCAGACAAAACAGACAAAAGTCCTTGTCCACATCATGTATGTTTGTGGGAGCTATGGGGTCAAGCAGGGGAGAAGAGAAATAGTTAAGTAAAATACATGCTGTGTCAGATGGTGGTAAGTATTATAGAAAAATAGAATAGAGAAGGGGAGGTGCGATGTGGAAGTTGCAGGGAGTGGTGGGCAGATGTCCAATTTTAAATAGGATGGTTAGGGAAGGCTTCAGTAAGAGGGTAATATGGGAAGAAAGATCTAATAGAGGCATCATGAATAACAAGAACTTGGAGGCAGAAGCATACCTGACCTGTTTGAAGACCAGCAAAAAGGTGGCTGGAAAGGATGGTTCTTTTTTTCTGAGACAGGGTCTCACTCTTTTCCCCATGCTGTAGTGTGGTGGTGCTATCTCCGCTCACTGCAACCTCCAACTACCAGGTTCAAGCGATTCTCCTGCCTCAGCCTTCCAAGTAACTGGGATTACAGGTGCCTGCCACCTCACCTGGCTAATTTTTGTATTTTTGTATTTTCAGTAGAGGTGGGGTTTCACCACGTTGGCCTGGCTGGTCTCAAACTTCTGGCCTCAGGTGATCCACCCACCTCGGCCTCCCAAAGTGCTGGGATTACAGGTGGGAGCCACCGTGCCCAACCAGGAAAGGATGGTTCTGGGGACAGATTAGAGATTAGATGAGGTCAGATATGGCCAGAGTAGGAACAGATTCTGTAGACTTGGTAGGGAAAAGTAAAGACTTCGGCTTTTAGTCTAGATTAAATAGGGAGACTTTGAAAGCTTTGGGGCACAGAAGTGTTTATTTGACTTAGATTTTAAAAGTGTCTGTTGAGATCACTTTGCTGATTTGAGAACAGACTGTGGAAGTACTGGGAGTGATAAATCACTTTTGACTATCACAATGACCCAAGCCAGAACTGATGGTAGTTTGGACTAGGGTAGTATCTTTGAGGGTGGGGAGAAGTGGGAGGATTCTTAAGTTAATTTGAAGGTAGAGCCCACAGGATTTGTTGAAGAATTGAATGTATGGCATGAGAGAAAAAGGAGTCAGGGACAGTGGTGAGTCATTTGACCTAGCAACCAGAAGACTAGAGAAGGAGAAGACTGAGAGGGGAGTGGGATGGGAAGGAGACATCAGGGGTTGGCTTTGGATGTGTCAAATTCAACATCCAATTAGATATGCAAGTGGAAATGTTGACTAGGCAGTTGCATGTATGAATCTCGGGAGTTCAGGGAGAAGTCCTAGGTGGAGATATAAATTTGGTAGTCATTTGGTAGATTTGAAGTAAATTTGGTAGCTAATGCACATAACCCATATTTAAAGTCAGGAAACTGAATAAGATCACAAAAAGCATGTGTGAGGCAGGAGGGGAGGGGAGAGTGAACGCTGCAGCATTTCAACATTCACAGTTCAGGGAGAAGAGGAGGAACCAGCCAGGGAAAGCAGCAGGCATAGCCAGTACGATCAGAGGATAACCAGGAAAATTTGGTGTCCCTGAAACCAAGCAAAAAAGTGTTTGTGGGAAAAGCATGTTCAATTATTTTAAATGCCACAGAGAGATCAAGGAAGAAAAGACTAAAGGGTAATGTGCCTGCCTTCAGAGAGCACACACTTTGTTCTACTCTGCTGTGGTTTAAGGGCCTTCAGTTGTCCAGCTGTGCTAGCCTGAGTACACCTCTCCAATTCAAATAGAGAGTGTGCAAGCCCCTTTTGCAACAGATCTAAGCCATGTCATTCAGCGTAGCTTTCTCTCAATAGTAAAGCTGATATTTTATCTCCATCTGCCCATCTCTTCAGTCTATTCCCAGTTCAGAGCTATGCAGAGAAGATGGGTATGAGTCCCCTGAACCTTCAGTAATCATAAATATTCCTTAGGTTTATCTCTACTTAGTAGACGTGAATTTTTGTTCTCTTATATAGTATATTTGCCCAGTAGTATTATCTTATCTACTTCTTGCTCTATCTTCGAGAGATTCTCTCTAAGGCGACTTTCTTCTTCTCTAGCCAAGCTTTTAACATTTACTACGAGAGTCTTTGCAGATGTCCCTATGTAGGATTGGAGAGAGGCCCTAATCCATCCCTGTAGTGACTCTTTCTCCTCCTGGGAAGCAGATGGGATTAACAGACCATTTCTAATTATTGTTCTTAAACAAGGCACTGCAAGATTTATAAAGCTCTTCCCAAAAGCCAGGCTGCACATCTGACACAAAGAGGAAAACGTCGACTTTTTTTTTTTTTTTTTTCACAACTTTACCATGAAGAGTCCCTCTTTGCTGGGAAATTGTGCTTTGTATTTTTTCATGTTTCTAAGAGGACAGGCATACACTTGTCCTTCGGTGAACCAAATGAAGTAGAGGATAAGCTGCGATATCTCTGTAAGCCCACAGGATCTGCTTTGAACAAAGTAATATATTTGAAGCGGAAAGCAATCCTTCTTGAAATAGTCACTAGGTTGTGCCTGCAGACACTTAATTGCAATGGGTCGGCAACCTGTCTTTTATCCACGTCCTGACGAACAAAGACTCACCACATGTTGGCCAAGGACCACTGGAAACTTCAAAGAGGCCTCTTCAGGCAGAGGACAGGAGCCACGAGGGTCATACCTGGTACTGTATGTTGAGGATAAAGGTGATAAGAAATTCTCTAATGGCCTCTGTGCCTCCATGTCTGAAATTTCTATCTCAAGATCAAAAAAACCAAGGTACAGCCTAGGTAAGAAAGGGCTCTTGTCCTAATTTTGGAAGAGCCTGAAAATTAAATCCAGGAGAATTTCTTAGACAGATGATATTGCATGGAGTTACCTTTCCATGAAATTAGACATTTCATTTTCATTCTTTCTTTTACCCTGGAGTTAAAGACTTGTTTGGTTTTTTTGGCTGTTTGTTTTGCCTTGTCAATAGCTTGAAGATTTTTAAGTAGGATTCTTAGAGAGATTCACATGAAGCTGTTTTCTTATTACCATCACAAATACTTTATTTTCATCCTACCCCCCACCACCTTCCGCCTCAAAAATCTAAGATTTTATTCTTTTATTCAGGAGATTGTGCATAATGCTACTTATTTCAGTGAAAAAATACTTGTTTCTGTATTTCTTTTTATGCTTTGGCCTGAAAGTCATGAAACTGTTGTGTTATTCCAGAGATTTTATTTACATAAAGCTACTTTCTCCTTCAGTAATAGAGGTTCTGAGACAAATAGATTTCTCATAGAGAACTTTCACATAAGCCAAACTTGTTCTTTAAGACTACACATTTTTTTCTCAGCCGTAAAAACTTATAATTGAGTTTTCTTATTGAGAAAATCTGTATACATCTTTTCTCTTTCACCTTGAAACTCGGGCTAAAATATTAGACACTGAAGAATTGTATTGCCCTTTAGTTTTGTATTACATAATTCTTTCCAAGTAGAATAACAATTTAACTTTCAATCTATCTTCCGTTACATCATTACTCAGGTTTTAAAATATTCATCTCATTGGTGATCTATCATCTCTCGCAATTTCTGGTACTCAAAAAACTACATGTTCTTCATTTTTAATTTAAGTGAAGAAATGCAGGAGAAAATTTAGCAAACATTTAGTTTAAGATGGAATAAGAAACAAAAAAACTTCTTTACTCCTAAACACCATGTATTTGCCAGAGATATTATTCACCTACCAACTTTAATTTCATGCCTTCTCAGTAAATCCAGAAGGACAATTTTAGAGTGAAAAGCAGTACAGCCCTCACACAAAAGGGGCCCTAATTCTGAGCCTTATGCCTCAGAGAATGCCACGCTATGGGGTGTCCTCCTTGAAATCTAAGTCTCCTCCAGTGGCTGCAATGCCAACTGAGGAAGCATATCCCTGCTATTCCCTGTTTCTCTCCTAGGGGAACCTGCCCCAACCACATGCTGGGGAATTTAGCTATACATTTGAAACCAAACTGTTTCTACTGATGAGGCTCTGCTAGAAACACTTCCCCAGGTCTTCCCCCAACCCTACCATCTCCCCACCCCACATAGCCACCCCACCTCACCCCTACCCAGGTCCAATTTCAGCCCTGCTGCAGGGGATTGGTGGGTGTGTGTGGTTGTTTCTTTTAATAACATTTGATCTCAATGTTGGAAGGGATCTCAGAGGTCTGCAAATCTAATCCCCAGTGAGTAGCAATTGCTTCTTTAATCCTCAGTCATGTTATCTCTGCTGAGACATCCTCAGCTCCCCAGAACTCAGCACGCAGCAGATAGCCGCTGTTGTAGGGCTTGGAGACTGCACCTGTGACTGCCTCCCAGGAGAACTCATGCTGTCTTCTGAAGACAGAGAGAGCAATGCTGAATCCCTGCTCCATACATCAACCCTGAAAATGCCTGAAATATTGATGCAGGGTTCTTTGGAAATTTTGCTTGAGGCTATTTCCTTCTTTTTATCAAAAATACAGCCTGGACAGCATGGCAAGACCCCATCTCCACAAAAGAAAAAAAAGTAGCCAGGCATGGTGGCACGTGTCTGTGATCATAGCTACTCAGGAGGCTGAGGTGGGAGAATTGCTTGGGCTGGGAGGTTGAGGCTGCAGTGAGCTGTGATCACACCCCTGCACTCCAGCCTGAGCGACTCCAGCCTGAGCAAGACTCTGTCTCAAAACAAAAAAGAAATTTCCCCTTCCCTTTGCCTTAAGTACATGAAGTTTTATCATTTTACTGCAAAAGGTTTTCCTTTGAGGCTAATATTCACTTCTGCAATCAAGCCTTACATTCCCTTGAGAGGTATTTCTTTATGGAGTTAATTCCTTCTGCCTCTCACAAATGTTTTCTCTCTCACTGCATGGGCTTTAGGTCTTTAAAGACCTTAGATATGGACTCTAAAAGCTGAGAAAATTTCCATTTCCACTAGTACAGGCTTAAAGACCAAGAATGGCAATTTTCATTATTCTTCTGTAGCTATTTTGTCATGAAAAAAATGGCTATTTTTAGAGAAGTGAATGTACTGGAGGCTACTTCAACCTGTCTCATCACAGAACTCACTTCTTGTTTTTCTACATTGGTTGGCCTGAAAAACCTGAAGTTTGTTCTCATTTCTAAGAATGAAGCTATTTTCTTCATTACAAAGCCAACCTTAAATAACAGTAAACATTTTAAAGAAAGGGTTTTTGCATGAAGTTTTTCTGCCTGTCCCATATAATTGCTTTCAAATTCTCTTTTTAACCTTAATTTTAATCCTCTATCTCTGTTCTCTCATTTGATAAATTGTTGAATATATTTTCCTCCACTCCCCAATCTTAAAGACCAGGCATTCAAGAGTTTATTTGCTTCCATTACAAATGTACTCCTTTTTACACCTTAGCCTTACAGATCTGTGAATTTCTTCTCTCTTTTAGTGAATGTGCAAAAAATACAAACTGGCAACATAGAAAAGAAGAGATACAACTGGGACCAATGACCAGATACTACTTTTTCAGATTACTTTTATAATGTTTTATTTTAAAAAGGATTAAAAAGATATGGTTCATTTTATTCTATTTTATTTTTATTGTTTTATTTTATTTTATTTTATTTTGTTTTATTTTATTTTTGAGACAGGGTCTTGCTCTGTCACCCAAGCTGGAGTGCAGTGGTACAATCTTGGCTCACTGCAATCTCCACCTCCCAGGCCCAAGCCTCCCACCTCCACCTCCAGGGTAGCTGGGACCACAGGCAGATTCATTTTAATTTTCTCTTTTTGTGTGTATTTTTCAATGAAATAAAATATAATTTATAAATATATGTGCAAAATCAATTTTAGCTATTTCAAATAAAGACATAGATCTAAATGTACTAATAATATTGAAACATACCCATTGTAAGTTTCAGATACATAGAGATGTAATTATCTCTCTACATATATCTGAAATACGTATGTATTCAATATATGCATGTGTATGTAAAAATGTTAATTTGTGTTTCTAAAGTCTGGAAAGATAAATACTAAACTGTCAAGGGCAGTTATCTCTGGGAGGCATGTTGCCTTGCATCCATGAAGGGAAGGTTCTGCTATCATAGGGGAACTTTCACTTTTGACTCCTTTTTCATCTGTATTGGTAGATAATAAACATATTTCTTGTAAAAATTGTTTAAAAGCCACCAGTACAAAAATAGAAAACAAAAAACAGAGTATACTAAGGACATAGTCAATTAAGAGAAACTATATAAAAATGTAGATATTAATTTCCATCAGAAAACTTTTCTAAGATCTATTTAAGTTTTATTAACTTCCAATTATGTCATTTAGTTTAACTTTATAAACTACCTCTCCTGTTTGTTTTAATGTTCATCGTATTTAATTTTGATTGTAGGTTTTTATGCTTGACTTTATAATATTAAAACATTTTCTCTACATAACAGTAGTGAATTATACAAGACTAAGAGAAATAATCTGTGATGAACTTGGTATCTTTCCCCTTGTTTACCATAGGCTGGGGAAATGTAGCTTTTAAGGATGTACTATACACGTTTACCCAAGGTAAAATTTCAGAAAGGTTTTAGAGTTAAAGCGTGTCTTCACATAGAATACTTTTTGTTTCCTAGCAAGTAGTCAGTTCTTTATTTTCTTAGCCAGTACGCAATTTCCAGCTTTGTTGAATCCCTGTTTTCCCCAGGCTGAGTCTAATCAGAATCAATCTCCTTGGAATAGTTCCACAGGATATTTGAAAGAGATGATAAATCAGTTTCCTCATCTTGTTTCTCTTAAAAAAAATTCTTTCCCCTGTTTAATTTTTAAAATCTAATAGAATTTTGAGTTCCTGCAAAGATGGAAAACTGGCATGGGTTACCGGCTTCCTTCCCCAGAATCAAACAAGCAGAAGCTCAGAAGGAAGCATAGATTCCAGGAACTAATTACATCAACAGTAAGAAACCCTGGGAGATGGAAGTTCTGCACCTGAAGAGGGTGGGGGAAGAAGGGTTGACAATAGCCCAGGAGAGAAGACTGGCAGGGGACATAGGTTGGCGAGAACAAGATTGTATTTTCCTCTTGCGCCTTTCCTGCTCTGCTTGCAGACAGTGATTGCCTACCTGTTCATCACGGAAATCAGTGAAACAGGAGTCCAGGGGCTAAAAACAGGCAATCCAAATCTCCTACATTTAGGAGTTAATAAAATCAGGGGAGAAATGACCAGCCTAGAGCATTTACTCTTCCATTCTTTCACCAAACTCCCCAGCTATTAACTTCCAAATTATATGTCTAGCCTGGACCTCACCCTTGAATTCTAGACTAGGGTATCCAAAACTATCTATTTGTAGTTCTTCTTACATGTCTAATAGACATCTCAAGCAAAATATGTCCACTAAATTTCTGATATTTCTCCAAAAATTTTTTCCTTTTGCAGTCTTCCACATTGCAACAAGTGATAAATCTATCCTTCTAGTTAAGGACTCAGTTGCTTTCCAAATCTGCTTGCACCGTCTTCAATTTATATCTCAATAAGTTCACAAAAAGGAGAATTGTGAAGCTCTAGTAAGGAATACAATCTCTAAGTATCATTATGAAGTGAATTGCATGAAGTACGATTAAGTGAAAAAAAGCAAGGTGCAGATTAAGGTGTGTAGTAGTCTACCTTTTATCTAAGAAAGGAAGGAATGCAAATATATCTATCTATACATATATATAGATTTTTTTAATGGAAGAATAAGGGGCTAGGCACAGTGACTCATACCTGTAATCCCAACACTTTGGGAAGACAAGGTGGGAGGATTGCTTGAGCCCAGGGGTTCAAGGTTACAGGGAGCTGTGATTATGCCACTGCACTCTATCCTGGGTGACAGAGCAAGACCCTGTCTCTACAAAAACAAACAAACAAAAAACTGGAAGAATAAATTAAACTCTAATGAAAAATGGAAGGAAAAAACAAGTTAGAGGGATTAGGGTTAGAAGTTAAACTTCTCTGAATATACTTTGTTTTAGAACTTTTGACTTACAAACCACATAAATGGTTTACATAATTTAAAAATAAAATTAAATAAAGGTGGGAAAATATCAGTTCCTAAAAATTGAAAACAAATACTAAGTTGATGGGATGGTTTAACTATTAACATATAGAGAATGTGATATCCAATTAATTCAATAACTTCAAAACATATTAATTTGACTGTACCCTCCTAATGGGATATGTTCTAAGGGGAAAAATAGAATTGCAAAGAAATCTTAAATTGTATTCAGGGCTCATATTGTTAATAACAATATTGATATGGTGAGTATCAAACTATCATACACACATATATGATAGGGTATAGAAAATAAGTAATTTTGTAATGATGTTTGAAACAATTATATATACAAATAGAACAGGTTAAACTGTGTTAAGTTAAAGCTGCCTCCTTGCATATTTTAAGTTTGACCCAAAGTGGACTGTAACCTAATTGGATATGTAAACAGACTGTAACCTATCACAGGTTGCCAACTGTTGAAACCATGTTCAAACATGGCAAACACTGAGCTGTAACCAACCCAATTGTTTCTGTACCTCACTTCTGTTTCCTGTCCACCACTTTCCTTTTTCTGTCCATAAATATTATCCAACCATGTGACAGCTCCACAGTTGCTCCAAACCTATTCTGGCTCCGGGAGATGGGAACGCTCCCCGATTTGTGAATCCCTCTTTGCTCAATTGTGTCTAAAGTTTTTCTTTTAACAAGCAAATAAGTAATTATGTTAATTAGAAAGAGTAAAGAAGTGCAAATACAAAATCAAAGAAGGTAGGTAAAGAAAAACTGTAATATTTTATTTGAATTGGAAATATGAGTACTAACTCATGAGGTATTTCTCTTTTCCATAAACAAAAACATATTTCTAGCTCTGTCCAGGAAACAGGTCTTCATACATTGACCAACCCAATAGCAACGAGGACCTCTAGTGCCAGATCGTGATCTCTGAAGGGCTCCTTGGGAAAATGGATGATTTCGTGTCTGGAGCAGGAATGAGCCTAGAAGACCTTGTCACGCTAGAAAACAAGGAAGCTACTAAAGTCTGCTGGATTCAGGTTGAAAGGTCACAGGAACCAATTTGAAGGCGCTCACAATAGCCAAAGATGGGACATTATCAAAAAGAGTAATGATTACAATAGAGAGACTTAAATATGTTAAAATCCATAAGTTCATAATGATACCTTTTTAAAAGTCTCATTGATCATCTTTAAAAGATAAAAAAGAACCAAATACTTTTTTCCAAAAATGGAAATGTGAGAGTTATATCCCATGGGACAATCCTCAGCCAGCAATGTACAGGAGTCAGTGATAAATATTCCCTTCTTCCCCTTCAAGTAGATGATTCTTAAATGTGCTGCACATGACTTCCCAGAGGGTCCCTAACAAGGATTAATCTCCAGTTCTCCACAGTGCCATCCACTCAGTAAGGTGCTCTTAAGTTATCTTTCCCTCCTTTCCTGCTTCATTCTTCCCTTATTCTTCTTTGAAGTATTATTTTCCAAAATAATGACCATTGCACACGCCTTGTCTCAGGCTCAGCACTTTGAAGAAACCTAGGCTAAACAGTGGGTACTAGAAGTGGCTCTGCATAATGGAATACTAGTCTGTCTTGAAAACAAAACAAAGAAATCCTGTCCTTTTCAATAACATGGATGAATCTGAATGACATTTTGTTAAATGAAATAAGCCAGATCCAGAAAGAGAAGTACCACATGAACTCACTTAGATGTGAAATCGAAAAAAATCAAACTCATTGAAGCAGAGAGTAGAATGGTGAGGGGTAGGGAGGTCTTTAAGGAGGATGTCAGTCAAAAGATATAAAATTTCAGTTTCATAGGAGGAATAAGTTTAAGAGATCTATCATAGAATATAACGACATTAGATGGTGATTGTGAAACATGGTTATAGTTATAACAATGTGTGATGTACTTGAAAATTGCCAGAAGTAGATTTTATGCGTTCTTGCCACAAAAAGTAAGTATGTGAGATAAAACATATGCTAATTCAGCTGTTCCACAATATATACATATTTCAAAAATTATGTAGCATGTCATAAATATATGCAACTTCTATTTGTCAATTTAAGAACAGTTAAATAAAGAAGTAGCTCTAGAAAGCAGACCCTCAGATTGAGATGCTGAGACTGGGTCACTTACCGGTCAGCCTTAAAAAGCACCAAGTAGGATAAGCAGGAAAGAGATAATTATAAAAACTATGAATTTGGTTGACTTTTGTTCACGGCTTTAGAGGTCTTGAAGAAAAAGGGGAAAAAACCATAGATGGGCGCACGTTAAGCTGACAACTCAAGACATACCGTGAAAGTGAGAAAGCTTCCATGGTAGTGTTTGAAGAGGTTCTTATCCTTTGTAGCCACAGGGAAGATGCTATTCAAAAGCAAGCCCAGAATTGAATTGCCAGGCTAGCAGAGCTCCAAGAATACTGAATGATAGCCTCAGTAGATCTCTTCTGTCAAGGTCAAAGATCTGGTATGATAATCGTGAGAATCAGAGACTAAGATGAGGATATTTGGTTGCATGAACCTGACCACCTTGAACCAAATATCCTCATCTTAGTCTCTGATTCTCACAATTATCATACCAGATCTGTGACCTTGACAGAAGAGACCTACTGAGATTTTTTTTCACCAACCTGAAGGATTAAGGTTCTTCCCCCTTGTTAAAAGAGAAGAGCCGCCATTCAATAGGAGACCTTGCAGAGGGCTCATGTGAAGCAGGTGCTTCACAAAATGGTGCTTGTCCTTCTCAAGATCTAACTCTATCTTCCCTAACTACCTCCAAACCAGTGACAGGAACAAGGCGCAGCACAACTCAAGTGAAGATTCTTCCTCCTGAAGCATATTATATACACACAGAACAAGTTTAAAGACCTGGTTAACATATACTAATTGGAGTGCTTATGGGAGTGGAGCTTAAGGATGTTAGACTGGGGAGGGCAGAATATAAGGTGAGCTAAGGGAGCAGATAATGATATGGGAGCACTCTTTCATGACTCATGACTTGAAACTTAATGTCCTGATAAGGACACTTGTAGTCAGTCCTAAAGTGTTGTTGGGACGACTCCTGGAGGCTTGGATACAGTGTCAATCTCTCATAAGATAGAAATGCTGGAACTGCCTCAACAGAGTGTTGAGAAAGGTGTCAACAAGTTAGAAAGGTATACATATTAAAATCCTTTGCGATGTGAATCAGAGAACCTAACACCTGACTAGGTCCCCCAGGAAGGCCAAAGTAATAACCAGTACAGGAAGTAATAACAGTGGTAGTGAGGCGCCAGCGTCTTTTGAGGTCAGCCATAACTGTCCCTTAGTACATCTGTGTATCTTAGGTCTTAGTACATTTGAGAGCAAGAGATTTTGCAATGGAATTGGGCTATTATCAATGGGGATGATAAGATTCAAGAATAGCAGAGACCAGATGGTGGCATCTAATCTTAAAAGTCAGGAGGAACATAATTACTGTGATACAGACCAAAGCTAGAGTGACAGTCAAGGTTTCTTGACCTACTAGTATCTGTGGCAATGGTCAATAAGAGCAATACAGAAGGGCAACCAATTGGACTACTACTTGGTTTATATAACCACACAAAAATTGAAAGCTAGTGAACAAAAGGCTGATGCCAGTCACCAAATGGGTAATTGCAATCCTATATTTCAGATCTCAGGCCAGTTCTCAGAACTAAAGCCTACTGATTGCAGAGGAAGTCTAACCTCCTTGATAAAGAATCCTGCAATGCCACTGCAAATACATACAATAAGCATGCCC
Organism: Papio anubis; assembly: GCF_008728515.1. NCBI lineage: Eukaryota > Metazoa > Chordata > Mammalia > Primates > Cercopithecidae > Papio > Papio anubis. The sequence goes on along the minus strand of NC_044984.1, from coordinate 12,515,075 downwards.
CCATTCCCTCCCTAAAGGGACCTGCAGCCTTTTTCCAGATATACTAGGGAAAAGGGAAACACCCAGATTTTTGAGAGCCATTAGACATACAGTCTTAGCTGATACTTCTGCCGGGGGGTCTGAAATGCCAGCGTAGTCCCCAGGTTAGAGTAGGAGCTTATGAAAGCCAGATTTATGGAGTCCCTGTCCAAGTCTATTTCACAGTGGGTACGTGGGCTACATAAACCTACCAGTGATGGTCAGACCCCTGAGTGCATAACTGGGATGGTTATAATTAAAAACTGGAAAAGCCCTCAGATTTCTTTCTTGACCTATTGTATTAGAGTTATTACGGTAAAAATGACAAAGTGGAAGCCTCTAAGCTCACCTATGTCTTCTCTTCCAGCCATGATGGTATATCAGAAGGAAAGCCACATCTTGAAAAGAATTACAGAAATTAGTGCCACCTTTAATGAAGGAAAGGAGGCAGGGATAGTGGTCTCCATCACATTCCAATTTAATTTGCTTTTCTGGCCCTGAAAGAAATAAAAAGAAAAAAAATTAACTGCCTCCCGGACTACTAATTTAAACCTATAAAAACTGAACAACGTTGTAGTCCCATACACAGCTGCCATCCCATTGTCACTGCAACCCAGATACATTGCAACATGGCACCTTAACTGAAATAGACAACACAACCCTGTATTGCTTGGTCTACATTATGGAGTTGGCAAGGGCATTCTTTTCAATCCTCAGCAAGAAAGAGGGCCAAATGTTTTTCAGGTTTTTGCTTTTAATGTGAGATGAGCAGCAATACTCCTTTACTGTTTTGCCCCAGGGCTCTGTTAACTATCCTACTCTTTGGCATATTTCACCATGGAGCAGCACTTTCGCCTGACCCAGAACTCAAAGAGGTCCATCAAGAGCTGAAGGAGTCTCCAGTCCGTACCTCCAAGACAACAAAGAAAAGAAGGAACAATGGTTGTGCCAAAATGGGCCGCAGCCACATGCAGCTTATTTGCTGCACGAACTGTGCCCAATGTGTGCCCAAGGAAAAGGCCATTAAGAAATTCTAACATGGCACAAGTATACATATGTAACAAACCTGCATGTTATGCACATGTACCCTACAACTTAAAGTATAATAATAATAAATAAATTAAAAAAAAAGAAAAAAAAAGAAATTCGTCATTTGAAACACAGTGGAGGCTGCAACAGTCAGGGACGTTCCTGAAATGAACATCTTCGATGCCTATGTGCTTCCCAAGCTGTATGTGAAGCTGCATTACTGTGTGAGTTATCCAGTTCACAACAAATTAGTCAGGAATTGACCTCATGAAGCCCGTAAGAACCGAACACCCCCAACCAGATTTAGACCTGCGGATGCTGCCACACGACCCCCACCAAAACCCGCGTAAGGAGCTGAGTTCTTAAAGGCTGAAGACAGACTATTCTCTGGAGAAAAATAAACTGGGAATTATACTTTTAAAAAAAAAATGAGCTGAAGGAGCTGCAGATCCATGCCAAGAAGGTAAATCAGCAGATCAGTGATAATGTGTCTGGGTTGCAATGGCAATTGATGCCCTACACTGTCCTTTAGAGCATTAAAAGTGACTGCTTCTTCATCTCCACCCTTAAAAGCTTGCATAAATTTCTTCTGTGGCCAGCTCCAACCTGGAACCACACAAGGAAGGAAATTCTGAGAATTGTTTGACTTTGCTAGGTTAAAACACCGTACAACCATGACGTCAACTTTCTTGGGTACAGTGAAAATTATCTCAGACAGTAGTTTTCAAATTTTATTGTGCAAAAGATTCACCAGACATTCTGATTGTCTGTTGCTGTATAATAATCCTCCTTCACATGAATGCCATAAAACAGCCATTTTATTACACCTAAGGATTCCATGGGTCAAGAATTCGAACAGAGCGCAGTGAGGATGGCATGTTTCTGCTTCACAATGTCTGGGGGATGCCACTGGAAAGGTTTAAGCAGTTGGGGATGTCTCAAATGTCTACGGATGAAGTCTTCTTCACTGACATGTCTGGTACCTGGGCTAGGATGACTCGAATGCTGGGCTTAACTGGGATTATCAACCAAGCTTTTCCATGTGGCCTCTCCCTGTGGCTTAGGCTTTCTCAGCATGGCAGCCTTCTTACATGATGGCTCAGGGCTCCAAGGGCAAGTGTACCGGCAAACAATGCAGTAGCTGCATGGACTCTCTGACTTAACTCAAAAGTCATGCTGCGTCATTTCTGCCACCTTCTATTAGTTATATGAGTGAGTGGCTGTGGCTAGTCCAGATTCAAGGGGAAGTGGAGGTAGACCCCACCTCTCAATGGAAAGAACATCAAAGAACTTGAGGTCATCTATCACACTGAAACCTTCAAAATGCAGATTCCATCTTTTCAATTAGATACGGTGGTGTAAAAGCAGAATTTCTCTATTGCCTCTTAGAAAATTATCCAAAAATAGCAAGGAGAAGGAGAAATGCAAACACAAACATAATACATGGTAAAATTAGGAAACAGTTAAAACCTTGAACCTCAAAGTATGCAAAAGAATGCCAAAAGTGGAGAAGATTAAGCAGGGAGTCAAAAACGTTCAGAGAGGGAGCAATCACTCAGGATTGTACATCTCAGAAAGAAGTGGCAAAGACATTTCGCCAAGGTTAAGGGCATGTACTGAAGTACAAAATCAAAATCACTGGTTTGCACCAATGGGAACTGGGATGCACAGGTTGATTTTAAAAAATTATGTAGGTTTAAAAGAAGAATCCCTTGATGCAGGCATATTCACTTCCTCCACATTCTCTTCCTCTTCTCCTCCTTCTCATCATCTGTCCATGGGGTATTAAGAAAACTGAACAGATTTTATCTGGTTGGGTGCAGGGAAGGCTAAATAAACTCCCATATTGAGATAAATAAATTCTCATACTGAGAATTGTTTCTTAAAAGTTCCCTAGCTTGAAACACATTCTTGCCCCTTCTCCACGTTGACTTACCATGAATCGCTGATACAGTAAACACTGTATTTACTTAAAACTAAGTATTCAAGGGCTGGGCACAGTGGCTCAGGTCTATAATCCTAGCACTTTGGGAGGCCAAGGTGGGTGGATCACTTAAGATCAGGAGTTTGAGACCAGCTTGGCCAACATGGTGAAACCCCATCTCTACTAAAAACATAACAATTAGCCAGGCACGATGGTACATGCCTGTAATTCCAGCTACTTGGGAGGCTGAGGCATGAGAATCACTTGAACCCAGGAGGCAGAGGTTGCAGTGAGCCGAGATCACACCACTGCACTCCAACCTGGGCAACAGAGTGAGATTCAGTCTTGGGAAAAAAAAACAAAAAAACTAAGTATTCAAAATAGAACCAACACAGGAGCTGTCCAGAAATACAAGAGGAAAAAAAAACACCGAGAAAAGGAACAGAAAATAAATGGGTCAAAAAACACCAGAAAAATATCCCTATAAAGCAGATGAAAATGTAGGCCAAATATTTTGTCATGAATTATAAAAATTTAATGAAACAATTACCACTGTAGAACAAAACTAAAAAGCAGAAATACAAAAACTCAAGAGAGCTCAGAAAGAAGCAGAAATAAAAATATCAGAGAAACGAAAAAAATGAGGGAAAGAATAGACTGCAGAAACTGAAAAAGAAGGCAGGAATGAGAAAAGCAAGCAAAGCTGAACAAACGTGGAAATAATAGAGTAAAATGTGAATGTTATGAAGCTCTACAGTGTATAAATGATATAATCAGCACAAATTGAGTGGCGACCAAGAGGGAAGATAGAAAGCAGTAAGTAATTTGATTTATTCATCATTTAGAGTCAGAAGTAAAAACTATAACTTAAAAATAATGAATTAATAATAAAACCATAGTACATTTACTAGTTCAAAGGTAAACATTAGGAAGTGAGTAATGTGGCTAAAATCTAGCTGTAGAAGAGTCTTATATTTTGAATTGTGTTCCTGCAAAAAAGGTGTTGAAATCCTAACCCTCAGAGCCTGTGAATGTAGCCTGATTTAGAAATAGGGTCTTTCCAGATGATTAAGCTAAGATGAGGTTATGAGCGTAGGCCCTAATCCAGTGTGACTGCCCCCTTATTAAAAAAAAAGTGGAAATTTGAACTCAGAGACAGCCACATACAGAGTGAAGACAATGTGAAGACACAAAGAGAATGCCATCTGCAAGCCAAGGAATACTTGAGACCACTAGAAGCTAGGAGAGTGACATGAAACAGGTCCTTCCCTCCCAGACCTCAAGAGAAACTAACCCTGCTGACACTTTGATCTTGAACTTCTAGCCTCCAGAACTGTGGGATAATAATTTCTGTTGCTTAAACCACCCACATCTTGGTACTTTGTTATAGCACCCCTTCCAAACTAACACCAGGAGGGAGGTGGAAGAACAAAGATGTTAATTTTATTGCTGCTCATTGTAGGAAATTAATTGGCCTTATCTCAAGAAATGCAGGTGAATAGGGTGTTATAAATAACACAGTTATAAAGGAAACCATTTGTATAAAAATACAAATGCTTTAGTATTTGCACAGGAAACACACAAAAGAAGAGGTTATAAATTGTGAAAATAGAAAATATAACTTGAAATGTTATGACAAAAACCAAACATTTGTCTTGGAATTAATGTGAAATAGCTAAATACACTTTTTTTAAAATTTGCAAATTGGATTGCAAAGCAAAACTCTGTTTTGGGCACACCTAAAAGAGATTTTCTATTGTCTATTGCTTTGTTCCTTTAAAAACAAATCTTTTGTGACGAGGTAGGGGCTGAGTCAAGAGGAGTATGATACCCCTGAAGGTAACTCCAGTACTATATTACCTTTGAATACACATTCTCATCCATCACAAATAAACTTGGAAACTTCTTTGGTAAAGATCATATGCATATGGATGCATCTCTGCACAAGAAAAGTGTGATTTCGGCCGGGCGCGGTGGCTCAAGCCTGTAATCCCAGCACTTTGGGAGGCCGAGACAGGCGGATCACGAGGTCAGGAGATCGAGACCATCCTGGCTAACACGGTGAAACCCCGTCTCTACTAAAAAATACAAAAAACTAGCCGGGCGAAGTGGCGGGTGCCTGTAGTCCCAGCTACTCGGGAGGCTGAGGCAGGAGAATGGCGTGAACCCGAGAGGAGGAGCTTGCAGTGAGCTGAGATCCGGCCACTGCACTCCAGCCTGGGTGACAGAGCAAGACTCCGTCTCAAAAAAAAAAAAAAAAAAAGAAAAAAAGAAAAGTGTGATTTCAGATGTAGAATGCATTTTAGGGCATATAGGCAGAGGTAGAATTCTTTGTCCATAGTCAAATATGTGTGCTCAAAATTCAAAAAAGTTAAAAATGAAAGGATAGCAAGAGTGTGTCTGAAAAGTCTAACTATAAAAAAGCTGGGGATATGATCTTAATATCAGAGATAAGAGCAAAAAGCAATTACAAGATTTTTAAAGCACTTTATAATGATAAAGGGTGTAATGCATGATAAAGATATGAGTTACATATATCTGTGCACCAAATCACATAGCATCAAAAACTCATAAAAGCAAACCTTTAGGTGATACAGGGAGAAGTAGGCAGTATGGGACTCCTTAAACTCTTTTTCCACCAATGAGAGATAAACTAGATTATTCAGTCCTCCACACATTTATCTCTAAAACCCTCCAGACTTGCTTAAGAGTACAACCTAAAGAGAGTATCTGTACTACAGGTGAAATGGTATAGTGTTATTTGAAGATAGACTTAGATTAGTCAAAAATTCATACTGAAACTAAGCAAAATACTTTAAAAATTTTTATGAAATATAATTGATAAACTAAGTGAGCAGATAAAATGAAATCATATAAAATGCTCAATTGAAACCAGGGAAGACAGAAAGCCTCTGGCAATAAATAGAAAATAGTTGCAAATAGTTGATATTCATCCAACTATATCAGTAAATACACCAGTTAAGAGACAGAGGCTGAGCACAGCAGCTTACACCTGTAATTCCAGCACTTTGGGAGGGCAAAGTAGGCAGACTGCCTGAGCCCAGGAGTTCAAGACCACCTGGGCAACACAGCAAAATCCCATCTCTGCAAAAAAAAAAAAAAACAAAATTATCCAGTCATGGTGGCATGTGTCTGTAGTCTCAGCTTACTCAGGAGGCTGAGGAGAGAGGATCACTGTAGCCCAGGTGATTAAGGCTGCAGTGAGCCGTGATCATGCCACTGCACTCCAGCCTGGGTGACAGAGAAAGACCCTGTCTTGAAAGAAAGAAAGAAAGAAAGAAAGAAAGAAAGAAAGAAAGAAAGAAAGAAAGAAAGAAAGAAAGAGAAAAGAAAAGAAAAGAAAAGAAAAGAAAAGAAAAGAAAAGAAAAGAAAAGAAAAGAAAAGAAAGAAGGCAGGCAAGCAAGCAGACACTGTCAGAGTGGATAAGGAAAGCAAGATTATATATTATCTACAAGAAAACCATTCTTATTATAAAGACAGATTAAAAATAAAGGAATGGAAAAAGAAAGAAAGGAAAGAAAGAAAGAGAAAGAGAGAAGGAAAAAAGAAAGAAAGAAAGAAAGAAAGAAAGAAAGAAAAGAAAGAAAGAAAGAAAGAAAAGAAAAGAAAGAAAGAAAGAAAAGAAAGAAAGAAAGAAAGAAAGAAAGAAAAGAAAGAAAGAAAGAAGGAAAGAAAGAAAGAGAAGGAAAGAGAGAGGGAGGGAGGGAAGAAAGGAAAGAAAGAGAAAGAAAGAAAGAAAGAGAAAGAAAGAAAAAGAAAGAAAGAAAGAGAGAGAAAGAAGGAAGGAAGGAAGGAAATAGAGATGGATAACTGAATGGACGAATCAAAGAATACTGAGATTTTATTAGACAAACGGACTTCAGAATGAGGAAATTTTTCTGTTATTGAGAAGCACTCTGTAATGATAAAGGGGTCAATTCTCCAAGAAGACATAACAATCCTAAATGTGCCAAAGTCCAAGCTGAATGGAGAAACAGACAAATCCACTATTTATAGTTGGAAACTTCAACAGCTTTCTGTTAGTAATTGATAAATCAAGCAGGCAGAAAATCAGTAAGGATATAGTTGACCTGAGCAGCACTATCAATCACTTGATCTAATTAACATTATAGATTATTCCACTCGACAACAGCAGAATACACATTATTCTTAAGCCCACACAGGACATTCATCAAGAAAAACCACATTCTGGGCCATAAGACACACCTTAGCAAATTTAGAAGAATAGAAATCATACAAAGGAATTTATCACACCACAATGAGATTAAACTAGAAATCAGTAACAGAAAGATAGCTAGGAAATCCCTCTAATATTTAGAAATTAAACAACACACTTCTTAGTAACACATGGGTCAAAGAATAAGGCTCAAAGAATAAGGCTTTAAAAGGTATGTTTTGACTATTTTAAAGCACTTTCTTACAGTCATTAATCAGAAAATACTAAGAGCTGGGCTCGGTGGCTCACACCTGTTATCCCTGCACTTTGGGAGGCTGAAGTGGGTGGATCTCCCAAGGTCAGGAGTTCGAGACTAGCCTGGCCAACATGGTGAAACTCCGTCTCTACTAAAAATACAAAAAATTAGTCAAGTAGTAGCACACGCCCATAGTCCCAGCTACTCAGGAGGCTGAGACAGGAGAATTGCTTGAACCCAGGAGGCAAAGGCTGCAGTGAGCCAAGATCGCACGACTGCACTCCAGCCTGGGTGAGACAGAGCGAGACTCTATCCCAAAAAAAAAGAAAGAAAATATTATTACGAATACCCATAATTGCACGTTAAATTGGTAATTTTGTCATGTATTTTATAGATTTAAAATAAAATGCTTTCCAAATAGACATTCTCCCAATAGGAATTACTATCTGAACTCTTCGCTGGAATTCTCTCTCGCCTTTCCCTGCTAACCTAAAACCTGTTCCACTTTCTTGGTTTGCAAGCTCCGTTGTTTCCACAACTTCAGCCTCACGTTGCTCTCTGCGTTTTCTCTAAGCACAGGTAGTCAGCAAATATGTCAGTTTTTAGGTTATATAGGCTCAACAACTTATCTCTTATGGGAAGTTTATAATATTTTGAACTAAATGAAAATGGAAATACAATTTATCCAAATCTGTGAGGTGCAGCAAAAACAGTGATTAAAGGGAAATTTAGTGCATGTATTAGAAACACAGAAAGATGTAAAGCCAATAACCTAAGCTTCCACCTAAGAAACTAGAGCAAGAAAAACAATTTAATCCTAACACAGGAACAGAAGGAATAAAAATTAGAACAGAAATCAATGAAGTTGAGCACAGAAAAACAATAGAAGGAATCAACAAAACCAAAGACTGGTTCTTTGGAAAGAACAATAAAATTGATAAACCTTTACCCAAACTAACCAAGAAAAAAAGAGGAGACACAGATTACCAATGTCAGAAACAAAAGAAGGGTTATCACTACTGATCACATAGGTACTAAAAGGAGAAAAAAGAATACTATAAACAACTCTATGCCAACAAATTTGATAATTTAGATGAAATGGACCAATTGCTTGAAAGACACAAACTACCAAAATTCACATAAGGATCAATAATCTGAATAGCTTTATTTCTATCAAATAAATGGAATCAATAATTAATAGCCTTCCAAGAAAGAAATCCGAAGGCCCAGATGTTTTCACTGGTGAGTTTACTAATCTATACAGAAAATAATTTAGCACTATCTGTCAAAATTTTAAATGTACATATTCTTTGGACCAGGAAAATTTTCTTCAGGTATATTTATACAAGTGGGATATGATACATGTCAGAGGTTATTCATTGCAATATTGTTCCTATTATCAAAAGACTGAAAACAATGCGAACCTCCATTGATAGGCTCCTTGTTAAGTATTTATGGCACATCCATACATGAAAATCCATACAGCTGGGAAAAACGTGAATCATTCCTCATATACCACTATGGCATGATTTCCAAAATATATTGGCACATGACAACAAAAGAACAATTTACAGAAATCATAAGCATAGTACATTATCATTTGTGTAATAAGAAAGTAGAAAGAAAAATATATGCATGTATTTGCATGTCTATGCACGAAAAAACTCTGGAAAAATATATATGAAAGTAATATAACAATGCATACTTTTAGGCTGGGCACGGTGGCTTACACCTGTAATCCCAGCACTTTGGGAGGCTGGGGCAGGTGGTTTCTTAAGGTCAGGAGTTTGAGAACAGCCTAGCCAACATGGTGAAACCCCGTCTCTACTAAAAATACAAAAATTAGCTGGGTATGGTGGCATGCGCCTGTAATTCCAGCTACTTGGGAGGTTAAGAGTCAAAAATCACTTGAACCTGGGAGGCGGAGGTTGCAGTGAGCCAAGATCGTGCCACTGCACTCCAGGCCTGGGTGAAAGAGTGTGACCCTGCCTTTAAAAAAAAAAAAAAAAGCAACAATGCATACTTCTAAGAAAGGGAAAAGGGTAGCTGAGAAACAGAGTCTAGGAGAAAAATTCTTTATCTCATATCCTTTAGTATATTTTGAATTTTTGAAATGTATATTTTACTTAAAAAAATGAAAAATTTTAAAAGTTAACAGTTTCCCTGCTGCCCCCTCTCAGAGATTCTGATTTGGGGCCAAAGAATCCGCATAATTAACAGGCTCTCCAAGTGGTACAGCAGATGCAAGGAGCACACTGAGAAACACTGACCCACATCATAGGTCGACATGTGAGAGCAATATAAGAGAAGTATCACAAAGAATTGAGAATTTAGGAGGTAAAAAAGAAAATGTAAGGATGAAGAGAGCCAAAGACAACATCCAGGTGCCGATCCCAATAGAGTGGGAAACTTACAACATTGTACTAAGTAAAGATGGAAGGGGAATTTTCCAAAATAAAGGACAATACACCCATGTGGATGTCATTGGAGACTGGCTCCTTTTACTGTTCTAGATACAATTTTAATGTGGATCATGTCATCAAAAAGAAATAGCTGACATTAGGCTGGGCGTGGTGGCTCACGTCTGTAACCTCAGCACTTTGGGAGGCTGAAGTGGGTGGATCACCTGAGGTGAGGAGTTCCAGACCAGCCTGGACAAATGACGAAATCCTCTCTCTACTAAAAATACAAAAATTAGCCAGGGGTGGTCATGAGCACCTATAATCCCAGCTACTCAGGAGGTTGAGGCAGGAGAATTGCTTGAACCTGGGGGGCGGAAGTTGCAGTGAGCCGAGATTGAGCCACTTCACTCCAGGCTGGGTGAAAGAGCAAAACTCTGGCTCAAAAAAAAAAAAAAAAAAAAAAAAAAAGGAAAGAAATAGCTGACATTACAATTGTTTTGGACATGTCAACAAAGTTCCTCTCCTTTGATTCCTCTTTTTCTCTAAAAGTGCTGATTATGATCAACCTCTAAGTTTCAAATAAGCATATCTTATACTTTTTTCCTCTTTGTGCTTTCTCTCTTTCTCCTCCCCACCTCTTTTAAACGTATCTCCTTCTTTTTTTTTTTTTTTTTTTTTTTTTTTGAGACAGAGTCTCGCTCTGTCGCCCAGGCTGGAGTGCAATGGCCGGATCTCAGCTCACTGCAAGCTCCGCCTCCCGGGTTTATGCCATTCTCCTGCCTCAGCCTCCTGAGTAGCTGGGACTACAGGCGCCCGCCACCTCGCCTGGCTATTTTTTTGTATTTTTTAGTAGAGACGGGGTTTCACCGTGTTAGCCAGGATGGTCTCGATCTTCTGACCTCGTGATCCGCCTGTCTCGGCTTCCCAAAGTGCTGGGATTACAGGCTTGAGCCACAGCGCCCGGCCAACGTATCTCCCTTCTTAAAAAGTTACACCTGTAGTAGGATGGAATGATAGACACTAATGCACACACAGTCTCTCCAATAACTGTGTTCATGCTGCTGACCTTCCTCCTAGAGTCTTCTCCTATCCCACAACAACCCACCCCTATCCCATCCCATTCATTCAACAAATATATATTGAGAGCTTATGTTTCTGGCACTATTTTAGGTACTGAAGATGGAGTTGTGATCTAGAAGATGTCTCCTCTTACGACATGTACAATTTAGTGGGAAGAAAAAGACAAAAAGGAAAAGAAGCATAGAAATGAATTAATTATTTTCAGATAATGATAAGCGCTCTAGGGAGAGGGGACACTTTAGGTTGGGGAGTCGAGGAAGCTCTCTTAGAAAAGGGGATTGGAGACCTGAATGATGAAAGAAGCCATTCAAGTCAATTTCTGGGAGAAGAAATTCTAAGCAAAGAAACAGTGAATACCTACATCCTGATCTAGAACATACTTGTTAAGGAATACCAAGGAGACTAACGTGACTACAGTATAGGAAACTAGGAGAAGGATACTAACATATTAGGTTAAAGAAGTAGGCTGTGTGTGTGTGTGCGCGTGTGTGTGTGTCACAGTTTATCTCTATACCATTTGATAGTAGGTTGCATATATCATGTCTCCCTTTCCCCTTAATACCCCTGTGTGTATTTCTTAAGACCAAGGATATTCTCTTATACAACGAAAATATAGTTATCCATGTCAGGAACTTTAATATTGATATGATACTTTTGTCTAATCTACAGTCTGTATTCTAATTTAATCAATTTAATCCTACTAATATTCTTTAGAGTATTTTTTCCTGGCACAGGGTCCAGCTCATAATCACAGATGACATTCAGTTGTCGTGTCTCTCTAGTCTCCTTTAATTTGAATCAATTCTTCAGCCTTTTCTTGTCTTTTAAGACATCGACATTTTTAAAGAATGTAGATTAGTAATTTCATGATATCGAAATAGTTGCTTCAATTTGGATTTTTCATCATTCTTCTCCTTTTTTAGGTTAAGATTCACTTTTAGAGCACTTACTATGTGCCAGGCCCTGTTCTAAGTGCTTAGAAATTATTCATCCTCATAACAAGCCTCTGAGGTACATATTATCATTATTGCCATTTTTCAGATGAGAACCCTGAGGCACAGAGAGAGTAAATAATTTGCCCAAGGTGACCTGACTTGTAAGCAGGAGTTTGAACTGAGGCAGCCTGGTTCTGGAGCCCACGCCTGTAAACTTTTTCCTTCTCAGTCAACTCCAGCCACACTGGCCTCTCCCACCTCAGGGCCTTTGCACGTGCCTTTCCCACTGACTTGAAAACTTCTTCCCTGGCTATCTTCTCAGTGATGCCCTCACTTTTGGGGAGTCTCTCTTGAAATGTCACCACCCTATCTAAAGTGGCGCACACTGACATACGTCGGCCTCAACAAACACCACCTGACCTATTATCTATTTATGAATGTGTTTATTTGCTGCCTATCTCCCACACCAAAATGTAAACTCCAATAAAGCAGGGATTTTCGTCGGTTTTGTTCACTGCTACAGTTTAGAACCCCATAGACTACCCGGGAACTGGGTAGGTAATAAATAAACAGTGGTGAATAAGTTTAACACAAATCAGTAAATTTAAATCTATAAATTGTTTATACAATTAAACAAATCAGACATCCAGAAATGTTGAACATTAAAGAAGGTGACTTTTCATTTTATAATTTAGAAAGAAAGATGAAAGGAAACAATTTCTTAGTGAGTAAATATTGCTGGTACCCTGTGTTCTGATGGGAGACAGAAGAAAAAGCACACCACTGTGGGCCAGGAGTGGCCCCACCCTGAAGAGGGGAGCATGTCCACAGTCAGACACCTTGGGAGGTGCCCTGTCCTGGATGAGAAATGCTGGTAGAAGCACAAGCAACAAAAGCAAAATAGACAAATGGGATTACATCAAACTAAAAAACTTCTGCAGGGCAAAAAACAGAGTGAAGAGACAGCCTACAAAACAGGGGAAAATACGTGCAAACTATACATATGATAAGGGGTTAATACCAAAAAATGTATGAAGAACTCAAATAACTCAATAGCTACACAACAAATAATCTTATTTTTAAAATATGACCGGGCGCAGTCTCTTATGCCTAAAATTCCCGCACTTTGGGAGGCCAAGGTGGGCAGATCACTTGAGACCAGGAGTTCAAGATCAACCTGGCCAACACGGTGAAACCCCGTCTCTACTAAAAATACAAAAAACATTAGCCGGGCCTGGTGGCGGGCACCCGTAGTCCCAGCTACTGGAGAGGCTGAGGCAGAAGAATGGCATGAACATGGGAGGCAGAGCTTGCAGTAAGCCGAGATCGTGCCGCTGCACTCTAGCCTGGGCGACAGAGCGACACTCCGTCTCAAACAAACAAACAAACAAAAATTTGCCAGGCATGATGGCACATGCCTGTAATCCCAGTTACTCAAGTGGCTGAGGCAGGAAAATCACTTGAACCCGGGAGGTGGAGGTTGCAGTGAGCCAAGATTGTGCCACTGCACTCCAGCCTGGGGGACACAGCAAGACTCTGTCTCAAAAAATAAAAAATAAATAAATAATTTAAAAAATTTTTAAAGGCAGGCCAGGCCTGGTGGCTCACGCCTGTAATCCCAGCATTTTGGGAGGCCAAAGCAGGCAGAACACCTGAGGTCAAGAGTTCAAGGCCAGCCTGGCCAACATGGTGAAACCCTGTCTCTACTAAAAATACAAAAATTAGCCGGGCATGGTGGTGTGCCACTGTAATTCCAGATATTCAGGAGGCTGAGGCAGGAGAATCACTTGAACCCAGGAGGCAGAAGTTGCAGTGAGCTGAGATCATACCACTGCACTTCAGCCTGGGCAACAGAGCGAGACTCCATCCCAAAAAAAAAAAAAAAATAGACAAAGGACCTGGCTAGACATTTCTCGAAAGAAGGTGCAAATGGCCAACAGGTATATGAAAAAGGCTCAACATCACTGATCATCAGAGCAATGCAAATTTAAACCACAGTGAGATGTCACCTCCTACCTCATAGAGAGGTTATTATCAAAAAGACAAAAGACAATGAGTGTTGGCAAGGATGTGGAGAAAGGAACCCTTGCACACTGCTGGCGGGAATGTAAATTAGTACAGCCACTAAATTCCATCCTCTGTGTGTTTGGAAAACAGTATGGAGGTTCCTCATGGAATTGAAATTAGAACTACCATGTGATCCAACAATCCCACTTCTGGGTATCCTTATATTCAAAGAAAATGAAATCAGTATGTTGAAGAGATATTTGCATATCCATGTTCATTGCAGCACTATTCACAGTACTTGAATCAATCAAGCCAAGCTATTGGCTTTGCTTAATGAACAGTACTTCAAGTAAGTAGCCAAGATATGAAATCAGCCTAAGTGTTCATCAGCAGATGAATGGATAACAAAAATGCAGTATATACACACAATGGAATATTATTAAGCCATAAAAAAGTAAGAAAATCCTGTCATTTGCAACAGGGATGAAACTGGAGGATACTATGTCACGTGAAATAAACCAGGCCCAGAAAAATAAATGCTGCATGATCTCACTCATGTGGGTGCTATAAAACTTGATCTCATAGAAGTAGAGAGTAGAACGGTGGTTAGGAGGGGCTGGGGCAGCTGGGAGGGGTAGGTATTGGGGTCATGTTTAGTGATACAAAATTTCAGTTAGATAGAAAGGAGAAGTTCAAGAGATCTATTGTACAACATGGACGCTATAGTTATAACAAAATATTCTTGAAAACTGCTAAAAGAGTTGATTTAAGCTTTCTCACCACAAAAATGATAACTATGAGGGAATGCATACATTAAGTAGCTAGATTTAGTCATCCACAACGTGTATATACTTCAAAACATCATGCTGTACATGATAAATATATACAATTTTGAATGTCACTTAAAAATAAAATATAGGAATGCAAAAATTTAAAAAGCTGACTGGGGGCCAGGCGCGGTAGCTCATGCCTGTAATCCCAGCACTTTGGGAGGCTGAGGCAGGCAGATCATGAGGTCCGGAGATCAAGACCATCCTGGCCAACGTGGTGAAACCCCATCTCTACTAAAATATAAAAAAATTAGCCGGGCGTGGTGGCGGGCGCCTGTAATCTCAGCTACTGGGGAGGCTGAGGAGGGGAGTCACTTGAACCCGGGAGGTGGAGGTTGCAGTGAGCCAAGATCGCGCCACTGCACTCCAGCCTGGGTGACAGAGCCAGACTCCATCTCAAAAAAAAAAAAAAAAAAAAAAAAACTGACTGGGAAGGCAGTCCTTGTGCAGACTGCACAAAGGAGAGAGGGGATAATGAGGAGGAGATACCCCCTCTCTATGAGCCTTATACTCTTGGGCCAGGACTTAGAAGAGTCTCAGGTGCACCAGAAAATACTACTGCCAAACTGAGGCAGAAACACTAATTATTTAGCCACCCTATGTAAAAATCTTAATGGAATAGATCCTCGTTACCTTGAGAATAAATTCCGACCTGCTTAGTTTTACATGCAACTGTGTCCTGATGCCTTATTGCCAAATATTATTTGATTTGCCCATGTCCTGCCTATAGGGAAAGAATGGTGGTAACTGTTCTCTCCTGCTTCCTGTTCCATCATTCTCATAACCTATTTCACAGAGAAAATGAAAGCCTTCTGATAGGAGCTCCCACAACTTGCCACCTCCAACCTCCAAAAGTACATAGGCAGACACCCACCTTTTCCTCCCTCTCTCCTCTTATGATGGGAGATACGTCTAACCACCCATGTTCTTATTCATACCTGGTTTTTTGTTTATTTGTTTGTTTTTTGGTTTTTTTGTTTTTTGTTTTTTGAGACAGAATCTCACTCTGTTGCCCAGGCTGGAGTACAGTGATGCAATCTCGGCTCACTGCAACCTCTGCTTCCTGGGTTTAAGCAATTATCGTGCCTCAGCCTGGGATTACAGGAATGAGCCACCAGACCGGGCTAATTTTTGTATTTTTGGTACAGATGGGGTTTTGCCATGTTGGGCAGGCTGGTCTTGAACTGCCGACCTCAGGTAATTTTGGCCTCCAAAATCAACGCCTGCCTTGGCCTCCCAAAGTGCTGGGATTACAGGCATGAGCCACCGTGCCTGGCCTCTAAAATATTTTTATTTCTTTCAGAAATATGCTATCTGTCATATGATGCTATACAAGGTTAGGATTTGGTAACTCAATGCTACAGAGTCTGTTTTTTCAGCCTTAAGATTTAATGTTAATGCTGGTCAGTTGTGCCTGAATTCCAAAAGGAGGTGAGTGTAATGAGGCATGATGGGACCCCCACTTCCCATCATGGACTGAACTAGTTTTTCAGTTTCTTTGGAATTCCCTTGGCGGAGATGAGGGGTCCATTCAGTCGAGTGGGAGGCTTAGAATTTTTCTTTCGGTTTATACACTCTCAACAGTATTCAATCATAATACCTAATAAATTGCAAAGGAAAATGTCTCACAGCATACCAAATTCTTTGGATAAAGGAAGACACCAAATAGCTGGGCACGGTGGCTCATGCCTGTAATCCCAGCACTTTGGGAGGCCGGGGCGGGCAGAACACCTGAGGTCAGGAGTTCGAGCCCAGCCTGGCCAACATGGTGAAATCCTGTCTGTACTAAAAATACAAAAATTAGCTGGGTGTGGTGGCGTGCGCCTGTAATCCCAGCTACTTCGGAGGCTGAGGCGGAAGAATCGCTTGAACCTAGGAGGCAGAGGTTGCAGTGAGCTGAGATCGTGCCATTGCACTCCAGGCTGGGAGACAGAGCAAGATTCCATCTAAAAAACAAAGCAAGACACCAAATAATCTGGACTCTAAAATGATGCTTCCCCACAATGCTCTTAAAGCAGCAATGTTCAGCTCTTGGTAGCAGAACAAACTTGACCATGGGTGTCAGGAGAATCTAGTCCTTAACAGTGTACACAGTGCTTTTTATTGCCTGGACTCCTTTAATCCTCCTGACAGCACTGTGAGCTGGCATTGTTACCCCAGTGTCGCAGATGTAGAAAGTGAGTTCTGAAACCAGGTGCAGTGGCTCACGCCTATAATCCCAGCACTGTGGGAGGCCGAGGTGGGAAGATCACTTGAGCCCAGGAGTTTGAGACCAACCTGGGCAACATAGCGAGACCCTGTCTCTAAATTTAAAAAAAGAAAGAAAGAGAGTTCTGCAGAGGTTAGGAAATTTGCAGAAGAAATATTCGTTACACTGGTAGGACAGTGCCAGATTGGAATCCAGATCTTTTTTGACCCGTTGTTTTCTGATTTCCAAATGTTTTTGCTACTTGACCATACTGAGTAATAGAGCCCATTGCACTGTATATAGTTTAGTAACTAAAATAGATGACTAGATCTAATGTCAAGAATTTTTTAAATCATTCCACACTTATTGAGCAACCTCTGAGTGTGGCTAGTGATGGAAATGCTAAAGAAAAATAGATCTTGCCTTTTAAAAGATTAGTTTGTTATAAAGGAGGTACGGTTGTGAGCAGACAAAAATACTCAGAGACCCTTACAAGGCAACCTAAGAATCTCTGATGAATTCCAAGCTGCATGATATTTCACATTTTAAAGTCTCTGGATGCATTTAAAATCAGTTGAATGTCATAGTTTACTTAGCAGCATTTGTTTTCTTTCTTGGTGGCACATAAAATAACAGGGCCTCTCTTACAATCAATAGCATCTTAGAGTCAAGGAACTATGAAATAATTAAATGGCAATTTACTTTATAGCAATGAACAAATATTTGTCAAAGGGCAAATCTTTTTTTGTCTGGAGTTAATAAAGTTAATATCTTTTACCACAAAGCTAGAGGTCAACAGTATCACTATTATTGATTGCCACTACCTGGCTCCGGCTCAACTTCCCCTTGCTCAGGATGAAAACACAGCGGGCAGTCCCTCAGCTCTGGTTTAGGGCATCTGCCACAAATTAGTCTGACAATTAGGTTAACAATTTCAAATGACAATGCAACCAATGGGTAAAAAATGCATAAAGAATCCTCATAAAGGCCAGGCAGTTTGGCTTAATTTAACCACTTTAGGAGGCTGATGGAGGAGGATCAATTGAGATAGGAGTTTGAGCTCCTATGGTACCCATGTTGGTAACTATGTTACCAGGAGAGGTAACATAGTGAGATTCCCTCCTCTGCAAAAATATATTAAAAATTCGCTGGCAGTAGTGTTGCACACCTGTAGTCCCAGGTATTCGGGAGGCTGAGGTGGCAGGATCGCTTGAGTCCAGGAGTTCTAGGCTGCAAAGAGCTATGATCGCACCACTGCTCCCCAGCTTGGGCAACAGAACAAGATCCTCTCTCAAAAAAAGAAAAATAGGCTGGGCAAAGTGGCTCATACCTGTAATCCCAGTACTTCGACAGGACAAGGCAGACGAATTGCTTGAGCCTAGGAGTTTGAGACCAGCCTGGGCAACATGGAGAAACCTTGTCTCTATAAAAAATAGAAAAATTAGGTGTGCACCTGCAGTCCCAGCTACTCCGGAGGCTAAGGTGGGAGGATCACTTGAGCCAGGGAGTTCGAAGCTGCAGTAACCAAGATCGTGCCACTGCACTCCAGCCTGGGCAACAGAGTGAGATCCTGTATCAAAAAAGAAAAGAGAGGCCGGGTGCAATGGCTCACGCCTGTAATCCCAGCACTTTGGGAGGCTGAGGCAGGCAGATCACGAGGTCAGGAGATTGAGACCATCCTGGCTAACACAGTGAAACCCCGTCTCTACCAAAAATACAAAAAATTAGCCGGGTGTGATGGCAGGCGCCTGTAGTCCCAGCTACTCGGGAGGCTGAGGCAGGAGAATGGCATGAACCCGGGAGGCGGAGCTTGCAGTGAGCAGAGATCACGCCACTGCACTCTAGCCTGGGCGACAGAGCGAGACTCCATCTCAAAAAAAAAAAAAAGAAAAAAAAAAAAGAAAGAAAAGAGAAAGAATCCTCATGTAGGCAGAATATTAGAACAAATGAGACGACAAGAGAGGTCAAACAGAAGGACCACACAGTGTTCATGGACACAGTGTTTGAGGGACACTTTCAAAGAAGTCAGTTTCAAGGAGTGAGTCCAAGGGGGAAGCTGAACATTCAGAGAGTATTTGGAAAGCAGTGCCATATGTAGATGTAGATACAGATCGGAAAAGCCAGAGTGACAGAGTACAAAGCATTATGGATGCTGACACCACAGACATGAGTTCAAATCCTCACCAAGCCACACGTTAGTTGTTGCCTGGGAAAGTTACTTAATTATTTTGAGCATCAATTTCCTCCTTTTTTATTATTTTTAATTTTTTCATCTACAAATAGACTTTATTTGATGTAATATGATAAAACATTTTCAAGTTTGACAATATGTATCTGATCATAAATAATCACTTAATTATGAATATAAGTATATACGGTCACATTAGCAAATCTGCAGTTCAGGAATGTGTACAAGCTTTGTCTGAAAGGACAGTGCCTTCTTCCCATTTCAGGAAAGGCAGCCCTTCCCCATGTGTGGTAAGAAGCAATGTCAATGAGAGTTGGAAGAAGTCCATAATCCGTGTCGAAATTCCACTTTATCCTGAGAGGGCAGCTTGCTTTATTGTAGAAAAATAATATTCTCTTTCAGTTATCTCTTATCAAATAAAGGATTGCATTCATTTTTCCCCTTGTAGGTATAGGTACTCTTCTTTTCTCATCTACTTTCTGTCTCCTTAGCTCATACTTATTACACAGTTGGTTATATATATATATATATATATATATATATCTGCAGAGAGACCTTTTCTGTTCCCTTACCTGCCCTTCATGTCTACCATTTGTTGCTGGGTAGGGGTGGGAGTCACGGGACAGAATTGCTTTGGCACACAATTGATTTAAGATACAGAGAACAGGCTAGGCACAGTGGCTCACACCTGTAATCTCAGCACTTTGGGAGGCCAAGACAGGTAGATCATCTGAGGTCAGGAGTTCAAGACCAGCCCGGCCAACATGGTGAAATCCGTCTCTACTAAAAATACAAAAATTAGCCAGGTGTGGTGGCAGGTGCCTGTAATCTCAGCTACTTGGGAGGCAGAGGCAGGAGAATTACTTAAACCCAGGAGGTGGAGGTTGCAATGAGCCGAGATCGCACCACTGCACTCCAGCCTGGGAGACAGGGTGGGTGAGACACTGCCTTAAAATAAAAAATAAAAATAAATACAGAGAACAAAGTATCTAGAAGGAACAGACTGGTGTTCTGGAGCATTTCCCAAGAGTGGTTCAGGTGACTTCCGCTTCACACAATTTGGTTTAATACAATGCTGCTCAACAAGAATGAACATGTTTATGTCCCCATCTCCAGAAGCATCACAACTTTTCATGGACAACCCATTATTCCCACACTTTCTCTATATAACTTACAGTTATGGACCATCCTGTGGGATGGTCCATGGCCCCACTGCACCCTTGTGAAAAATGAGAGTCAAAAACATGCCAATAATCATGTTAATGACAATACAGTTGGGTAGCTCTCGCACTTCACTGAGATAAAAATCCTCATGGAAGGCATCCCCCTCACGTCTCAGGACCCTTCAGAGCACAAGAAAAAGCTTTGCTCTGGTTGTATGCTGCTCTCCATCCTGAGACCTGTTCCTGAGCTACACCATAACAATAAGGGAGTTAACAAAGAAGTACATTAGTGGGGAAGTTACAGGGACCCTGCAGAAAAGCCAAACTGTTTGACAGAAGCTTGAAACAAACACTGCTCTGGGAAATCATTTGTATTAGCTGATGACTGGGTTCTGTTTTCTAACATGGACATGCAACATATTCAATACTATGCTTACCACGGTTTGCTTGGTAAACCCTTCTGTCACACAACAAAATACATTCTGTCTCATGAATGATTCCCGAATATTCACCACAAGACCTAGACTCCGAAGCATGGGAAGTGTGCATTGGAACTTTCTTGCACTTGCATGGATTTGGACATGTGCTAAGAACCTGAAACTGCTTCCTTTCTGGAACTCAACTCTGTCAATGTGCTTACTGCTGAGATGATCTGCTATCTTAAACTGAGAACACAAAATAACACTGATCCACGGAAAAAAGGAGAGGTCACCATCTCCCTCATAAGATATTTTGTACATCAGGTCACCCTGTTTGTCACGTTTTAGCCATCCTAAGAAAGGACAGAAGCCACATTCCATTCTGCAGTCTTGGCAAATGACTTTCTTCTGTTTCCACCTCTATTTTGCCTTGTTTATTTCATCTCCATTATCCTGCTTTCAGTCACAAATCATGACTTTTTTCTACAGTAGTCAGAGTTTTGTAGGACAAACTCAGGTCTCTCTGGCCTCTCAGCAAGCTTCAGGGCTTCATGCATGCCTGCAGCAGAGAGTGTCCGGTTGATTTTCTGGTACTGGCACTGGAGCCAGCTGTGATAGGTGGTCCTCAGGTCCCGGTTGAAGAAGTCATACATAAAAGGGTTAAAGAGAGAGTTTGCATAGCCCAGCCATGGAAATATCCTCTCCGTTAACGGTGGGATGCAGCTGCAGGCAGTGTCACAGAGGAAGGGTCTGGCTGTCAAGAGGAGGAAAAAGGGTAGCCAGCACAGGGTGAAGGCCCGGACGATGATCCCCAGGGTAGTCGCCGCTTTCTATTCCAGCTTAAAGATGGAGATATTTTCCCTTTCATGCCTGAGGAGTCTCGACGGGTTTACACACCCTTCCACCTCCTTCTGGAACTTCACTGTGCCATTCGGGGTGACTGCTGCTGTCTGGCTTCACTCGAGGGAAGCCGGGGAACCTGTGTTAGGCTGCGCTTTTCCTGAAGGCCTTGTAAATCTGGTAGTACATGAAAAGCATGACGGACATGAAGATTAGGATGCCACTGCGGTGGAGTAAATCGTGTAGCCAAAGTCTTGACTGACCAAGCACACCTTATCATCATTTACATTCTGAGCCCAACCAAAGAGTGGGAGGTAAAGTCACAGAGGCGGAGAGAAGGCAGACAGAATCATCTTCGCCATGCATTTCCCATTCTGCCTCATAGGGTACGTGAGAGGCCTCCTGATCCCAAGGTACCTGTCGATGCTGATCACGTACAGGGTCAAGATCCAGGCCGTGCAGCATATGACATTCATGGAGAAGAAGACGTTACAGAAAAAGTGTCCAAAGATCCACTTGCCCCCGATGAGGTCGGTGACACTGATGAAGGGCATGACCGCCACGGCCACCGAAAGGTTGGCCAGCGCCATGGACACGATCAGGTAGTTGGAAGGCTGGCGGAGCTTCTTGACGCGCACAGAGATACCACTAGGCAGTTGCCCGCGATCGTCAGCAGCTAGATGAGCGTCAGGACTGAGGCGATGACAACTTTCTCGGCCCTTTCTTGATTTGCTCCCCGCGGCCGGAGGCATTGTCCGGGGGTGCGTCCCAGGTGGGCGCCAGGCTGGCCGTCACCTCGAGGACTCCGCTCAGCAGATGCGGCGTACCGGAGCCCGCGACCGGGTCGGCGCCACCGTCTGGGCTCAGGTCGGGCAGCCTGCCCCCCACCTCTGGCAGGAGGGAAGAGCGGAGGCGCCCGTAGAGGTCCGGGTGGCTGCTGTTAACATCCATCACCGCGCCGCCGTGCGGCGCTGCCCAAGAAGCCGCCCCCCCCCCCCCCCCCCCCCCCCCGGCCCCCACAGGCTCCGGCTTTCGGCCCCGGGGCTTCAATTCGCGGGTTCACCTCCGCCTGGCCCAGCTTGAGGCCTGCGCGGGCTGCTGGGGAGCGCCAGGCTCGGCCTCCGGGCTCCGCCAGTCCCAGACCCCCGGCCGCTGCGTGAAACGCGGGAGCGCTGCCTAGCGGGGACTCCCTGCGGGAGGGGCCTCGGACCCCGACGGACGCCGGGCACGCGCGGGCTCGCTGGCGCTCCGGCGCGGCTCGGCAGGCGGCTCCACAGCCCGCAGCAGCCGCGCGGCTCGAAGCAATGGAGGATCAGGCAGCGGCAGAAGTTTCCGTTTCCTCCTTTTTAAATGGCTCCAAAATATTTCTTGTCGGTGGTGTGTGGAGTAGAGATATATTTGTAAAATACTTGACAGAAAGCAGGCACTTAACCCAGTAAATAGTGACAAAATTGGTGAGAAGATTTTTTAATAGGCATGAACGAGAAAAGTCATGCTTAGAAAAGTCACCTGGAAACTGTGATTTAGAGAGATGGTGGGAAAGAGTGGCAGCAGGAAAGTGGTTTGGATGCTCTTTCAATGGTCTAGAAGAGGTCATGGGGCGGGGGTAGAGGGACGGCTACCAAGACAGGGAGCCTGGCCGCCGCTGTACCGGCGGCATCGAGCCTTCGGTAGAGGACCGAAGAAGCGTGAGCAACCCGGGACTCGGAGATTGGAGCCCAGGCACCTGAGAGAGGACGCGGCGGTGGACCGGCCTAGGGAGGATGTTCCCCACCACCGCTGCCTAAAGCCACTCCAGGCGAGAATCGCTTTCCAGAGCCCCAGCGGATAGGTTAGACTCAGAATAAGAGGAGGGGTCGGCGGAGGGGTACCGCCTGAGGCCTGCTGCTGGGTTCCCTCCCCAGACACCCGCGGAAAGCCCGAAAGGAGGCGGAGCACGGCCCAGCGGCTCGCCACGCCGGTCCTACCCCTTGCTTCGCTGCCTCGCGTCCTCACCTCACTGCCCTGCCGCCCTGGTGCCCTGCCGCCCTGCTGCCCGCGCTTTGCATCACTGCCCCGCCCTCTCTCCGCCCGCTCGCCTCGCCTCGCCGCCCCGCCCTCCCTCTCCGCCTCTTCACCTCGCCGTCCCGCCCCCTTGCCTCGCCGCCCTGCTGAATTGTCGCCCCGCCCTCTACCACGCCCTCTGGCCCCTGCCTCTAGCCCCGCCTCTCGCCTCGCCGCCTCGCCGCCCCGCCGCCCAGCCGCCCCGCCGCCCCGCCGCCCTGCAGCCGGTGGTCGCTGCCGGTGGTGCTCCATCGCCCCCGCCACCTCACGTCCTCCCGTGCGTCGGGAGCGTCTCGGCTACACCATGTTGGGCATGATCAAGAACTCGCTGTTCGGAAGCGTAGAGACGTGGCCTTGGCAGGTCCTAAGCAAAGGGGACAAGGTAGGCCCTCAGGGCTGCCGAGGACCTGAAGGATTGCTGCGTCCCACCCCCACCCTCTTCGGGACTGTAGCGGGTGCTGAGGGGCAGGTGGGGGCAGGAATGTGCTATCGAAGGTTCGTTCTGGTGTCTGTCACGAGTGCGGCTCTCCACTGCCCAGCACTTGGACTGGGAAGAAAAGGAGTGAGAGGTCCCCCTGCAGCCGGTGGTGGGAGGAGGGGGGTAGACAGGAGAGATTGATCCAAGGAGAGAATCCCAACCTGGGGAATTGGGCACTGCCTGTTGAATGCGTTCTTTCGTTTAAATATTCCAAACATTCCGAACAGTTTGATTTGTTGAGAGACACTCGGTTGCAGAAATGAGTGTGGCAAGAAACTCCCAAGTACTAGAGTACTGAGGACAGTAGCCCCCTTTATCCCCGGTTTCAGTTACCCGTGGTGAGCTGCTGTCCATAACTATTAAATGGAAAATTCCAGAAATACAAAAGTCCTGAGTTTTAAGTTTCCGGCCATTCTGCATAGCAGGATGAAATCTTGATTCCTGGGACCGGAATGCCCCTTTGTTCAAGGTCAGCCTCCTATCTCTAGTACCCGCCCTTAGTCACTTAGTAGCTAGCGTGGTGATCGGATCGACCGTGGTGGTATTCAAGTAACCCTTATTTTACTTAGTAATGGCCCCAAAGTGCAAACTTAGCAATGCTGGCATATTGTTGTAACTGCTGTATTTTATTATTGTTGTTCATCTCTTACTGTACCTAATTGATAGGTTAAACATTATCATAGGTATGTATGTATAGGAAAAAACATAGTAGATACAGGGTTTAGTTCTGTCCACAGTTTCAGGTATCCACTGGGGGGTTTGGAAGGTATCTGCTGTAGATAAGGGGGACTACTGTGTAAAAGAACAAGACCTGTGCAGAATAGAAATAAATGCACTAGGCAGGGAGCACAGGGGTGGTCAATTCTGCGGGGGGGCTATGATGGGGCCTTCAGTGGAGTGTCCTGAGCTGGGCCTCAGGGATATGTAGGAGTGCACACAACAGAGAAGAGCATGCACAAAGGCCCAGAGCTGTACCATTGCTTTTGGCCAATTAGATCCACTGGAGTTGGGTACCTAGAATACAGAATGAGTGAGGAGAGCATAATTGCTGTCTTCCCCCAAATTTATATCAGTGCTAACATGAGCTAACTGGGCTGCACCCCTGAAAACAAGGAGAGTGCTGCTAGATTATAATCTCCTGTAGACAGGTAGTTTGAACATTGCAGCTGTATATAGAGCTCCCAATACGATGCCTCATTTGTGAAAGGACTGTATTGCCTGGGGGCCAAGTTCTGATACCTAGTACAATGATCTTCATATCACGAAAGCCCTCAATTAGACTCTAATCTGAACTCTTTGAGCAACCAAAGACCTTTCACCTGTTCTAATCTCTGTTTCCCCAACTCTATGTAGAATGAACAATTTAGCCCTGATCAGAGGTCCCACATTTGAATACCTGCAGCAGCCAGGCAGGTAATGGAAATGGATGGTGCTAGCTGTTTTAGGCTATAAGGCATGGTGGGGACTGAGGCAAATCAGAGAGTGAACTCAGGTCCCCATCTATAGAGGGCAGTTCCAGCCACTTGTTGCTATGCAGTGATATGATATGAAACATTGTTGCCAAATTCTTAAGGAAAACCATGTATCCAGATTCTTATGCGAAATCACCCAATTTAAAATTAATTCAACAACAACTAGTTTTTGAGTGCTATGTGCCAGGCACTCTTCTAGGCAACAGGATAAAAGAGTAAAACCAGCAAAAGTCTCTGCCCCCATGGAACTTATGTTTTATTGGCTAATGAACAAATAAAATGTATCATGGATCAGATAGTGATCAGTGCTGTGAAGAAAAGCAAGCAGGGAAGGGGAGTGAGGAATAGGGAGTGTTAGGAGTGAGGCTTTGGTTTTGAGTAGGGCAACTGACATAGTTGTGCATAGGCTGGACACACATGCAATAAGGATGCCAGTTATTAATATCAGTCTTGCTCTGAACATCCAGAGAACCCACCCAAGCCAACACAGAGCTGTCTATCCACCTCCCTGGGCAATGAAAAAGGCACCTGGTAAGGTCTGCAGCATCACTGGCCTCCCCATCAGGTAGTTGCCCTGCTCAAAACTTTCACAGCCTTTCTCCTAACAGCCCTGATGAAGGTTCCTGTGGTTCTCACACTTTAAGAATCCACGTGTTCTTGCTTTTTGTCATGGAATGGGACTCACTTTGTCTTTTTGAGTTGATGATGATGGCCCACACAGGCGGAGAGTCTGGACTGGTTCGTAGCATGTACCCTCAGATTCCTTCCTCACCCATTCCCTGCTCTGCTATCTCCCTGTGGAGTGGAAACTGACCCATTTAGCCTGTTTGCCAGGTCAAATGTCAACTGGCAGCCAGCTACGTTTGCTCAGTGGGAGTCACTACTGGGAGATAAGAGGGGAGAAACCAGAGTATTTCTTCTCCTTCTCCACTCCATCAGAGCCATACTACTAGGACCTTCTCTGTGGCTTCGGCTTTGGCTACACAGGCCACCGTGGTTCTAGCTCCTACCCAGTAACCTAGGTATCTGAACTTAGGTAACAGGTAATCCTCCCTCTATGTCTCCTAGGGTGCTTACTAACCTCTAGGTTGCCTGTCTGTTCCCTGCTGGCATCTCAGTCCCTCTGTTATCTATGTAACCAATTCCTTGCATTGAGGTGCCTCTGCTCTAAATACTCTGGTAGTTTCTGTTTCCTGTTTGATTCGTATTGATGCAACGTCACCTGCCGTTAATTTGGGGCCTCTAAGATAAGGAGAACTCCCTAATAAGCATCTTCTCTCAGCGTTTGATGGGAATATGGGGCCATATGGGATATTAGTACCAGGTTGAAGCAAATCATTTAACCCAAATGAACTTCAGTTTCTGCAGCTGTAAAATGGGTATAAAAATATCTTTTCCATCTATTTCCAGAGTTACTATAAATATTAATTTCTTTAAAACCATGAAGACATTTTGTAAAGTAGTAGACACATTCTACAAATATAGTAATAGCATTATATCAGTGCTCATCTCAGCTTCATTATTTCTAGCTGTGTGGTCACAGGCCAACTTAGCCCCTCTGAAGCTAATTGTGGGAGAAAATAATAGTTCATATCTTAATAGATTATTTTGAAGTCAAATGAGATAACCAATTGTGAAATTGTTCAATACTAGTACTTGGTTGGAGATGGAAATGGTTAGCTTCCCCCTAGTTTTACGGTAAAGTGTGGGTAAGTTACTTAATATCCCCTGTGAGCCCTTGAATTCCTCAACTCTAAGATGAGAATAACAATGCCAATGGGAAATTAATTAATTATGCATAGATACTTGTAAATCTTTTTTTTTTTTTTTTTTGAGATGGAGTCTCGCTCTGTCCCCCAGGCTGGAGTGCAGTGGCCGGATCTCAGCTCACTGCAAGCTCCACCTCCCGGGTTTAAGCCATTCTCCTGCCTCAGCCTCCCGAGTAGCTGGGACGTGGTGGCGGGCGCCTGTACGTCCCAGCTAGTTTTTTGCGTTTTTTAGTAGAGACGGGGTTTCACCATGTTAGCCAGGATGGTCTCGATCTCCTGACCTCGTGATCCACCCGTCTCGGCCTCCCAAAGTGCTGGGATTACAGGCTTGAGCCACAGCACCCAGCCTGTAAATCTTTTTTTTTAAATATACAAACGTAAGGGTATTATTTTTGAAGAGAACCTCTCCCTGAAATTATCTTTTATCCTGGAAACAGCCTGAGTCAGAAACTATTGTCCACTCTCCTGGGCAAATGATGGCATACCATGTTCCCCATATAGCATGGGCTTCAGGCTCACCAGATGTTCAGGACTGATTCCAAGTACTTGGCAGGAAGGCCAGTACTGCTGCAGACCTTATCAGGTGCCTTCTTAATTGCTCAAGGAGGGAGAAGGATAGACAGCTCTCTGTGTTAGATTGGGTGGGTCTTTGGATGCTCAGAGCAGGACTGATATTAGTAACTGACATCCTTATCAGATTTGTGTCTGGCCTGTGCACACAGGTTAAGACCTGATAGCCTGACTTTGAGTCCTGGCTCCACTATTCACCCACTGCAGTTTGGGCATGTTACTTAACCTCTTGTTCCCCAGTTTCATCTGAAAATGAAGATTAAAGCACTAACTTCTTTACAGTGTTATTGGAGAAATTGAACGAATGAATCCATGTAAAGCATTTAAAATAACACCAGACAAATAGAAAGTACTCTGTCAGGTTAATTATTATGATCAGTATTTTCTTGTAATGAGAAAGCAGGCTTCCAGCATTAGCATGTATACCGACTACATGAAGTGGCAAGAACTGACCTTTCAAAGGACTTGCAAATCCCATAGCCAGAGGCATTCTTGTTAGACCTTTGTCTGGGACTTGAACTTGACCAAGGTTCCCATTGAATGTTGAAAATTGATTTTTGTAGCCACAGGCCAAAATCTCTATCTAGGAACTGATTGGGAGCGTAGACTAATGGAGATGGGGTGAAGGAGGGCTATTATTGTGTTCCATGTCACAAGCAAATGCACTAAAGATGTTAAATTTTAAGAATCAAGACTGTGTTAGCTTAGCTGCCTTATTCTCTACAGCAGTAGAGAATTCTAGTTAAATAAATTTAAATAGAGCTCCCTGGAGAACTAGAATAGTTTTACAATTCCGTCTCTCAAGCCTGAATTTTCACAGTGGTCCCGTGGTTCAAATGAGTAGTTATGGATACAGATGCTATGAAAACAAGTGGTCCCTGCACTGGAACTGGTTTAATGCATTGTGGCCCAGCTTTTCTCCAGGAGATCCTATTAGACGAGGTCCTCATCTCTCTGCCCACCTATTTTGGCTCTTGTATTCCTTGTCATTAGAGTAAAACTAGGTTTTACTCTGCATCTCTCCTTTCTCACAAATATTTGTAGAGTGGCTACAATATGCAAGACGTGGTACATCTACGTACAGAGAGATAGAACGGTGAACAAGAGAAACAGTCCTGACCCTGTGGGGCTTATGGGTGGGAGTTTAACACATCATTTAATTGTAATGACAAGAAGGATTGTGTTATGAAAGTACAGTGTGGGTAAGAACATCATAGGGAACCTATTTTAAGTCAGGATCCTCTCTGAGGAAATAACTTTTAGGTTGGAGCCTGTTAGATGAATAGGGAGGTACCAGGCAAAGGCAGGAGGAGAATGCTCCAGGGAGAGGGAGCAGCAGACACAGAGGCCCTGGTGTGGAAATGACCGTGGCATCAAAGGAAACAGCAGAAGGCTGCAGAACAGGTGCTGTGAGTGTGGCTGGCAAAATGGGTACAAGCTCAGTGGTGTCTGCGTCATCAAGGGCAGGTTAAGAACTTGGTGAATGAATGCCTTTAGGCAGGGGATTAATTAACACAGATTGGTGTAGAGTGCCCTATATATGCTCTCTGGACAATCCCAACCTCATTCACAGCTCTAGTCTCCCCTTATGCTGATGACTCCCAGATTTACAACTCTATGCCAGTCCCTTGCTAAGTTCCAGAGCTGTATGTCCAACGGCCCAATGGACAGTTTGCTCATCTGTATCAGGAGGAGGTGAACTGATGGACACATAAGACCCCTTCCAGCTCTAGAGTTATCTGACATTAGGGGTTCCTAGAAAGGAGAGATCACTCAGGAGAAGGAGGTGGTGGAGATGAGCCAAGCCTTAAAGGATGATAGGTGTATCATGGGGGACTTGGCTCTCCGAGTCGAGCTGGAGTCCTTTCTTGGCAGCCTTTCTTTCCTTGCTGTGGACTTTCTACCTGGAGAACAGGCCGAATGCCCAGGTGGCTCGTGCCATTTTATAGATCTCTTTTCTGCTGCAGAGACCCTCCATTCAAGACCCAGACATACTTGCAAAATCCTATGTTTTGTAACATAGGATTTTGGTCACAAATGTCAGTTGAACGAATGTAGGGTAGATGAACTGGCTCGCTATCAAATCACCATCACTGGACGAATGGTTACAAAATCCAACTCCCACGACAGCGTCTGAGTTCTTCTGAGATCTGGACCCTGCCAGAACACGTTTTTTGTGTCCTGCTGGATGGTCTTTGCTCCAGCCACAACTATTTGTACTATTTGTACCCACAGTCAGCATACTGTTCTTGACCTCTCCTCATTTACTCCTGGGGTACCCACTGCCTGGAGTCTCCTCCCCCAAATGATCAGAGCATTTACCGCCTTGTGCAATAATTTGTGTAATTCTCCTCACCACCCTCCTGAGTATCCCTATCATATTCATCTCCAAATCTGTAGCACCTGGCAAAGGTTTTCGATAATGCTTATTCCATGAATCAATGAAGTCATGACTGGATGTCCAGTGGGTGATCTGTAACCACCTCAAAGTCAGCTTGACCTCCCCAAACATGTTATCACATGCACCCATGCCCCTTAAACTAACCTAAGTGGTCCTTTCCTGTGTTCCCATACTGCCCTGGCACTCCTCGCCCCCTAAAAATGTCATCAGATGATAATCTTCTGTTTTCCTGGCATCTTCCCTTATTAGGCCATGCCGATCCTGATATCAGGAACCAAGACTTTCATCTCTGTCTTATAGCACCTGGAACAATGTTCAGCACATAGTAGATGCTCAGTAGTTGTTGGTTAAATGAATAAAAGAAGAAAAGAAAGACGAAAGGAAAGAGCCAGTTAGCTCTTTCTCCAGTGAGATCTTGTCTTTGGTTTTCCCGTTTGTAAAAGAAGTAACTGCCTAAAATGACTTCTGATACCTCTGTTCTGAATTTGACACGGGCATACAACTGTCCGCCCACAGTGTCTAACACAGTGGCTAAAGAGAGAGGTTACAGACTAGGCAACATTGCAAGACCCCATCTGAAAGAGAGAGAGAGAGAGAGAGGAAAAGAAAAAAAAAAAGCTAAGACACTTTGGGAGGCTGATGTAGGTGGGTCACTTGAGCTCAGGAGTTTGAGACCAGAATTGGGCAACGTGGTGAAACCTCTGTCTCTACAAAAGAAGACAGAAAAAAATACAAAAAAATTAGCTGGACATGGTGGCACACACCTGTAATCCCAGCTATTCAGGAGGATGAGGTGGGAGGATCACATGAGCCCAGGAGGTTGAAGCTACAATGAGCCAAGATTGTGCCACTGCACTCCAGCCTGAGCAGCCATGAGACCCTGTAAGAAAGGGAGGAAGGGAGGGAGGGAGGGAGGGAGGGAGGGAGGGAGGGAGGGAGGGAGGAAGGAAGGAAGGAAGGAAGGAAGGAAGGAGAGAGAGAAAGAGAAAGAAAGAAAAAAGAAAGAAAGAAAGAAAAAGAAAGAGAAAGAAAGAAAGAAAAGAAAGAAAAAAAGAAGGAGGATAAAGAAAAGAAAGAGAGGTTTAAATGCTCACTTCACCCCCCATAGCTATAGAGAAACTTGCAGTGAATATGAGACTAAAGTACACTGGAGTTTGGCAACTGGAATTTTTGTTTCAGTTTCACCATTCGGTAGTTACATCACTTTGAGCAACTTAGTCTCTCTCTGGTTCTTCATTTTCTCCTTGATAAAATTAGTTAGATTAGG
The DNA here is from genome assembly GCF_008728515.1 of Papio anubis. NCBI lineage: Eukaryota > Metazoa > Chordata > Mammalia > Primates > Cercopithecidae > Papio > Papio anubis. The sequence goes on along the minus strand of NC_044984.1, from coordinate 12,483,618 downwards.
TAAACTTGAAAACCAGTTTAAGTTCTGAACTTCTGTGATTCATAAGATAGTGTTTCTGGAATATAAAACATTACAAGTGCCAAGAGTAGGTGTGTACTTAAATGAAAGGGGATTCTGGAATTCTCTGTTGCAACAGAAAGAGCAAAACACCCTAAGTTTACTTAACAGTTTGCTACTGAAGGCTCTTTGGAAGTGTCAGATTCACCAGATGGAGGGCTTCACAGCAGCCTCAGAATGATTCGGCACAGTGCCCCAAAGTCAAGGCTGACTTGCTGCCTCATGATTCCTGGTCTGGCGCAATTTCCTCTACCCCATGTGAAGTGGGGGTTAAGTAGGAACTTGGCACTCAGGGTTAAAATTACAATATTAAGGCCGGGCGCAGTGGCTCACACCTGTAATCCCAGGACTTTGGGAGGCTAGGGTGGACAGAACACCTGGGATCAGGAGTTTGAGACCAATCTGCCCAACGTGGCAAACCCCATCTCTACTAAAAATACAAAAATTAGCTGGGAGTGGTGGCGCGTGCCTGTAGTCTCAGCTACATAGGAGACTGAGGCAGAAGAATTGCTTGAACCTGGGAGGCAGAGGTTGCAGTTAGCAGAGATCACACCACTGCACTCCAGCCTGGGTGACAGAGTGAGACTCTGTCTCAAAAATAAAAGAAATATTAAATATGCTCATTGAGACTACACTTGCCACTCACAACCCTACACTCCTGCCTTCCTCCAGAGACACCTTCTGTCCCCCCGGGAGTCACACCCTCTTCCGTAGTTGAGAATCGTCAGTCTAGGATATTATATGGAAACCTATTTGACCAATCTAGGGCAGCCAGGTTTCCTACCACGTGTCTGTTTTTCATAATCATTATTAGGAGAGACAGCACCTTAATCAAATAAATATCTGTTGCACTTCTAACATGTAAAGCTTTGTGGTATAGTTTCTGCCCATAAAGGCTTTATTGCAGATTGTTAAAACTATAATAATGTTTCATTATCAGATGGTAAAATTAACACAGACCAACTTTTCTTCTTCTAATGGAATAGAATAAAATTCACTCCAGTAGAGTAGAAGAGAAGAAAACAGGATAGGGGAAGGAACAACAACAACAACAAGAACCAGGATGCATCTCATCCATAAGGGTAAAGCATTACTTTGTGAAACTTTATTTTAACTATGTGTATGTTCATGATAAGACAGCCTGTAAAAAATGCTTTCCTTCTTGTGGATTGTAATTTCTTTTCAAAGTTTGAAGAACACTTCCTTACAGTATGTCCAGGAATACAAAATTAAATTATATGAGCGATCATGTGGCAAGGAGCAGGAGGTGTGCTGAAGAACTGTGGAGGTCCATAATGAGTCTAAACACCAGGGAAAGGACAGTCCAAGGACAGGGCCTCAATGCAGAAAGTGGTGATGCGGAGATGAAAGAAGGATTTACGTGAAAGGAGACAATGGAGCTGAGCATTAAGCAGATTGGGAGGCTGTGATTTAGTGAGACAAGAGTTTGGGAGAGGATATGCTGTGTCTGGGAGCGCGGTGTGAACAGAACTAGAGTCACCCCTTCCTGTCTGTGGGTTCTGGATCCACGGATTCAACCAACCACAGATGGGAAATATTTTTTTTAAATGGCAATACAGTAATAAAAAATACATAAATCAACAGTAGAGGCCAAGCGTAGTGTAACTGCCTGTTGGGTTCACCTTGCCTGCTGCCTAGATAGAACCAATTTATCAAGACAGGGGAATTGTAATGGAGAAAGAGTAATTCATGCAGAGCCAGCTCTGCGGGAAGCTGGAGTTTTATTATTACTCAAATCGGTCTCCCTGAGCATTCGGGGGTGAGATTTTTTAAAGATAATTTGGCAGGTAGGGGCTTAGGGAGTGGGGAGTGCTGATTGGTCAGGTTGGAGATGGAATCATGGGGGAGTCGATGTTAGGTTTTCTTGCTGTCTTCTGTTCTTCGGTGCAATGGCAGAACTGGCTGGGCCAGATTACTGGTCTGAGTGGTGTCAGCTGATCCATCGAGTGCAGAGTCTGGAAAATATCTCAAACACTGATCTTAGATTTTACAATAGTGATGTTATCCCCAGGAGCAATTTGAGGAGGTTCAGATTCTTGGAGCTAGAGGCTGCATGACCTCTAAATTGTAATTTCTAATCTTATAGCTAATTTGTTAGTCCTGCAAAGTCAGACTGGACCCCAGGCAAGAAGGGGTCTTATTGGGAAAGGGCTGTTACCAATTTTCTTTCAGAGTCAAACCATGAACTGAATTCCTTCCCACAGTTAGTTCGGCCTATGCCCAGGAATCCCACAAGGACAGCTTAAGGGTTAGAAACAAGATAGAGTCAGTGAAGTCTGATTTCTTTTACTGTCATAATTTCCTCACTTACAATTTTGCAAAGGCGGTTTCCATTGTGGCCCATGCCTATAATCCCAACACTGGGAAGCCAAGACAGGAGGATAGCTTGAGCCCGGGAGTTTGAGACCAGCCTGGACAACATAGGGAGACTCTACCAAAAAAAAATTTTTTTTAATTAGCAGGGCATGGTGGTATGCACCTGTTGTCCCACTTACTCAGGAGGCCAAAGTAGGAGGATTGCTTGAGCTCAGGAGGTCGAGGCTAGTGAGCCACGATCATAGCACTGCACACCAGCCTGGGTGACAGAGCGAAACACTGTCTCAAAAATAAATAAATAAATAAATAAAATATATATGTGTGTGTGTTTGTGTGTGTGTGTGTGTGTGCACAGAATAGCAACTGTTTGTTTGGGTTTTACATTGTATTAAGTATTGTAAGTAATGTAGAGATGATTTAAAGTATATAGGAGGATGTGTGTGGGTTTTACGCAAAATACTGTACCATTTTTTATCAGGGACTTGAGCATCCATGGATTTTGGTATCTATAGAGGTCCTGGATCCAATCCCCCAAGGATGCCAAGGGACAACTGAACTCTGATTCTTCTTGAATTGCAGTCCTCCTACTAGAATGAACCTAATCTTGGGGGCTTCACAGTTTTGTTGGATTGTGGTCGTTGTATTTTTTGTTTCCTCCCTTCCAAGTTTTTCTTTTTTTTATTTTTTTCTGGATCTCCTATTTGTTTAACTTTATCTTCCAACCTATTTACTGAATTTTTCTTCTCTGTTACCAGATTTTTAATTTCTGACAGCTCTTTCGCTCTCTGAGTGTTCCATTTTTGTAGCATTCTGGTTTTCAGGATGCAATATCTTCTCTTATCTCCCCAAGAATGTCAAGTATAAGATTTTCCTGCTTTGAATGTTTTCTTTACAAGAATCCCAGAACCTGTTTCTCATGGCTCTTCATACTCAGGCCTGTCCCTTCTGCTCTATGGCCATACCCACAGAGGAAAGATTTTCAGCCTTCTGTTACTGCTTCTAGAGACATCGCAAGTTGCTACTTTGTAACTCTTAAACACTGTGCCTTCTCTCTCTCGCTAGGAAGAAGTCTCCTATGAAGAAAGGGCCTGTGAAGGAGGCAAATTTGCCACAGTAGAAGTGACAGATAAGCCTGTGGATGAGGCTCTACGGGAAGCAATGCCCAAGGTCGCAAAGTATGCGGGGGGCACCAATGACAAGGGTAAGTACCCCTGCAGGACGTGGCTCTTGGTCTTGGGGGCCAGCTTTGCAAGGTCTCACTTCATCAGTGGTAAACACAAGTGAGAGGCTATAAGGCACCTGTAGCGACCTGTTTCAGCGACCCGTGAACCTCCTGCACTATGTGAACAAGCAGTTTATTGCAGGAATCTGGGGAAACCGCTCTGGTATCAGCCCAGCCTGTCCCTCAGTTGAAGGCATTCCTGCTCAATATCTCTGAGTTCCTGCTTCACTCCCAGGTGTGGGACTATATGCTCTATATATTTTTTAACCTTGCAGTGCTTATTTTGTCTTTGGAGTGGTTGACTAGGTGACGTGTGCCCACAGTAAGCTGAGCTACAGCACAAGGCAAGGCCAGCATCAGGCTGGAGATCCCCAGAGTCAGCCCCTGGTAGCTCAGATTCTGCTGGGTCCTTAGGCTCAGTGGGCAGTGAGGTTCCAGACCCTTTCTGGCAAACAAAGGGTCTGAGAATTCTTAGCCTATCCCGCTCTTAAAAACTTGGCAGTTCATGCTGGCCACCTCTCTACTTTTAAAATGATAAGCCTGAAGTCTCATGAAAGATATACCTGTTAGATGTAAACCATATTTTAAAATGAGTTTGACTCGTAAGAAGCCCTCTAATTTGGGTAGCACTTTGGAATCACTGCAAAACAAAAACGGGCCAGAAAGCAAGGGGAAAAAAGGGATGTTGTGTTTAATTTTTAGGATATTTCTCAAGCTGATAATTTAAAGAGCTAAAAACATGTATTAGCCTTAGTAACATTTACTAGAAGCTGCCCTATTAAGTAGCCATTCTTTTATTCCTTTACTTACTTAATAAAAATGCTTTAAAAAAAAAATTTACCAGGACTAAAGTAATCAGGCTTTGGAAGATATGTTAACCTGTAGGAGGTCAGGAAGAAATCTCTTCCTTCTTAATACTGTCTTAACATTTTTTTAGATGAAAATATGTATAAGAATTATGAAACTCACTAAAGAAAACCTTGAAAATAACAAAACAGTATTCCCTAATTCCCCCGTTTAATACAATCAATGTTGTCTTTTGAATATATTTTTTAGGGCTTTTTAATGTAATCTTAGTGTTCCTACAATTACATATCCTGCTTCTGTTAGTTATTATTTCATAATTATTTTCCACTAGTGCCCAAGAGTCTTCTTAGGCATAATTCCTAGCTATGTTATACGGCGTCATGTGTCTGTAATTCACATAGACATATTCCTGTTCTGAACTGAATTTATAATTCTGCTGTAATGAATATCTTATTACCTATAGCCTTTTCCATATTTTAGATTGATATTTTAAATAGGCAGTCATTAAATACTGGCTAGGCATGGTGGCTCACACCTGTAATCCCAGCACTTTGGGAGGCCAAGATGGGTAAATCACTTGAGGTCAGGAGTTTAAGACCAGCCTGGCCAACATGGCAAAACCCCATCTCTACTAAAAATACAAAAATAAGCTGGGCATGGTGGTGTGCACCTGTAATCCTAGCTACTCGGAAGGCTGAGGCACAAGAATCGCTTGAACCCAGGAACCCAGGAGGCAGAGTTTGCAGCAAGCTGATCCCACGCCACTGCCCCCTAGCCTGGGCAATAGAGCAAGACTATATCGGAGGGAAGGAAGGAAGGAAGGAAGGAAGGAAGGAAGGAAGGAAGGAAGGAAGGAAGGAAGGGAGGGAGGGAGGGAGGGAGGGAGGGAGGGAGGGAGGCTGATAATCTACAGTCATGCTATATATTGCCAAATCATTTTTTAGAGTTGTACCACTATACTCCAACCAACAGCGTATACAAATAACAGATGTTCATGTATTTCTATGTATTTTTAACACTTGAAATGTTCATTGTTAATTTCAAGAACAAAAAATACCGCCTTGAAAGACGAATGGAACTAATGTGTCTTCCACAGCCCTGAGCAAGCTCTGTCTCTGATCCCTGCCTCACTCTGTGTTTTTATGTTTTCAGGAATTGGGATGGGGATGACAGTCCCTATTTCCTTTGCCGTGTTCCCCAATGAAGATGGCTCTCTGCAGAAGAAATTAAAAGTCTGGTTCCGGATTCCAAACCAATTTCAAAGCGACCCACCAGCTCCCAGTGACAAAAGCGTTAAGATTGAGGAACGGGAAGGCATCACTGTCTATTCCATGTAAGGAGATGATCCTTCGGGCATCCATGGGTGGCGCTTGATTCCCATACCACTCCTTACATCCCCTCTAGCAAGCATTCGCATCAAATTTTTATGGTTGCTGAATTAATTTAAGTAGGAAATGCTGAATCCTAACAGTTTCTCATTTTAATTTCTTCAGGCTGCAGCACACACACATTTGCATTTTATCAGAATAAATGCCTTGGCCAGTTGTCAAATTCATGGATAGAGCTTAAGCCTTGTTTAAGTTTACAGTGAATGTCTACATTAGCCATAGCAGGGTTCTAGGAGACTCAGCAAATATCTTAAGTCAAGCCGCGGTCTGGATTCGTGGACACATGGGAAGCATAAAGGGCTGAGGAATACCTGATTTCTACCCCACACTCCCTTTAATGCCAGAGAGCAGGGAATATTTGCCAGAGCTGGGCTGCCACCCTCCTTGTTGTTCCTGGGCAGTAGTCCTTTGAGCAGAGCACACATCTATTCTCTTGTCATCCTGGTCCTGTTTCCAGGACTTCATGTGGGGTCATTTTCCCTTGACTATAGAGAATAGCAGGTGCAAATGGTTGCTAGTTTCTGTCCCTCGAGCTCCAACCTGCTCTCAGAAACCAAGTCTCTTCTAGATCATTGATGACTCCTCACGTTTGTTAAAATCCTCCCATGTGACAGGCACCAAACCAGGCTCAGGGGAAGACCAGGATCTTCACCAGAAGTAACCATAGGTGGTTTGGCTCTGCTCGGGAGCAACCTCCTGAAAAATTCATATACATATAATCTTGCACTGTACTGAGTATTGGTCCACTTTCAGGGACCTCCAAACTTGGCTGCCCTGCTGCAACGCTGCACCTGATGGTGGGACCATTTTCCCTGGAGCTGTGTAAATGTTCTGAGAATGTGAGCTTCACTGCTGTGTGCAGTCCTAGGCCAGGTGACTGCAGGGCCCCCCAGAGGACAGTGAATGTAATGCAGCTGGGAGCTGGCACCAGAGCCTCAGCTCCTGTGCTTGTCCTGCAGTCCTCATTCGGACTTCCCAGCTTCCCTTCAGAGGGTGTGAAGAAAGCAAATTAACTTAACATTATCTTTTCCTAGGGTAAAGAAGCACGTAGGGTGCAGCATTGAAGGAAGCACTCACTCTCACAGCTGTCCAAGTGCAGGATGGGGACTGAGAGTGAGCGCCTCCTTAAATCTTGTGCCCTGGGTTAGATGTCTGCTTGTCTTTTCCATTCTGTTTCCTGTGTTTGGGAAGCAGCAGGTATAATATAATGAACTTATATTTTATTTGAATTCCAGCTCTACTGCTTACTAGCAGGATGATGCTTGGGAAGTTACTCAGCCGCTTTAAGACTTAGCTTTTGCATTTGTTAAGTGCTGATAATATAACCTCCTATATATGATGTGTGTGTGTGTGTGTGCATGTAGTGTAACCTTATAGGATTATTGTTAAATATCTTTCATTATTTACTAAGATACTATTTATATGTTACCTAATGTTTATGACCTGAAGCAGGTTTTGGCAATTACCCCTTCTGTCTGTTCATTCTTATTTCGTAAGGAATGAGACAGACATGATTGAATCAGTTCACGTTAAGACTTCAAGCAGATGGGGCTAGTTTCTGATCATTTGTTTTACCAGACCCTGGGTAATGAGTGGATACATATTGTTTTCTTTTGTCTTTAACTGTTTAGTATGGGAATTTTCAAACTTATAGAAAGGTAGAAGCGTATAAGATCTTGAAACCGTATGTGCCCATCCCCCTACCAACAGCAGTGATCAACTCAAGGCCAATTCCATGTCCTGTGTATCTTCACAGCATTCACCCAGCCCTACCCTGGATTATTTTTAGGCAAATTCCAGACATTATATTATTTCATTCATAAATATTTCAGGTAACTGCTAAAGTTTTTTTTTTTAAATATAATCGCAATACCTTATTTTTTCTGAAATTTTAATAGTAATTCATGAATTTGTAATATAAAATATTCAGTGCTCGGATTTCCCCTATATCTTATTTGTTTTTGTTTTTGTTTTAGTTTTTTTTTTTTTTTTTTTTGAGACAGAGTCTCACTGTGTCACCCAGGCTGGAGTGCAGTGGTATGATCTCGGCTCACTGCAACCTCTCCCTCCCAGGTTCAAACAATTCTTGTGCCTCAGCCTCTCGGGTAGCTGGGACTACAGGCATGTGCCACCATGCCTGGCTGATTGTTTGTGTTTTTAGTAGAGACAGGGTTTCACCATGTTGGCCAGGTTGGTCTCGAACTCCTGACCTCAGTTGATCCACCCACCTCGGCTTCCCAAAGTGCTGGGATTACAGGCGTGAGCCACCGCGCCTAGCCTGTTTTTGTTTTTTTTTTTTTGTTTTTTTAGACAGAGTCTTTCTCTGTTGCCCAGGTTGGAGTGCAGTGGTGCGATCTCGATCTCGGCTCACTGCAACCTCTGCTGCCTGGGTTCAAGCGATTCTCCTGCCTCAGCCTCCCAAGTAGCTGGGATTATAGGCACCTGCCACCGCGCCTGACTAATTTTTGTAGTTTTTTAGTAGAGACGGGGTTTCACCATCTTGGCCAGGCTGGTCTTGAACTCCTGACCTTGTGATCCACCTCCCTTGGCCTCCCACAGTGCTGAGATTACAGGCGTGAGCCACCACGCCCGGCCATCATTTGTTTTAATATTTTGTTAGAATCTGGATCCAAGTCAGATCTTGCAGTACTTTTTTGTTGTTTGTTGTTAAGAGACAAGGCCTTGCTCTGTTGTCCAGGCTGGAGTGCAGTGGTGTGATCATAGCTCACTGCAGCCTCGAACTCCTGGACTCAGGTAATCCTCCCATCTCAGCCTCCCAAGTAGCTGGTACTACAGTTGCACACAACCACACCTGGCTGATGGTATATTTTTAAGCTTTTATTAATCTGTGAATTTCTTTACCAACACACCTTTACATTCTTCCTTTCCATCTGTGGATCATTTGTCCTATTATTATGTGTACTGGATTTTGCTGATTGTATTTCTGTGACATTTTACCACATCCCTCAAGCCCTGTATTGCCTGTAAATTAGTAGTTGAAACTAAAGGCTGGATCAGATTCAAGTTTTTGAAGTTTTGGTGAGAATATTTCCTAGGTAGTGGTGTTTACTTCCTTCAGGGGCCCACAGTTTCTGATTGTCCCTGATTGAGTCATGTTAGTTCATCATTGCCTAGATGTCTTGTTCCATTAGAGGCCATACAATGATAATGTTCTCTGTTTTTCCTTCTTCTTTTATTACCTGAAATATTTCGGTAAAGAGAAACTTCCCCTCATTTACTATTTGGCTTCCTTTATTTCGTATAGAAAAAGCCAGATACATGCTTGCTTGATACTTTCTCTTTATTTACCAGTTTTCAGAATGATAATTTCATTCTGTAACGTCCTCAAGGTGAGGTGGTCTGCATCTTTGTTTTTTGAGTGTAATTATAAAGGTATGAATTTAAACATATTTGATATGTTTCAGTTTGTTGCAGTTATTATTCTTATTGATGCTCTAATTGCCCCACTGTTGGCCAGTGGGAGCCTCTTCAATTTGGTTTCTTGGTCCTTTTGACACAACTCTAGTAGTCTTTGATGGCTCCCTGGCTTTCTGGTATAATGAGATGTTTTGAGCACATCTTAGCATTTCTTGCCCCAGAGCTGGAATTAGCCATTTCTCTAAGGAATGCTGGTTTCTTATGGTGGGAAGGGGTATCTATTTAAAGGGTACTATCAAAGGCAGGTCGGTGACCATTTCCTTTTGATTCTCTGAAATCTAAACAGATGAAAGTGCCAAATGTGGTGTCCAGCCTGGCTCCATGGAATTTTTAACATGGAGTTCTCACACAGCATATGGTCATTCCTCAACTCGCCACTTGATGTCACTGCATAGTCAAATGAGCATTCAAAAGTACCCTGCAGTGATTTGTGTTATTTCTGATTCTGTTGAAAGCAATGTTAATGAGATGGTGGAAGGCAAATGTACTACTTCAAATGCAAAAGTACTCTATCAAATAATGCAGTGAGTGCATTCAATGACAAAATTAATTCTAAAATGAAAGCCTGGCATCCTTCATTCAGTCTTCCTTCTTTATGACCTTGTGAAGAGATGTTTACAAAGGAATTATACATTTATTAGCATTGTTAATTACTGGAGCTTTTAGATGAATAGAATGCTGTGAAAAAAAAATAGCACTATCAGAATATGTTTAGTATTCACAAGAGGCAATAGAATTATCCTCACACTTAGACCAGCCGCAACACTTCAGACTACTGTCCTTTCTCTATGCACTTAGGTTAGAGTTTGGCCTTTTCAGCTCATTTCAGCACCGGGTTCTCAATAGGGACCAACAGCAGGAGAAGTTTGATGGTCTTAATGAAACTTTCAGGGTTTAAATGAAATGTCTAGATATAAAGGAAAAAGTTGGAAACCAGGAGTTTATTTTCAGGGTAACCTATGCTCCAACCCAGTTCATCACTCAGTGGTCGTAGGACCTTTGGTGTATTGCCAGCCTTACTGCACCTCAGTTTCCTCATCTGTAAGATGGGCATGAGTACCTAGCTTTTATGGTGTTGTGAAGATAAAATAAGATAATATCTGTAAATACCTACTCAATCCTAGACATGAGGTAGACACTCAGTAAATGTTAGCCTATTCTCCTCCTAACTTTACCTCCCTTTGAGAATTTGATCAAGTTTTATTAGAATTAACAATAAAAAAGTCAAAGTTACTGCAGATACACTTGGGTTAGAACCTCAACAACTCCAATAATTATGAGTTTTATAACTTGCAGCAAGTTGTTTAATCTTTCTGAGCCTCAGTTTTCTCATCTATAAAATAAGATTTGTAAGGCATGATTGTGAAGGCCAGTTTCATTATGCATTTGAAAGAACTTTGTCAGCTGTCAGCACCTAGGTTGCTGATGTCACTTTTCCCTCTAAATGACCGGGCCCCAATGGAGGCCACTGGCATCTTGGGAAGTTCAGCCTAGTGAAAGAGAAATTTGGAAGAAAGAGCTCAACTGCTAAACCCTTAGGGGGTTCCCACGTTACCACTTAGGAGATTTACAGACCAGTGTTTGCCCATGTTCCTAGACAATTCAACCCTGTTTGTAACCACAGGAAGTTGGGGCCAAGGGATTTCAGTCTTAGCACCCTTGCTTTGCCCCCTCACTTCGATTAAAAGGGGACTTGCTCAGCCTTGCTGTTGAAAATAGCCCCCTGTGCTTTTCTGTCCCTTTATCCAGCTTTATTTTGCTTTGCTTCACTTATAATCAATTGCATTATATATCTCTATCTACTCATTTATTTATCGCCCTCTCCCCACTAGAATGCAAGCTTCCCAAGGGTAGGGCCTTTGGCTAGAATATAACAAGTATTCAGGCCGGGTGCGGTGGCTCAAGCCTGTAATCCCAGCACTTTGGGAGGCCGAGACGGGTGGATCACGAGGTCAGGAGATCGAGACCATCCTGGCTAACACGGTGAAACCCCGTGTCTACTAAAAAATACAAAAAACTAGCCAGGTGAGTTGGCGGGCGCCTGTAATCCCAGCTACTCAGGAGGCTGAGGCAGGAGAATGGCGTAAACCCGGGAGGTGGAGCTTGCAGTGAGCTGAGATCCGGCCACTGCACTCCAGCCCGGGCGACAGAGCGAGACTCCGTCTCAAAAAAAAAAAAAAAAAAAACACAAGTGTTCAATAAGAAGTTGGTGAATTGGCCATCACGGTGGCTCACATCTGTAATTCTAGTACTTTGGGAGGCCAAGGCAGGTGGATCACCTGAGCTCAGGAGTTTGAGACCAGCCTGGGCAACATAATGAGACCCCATCTCTAAATAAAAAACAAAAACAAGTTGGTGAATGGATACATGAACAAAAGAGCTTCATCCTTGCCTCTCCTGTGCTTCTCTCTCTCTGCTCTCTCCCATAAAGATCTTGGTCCCCATCATAGCTTCAGTTGTCACCAGTATGTTGGTAACTCTCCAGCCTGACCTCTGTCTGTCTCCCCTGAATGTCTTGTCATCCCATCAGACTTAGCATGGAGCCTGAGACAATGTGGTTTACCCACTCATTCATTCCTTCATTCGAAAGATAGTGGATTCCTTCTTCACTTACTCTGTACCAGGAACTATTTTAAGTGTCTAACAGTAAAATGGATGTCATGAAGTAATGTCTTTGCCCCTGGAAGAATTCAAGTGCCATCTGGATAGACGGGTGACACTTATGCCATGTGACATTTGCACTAGGTGGGAAGTTTGGTTCAATTTGACAAACATTTATTAAGTATCTCTAATATTTAAGCCACTTCACCTCTAAAAGCCTTGCCGATGATAAGATTCTGTGTCTCAGCCTAACTAATCGCCATTTTCTTTCCCCCTACAGCTTTCAGTTATCCCGTAAGTCTTTTATAAACTCCCACCAGGCAGGGGCTTCAGGCTGTTTCTCTGTGGATGATGCCCGGGTCAACACGTCTCGTGCTGCCTTCTCTCCCAAGCACCATCCTTACATTTCCAGCTCCCAGGAGGCATCACCACCTAATCCTCCTCAAGAATCTCCCAAATCAGCATGTCCAAAACATAGTGCAGATTTCCACGCAAAATCAGATCCCTTTCTGTGTTCTCTTAGTGATGGTCCCCTCCCTCCTCCTACCCACGCTGTTCCAATGTCATTCTGACTCCTTCACTTCTACATCTAATTATTGGCTCATCCTGATCAGCTCCCAGCTGTCCCTTCCTTCCCTTGCATCTACACAGGTCTTCATCATCTCTTGCCTGAATTATGGCCATGGCATTGACTCCCAGCTCTCCCATTTCTGACCTTTCTAAAGTGTCCTTTTATCACCACCTGCCTAAGGCACAGGACTGATCACGTCGCCTGTCTTTGCTCAGAAACTGAGCCTCCCCAGAGGCTGCTCAGCTCTGGCTGGGGGCCTCAGGCCCATCCAACCAGATATTGGGGTTTGAACAAAAACCCAGTTAGTAATGAGATGCTTCATTTCCACTAGGAGAGGGTGGGTCAACTTTGGGTCCCAAATGTTTGACCAGGCAGTAAAGCCTAGTCAAAATGCCCTATGATGGCACTGACTACCCTCCACACACAGCACCACTCCCATGTCGACCTGATCTCAGAGCGTTCCACCCGCCCCCACCCAACATGACTCCCACCCCGGACACAACATCTACTTCCAGACCTTTGCTCATACATCCCCAGCTCCTCTCAACCCTCCCCAGCCTCTGTTTGTTGGAAGTTCTGTGAGGACAGAAGGTTGTCATATTGTTCATTGCCAGCATCAAGAAGAGATACTCTATTTCCAAACAAGGTCACATACACAAAAAAGGTAGAGATGCTCAATAAATGCTTAATATCACCTCTTTCTTAATACCTTCCCTTCGTGTTCTAAGTCAGAACCCGTCATTCGCTATTCCTCACCCCCAGAACATTCTGGATGTACCTTCCACCTTCATTCCAGCATTTCCCTCCAGCCAGCGTAATCCTTCTGTGTGTTTCTCTCCCGACCACCACACTTCGAGCTCTCGAGGGTGGAAAGACGTCTTATCATCCTTACAGCTCTTATGGTATCTGGCTTGCATTTTGTGCTCGGTGATGTTCAACTCAATAAGCAGGGGTCTAGCCTGGCTGAATGAAACGCTTATTGTGTGAAGCCTGTCTTCCTGTTGCAGCGAGACTGTCAGTTCCTGCTCTGACACTTCTTTTGCCTAGCACAGGGCTGCATGCACAGCAGACCGTACACCAGTGTGTGTTGATCCATTGATTGTTAAAGTTTCGAAGTTGAGTGGTCAAGCTCAGAGTCATTCTTCCTCCCTGCATGCCTGCACCAGACACTCCCTGAAAGATAATGCGTTATGATTTTTTGCTTCCTTGGACGCAAGCCCCACTTCCCTCCACTAGCCCTCGCTATTGCCTGTGTCATCTTTCCCCTTTCTAACTCTTCCAGACCTTTTGAGTCAGCTCCTTTTGTGTTTCTGGAATCAGGAGTGTGTGTATGTTTGAGATTCCTCAGTTCCCATGGTAACCAAATGCTTTATTCGGAATACTGAGCTCTGACATTGGGTGAGATAAAGCACTGCCCTGGAGGAGAGCTTCTTTCAAGATGAGGCATTTATAGATAGAGACATATTCACAGGCTTACAAAAATAATGTATAGACTTCACGTTTATTTCTTTTAGGGGCTCAAAGCATTTTATGAGCATTTCTTAACTCACCTTCAAGCGCACGCACTGTTACTGTGCTCCATGTCCAGATTGGAAACTGAGGCAGGAACCAATGAGGCAAAGTGTCTACGAATACAAGCAGAGTCAGCCAGAGCTAGGCTCCCTTCATACACCAGGGGGTTCCTGGTAGGGTTTGGTTTCTGGCTTGTTCGTGTGATTCTGTGATGGGAGTCAGTGTGGTTGGTTAAATTAGCAGAGAGGAGAACTCATGTATCTGTTCCCGTAGCCCACCCAGTTGGTTTGTTTTCCAGTAAAAGGATTCTATGATGAAGCAATAGGGAAAATTTTATCTGCATTACCAGCATTTCAGTCTGCCTGGGAATAAATATAAAGAATTGAGGGTTTTCCCAGAGTGAATAGGAATCCCTGAATGATGACATTCTCCATCTCACTCTCTGCTGGGTTTCCTTCTGCTTCTCAGCCCCTTCTCATTGTCCTTTGCCCTGTCCTCTTTCTCCACCCACCACTTAGATATTAGGATTCTAAGGAGCAAGCTTCTGGCCTGCTGTTTGCACAACGTCTCTACCACATGTCGCTTCTTACCATGATGATAGCCAGTACCTACTTGCTGGGCACTCCCAAGTTTCTGTCACTAGATCCTTCTCCTTCCCAAATCAGTATCTCTGACTCCAGTTCTGTCCCAAGCCTAAGGAGGTTTTTACATGGTCAGACACACATTTAGATAATAATTTTTGCATGAATGTATTTCACAGAGGGACCTTAATATTCATATGCCCCCCAAACTAAATCATGAACACCCCTACAGCTGCCCTTCCTGCCTAATGTTACTCTTCGGCCTTTAATCCCTATTCTGGTTAGCGGCATCTTTTTCTACCCAGAGGCTTAACTGGAAGCCCTGGAGAATCCTCTCTTCCTTCCTGTCTCTTACCTCCCTCTACATACAGGTACCTCTCAAATCTGCCTTTCTCGCACCTTCATCATCTCGCACTTGGCTGTTCCTGGGCTCCAGTGGCCCCACATCTCTCAACCCCTTGCCATTTCCCCTGTCCCTCCACTGCTACCAGAGGGATCCTTCCAAAACACAATTGGATGATGCCAATCCTCTGCTTTAAAACCCTTTCCAGGATGGGCGTGGTGGCTCATGCCTGTAATCCCAGCACTTTAAGAGGCTGAGGAGGGTGGATCACCTGAGGTCAGGAGTTCGAGACCAGCCTGGCCAACATGGTGAAACCCCTTCTGCACTAAAAATACAAAACTTAGCTGGGCATGTGCCTGTAGTCCCAGCTAGTCAGTAAGCTAAGGCAGGAAAATCACTTGAACCTCGGAGGAAGTGGTTGCAATAAGCCAAGATCGCGCCACTGCACTCCAGCCTGGGTAACAAAGCGAGACTGTGTCTCAAAAAAAACCCTTTCATAGGTATAGCTGTGCATCTAGGATCCGGTTCAAACTCTTTAGCATGTCTTTCAAGGCCTTTGCATCTGGCTGCAGTGGATCCACTTCTCCTGTTTGAGTTCCCACCGCTGTCCCCTTAGTGTGTGCTCAGATGTTGATTATGTAAATGAGTGAGCGAGACTTACGTAAACACTTCACTCACTATGTCCTAAGTGCTGTCGTCTTTAGCTCTGTCAGGCTGAAGACATCATTTTTATTGTTTAGCCCCGAATTGTTCATTTAACCAAGGGGTCTGATATGTTCAGGCACTATGTTAGGTGTTCAGCATACATCAGTGGCCAAAAAATGATAAAAATCCCTGCCGTGGTGCAGCCTATATTCTAGCAGAGGACACAAAACATAAACAATAAACTGAATGAGTAAATTATATAGTATGTTAAAAGGTGATAAGCGCCATTAAAAAAAGAAAGAAAAAGTAAAACATAGGAAGAAGATTGGGATGGGGTTAGGGAATGGGGTTACAAGGTTACAAAACATTTTAAGAGTAGGCCTAATTGAGAAAGTGAGAATTGTTCATTGAGCCAGTTCATAATATTACTTTGTTATTTTTTTAGTGGTATTTTTTGTTTTTATTTTGTTTTGGAGACAGGGTCTCACTATGTTGTCCAGGCTGGAATGCAGTGGCTATTCACAGATGTGATCAGAGCACACTGAAGCCTCAACTCCTGGCCTCAATCAGTGCTCCTGCCTCAGCCTCCCAAGTAGCTGGGACCACAGGCATGCATCGCAACACTCGGCTACATGATATTTCTTTTTTTTTTTTTTTTTTTTTTTGTGGAGACAGAGTCTCACTCTGTCGCCCAGGCTGGAGTGCAGTGGCGTGATCTTGGCTCACTACAAGCTCCACCTCCTGGGTTCACGCCATTCTCCTGCCTCAGCCTCCCGAGTAACTGGAACTACAGGCGCCTGCCACCACGCCAGGCTAATTTTTTTGTATTTTTTTAGTAGAGATGGGATCTCACCATGTTAGCCAGGATGGTCTTGATCTCCTGACCTCATGATCCTCCCACCTCAGCCTCCCAAAGTACTGGGATTACAGGCGTGAGCCACCGTGCCCGGCTGTGATATTTCTTTAGGTTACCATCATGTCCCTCACCCTGGAGTCAGGAAAAGTCTGTTCTGAGCAAATTGCCAAGTAACAATAATAGCTACTGATTGTTGTGAGCTTACTATGTGACAGGCTCTGCAATGAGCAGTTTGCACAGTCTTTTCTCCTTTAATCTTTACAGTAGCCTTCAAAGACTGATGTTATCACTATCCCTATTTTACCAGCGAAAAACCTGAAGATTTGAGAAATTAAAGAATTAGCTTAAGACCTAGAAAGGGCAGAGCTAGGATTTGAGCACACTTTAGCCGTTTTGCCTCTAACTGATGAAGGAAGACATTCGAGGACCACTCCTTTGGAGCTTTCCAAAATCAGTACTTAAAGAGCCAACATTGTCCCTTTACCTAGAGAACAATTCAGTGTCACAGCCCAAGTAGGGGCTGCAGAGAGCACTCAACACCTGCTTCTACCTCCAGCACCTGTTTCATTTCAGACAAATGGTTCTCAATCTAAAGACATGGTTCATAAAAAACTCGTGTCTTTTATTGCCTGAAAAAAGTCTTTCCTGAATGTTTATCGTCTGTCTACTAATCCAGTTTCCTCTCATTTGAACTTCAATGAAGCTAGAGCCCAACTTTCTTCATCTCCCTTATTATCTCTTCAATATACTTGAAGAACCAAGCCTCTGCTATTCAAAATTGGTCTCAGTTTCATCCATGTTCAGTAGCTGTTGTCTAGACGTTAGAACACCTATCCATTACAGACAACATCCTGGGTGTTCACATCAGTGACCCTGCAGTCAACATGCTGAATGCTTGTCCAGCATGACCAACCACTTGTAAAAGAGCAAAGCATGATTCAGAGGACTCCACCAAAAATAATGCATTATTTGGCCTAATCTTGGCCTGGTACAAATTCAGACTTTTGAGTCATACAGCTCATTAGAAATCGGGATGTACTTGACTCTAATAAAAATTTTAGTGCAACCCAGATTTAGAGTGGTATATTTAGGGTAGGCTACAAGACGAATTTTGGGACAGAAGCAGATGACGTAAGGGAGAGAATAATAATCTTGAAAAGAAAGACTTTATTGCTTCTCTGTCCCCAATTTCTGCCATCAAAAGAAATGCCAGATTTAGGAACAGTCTCTTTCCTTACTAGAAAAAGAAGGCTTTCATGATTTGAGCAGAAGAAAGGATTTATGAGAAGTGATTTCTTTATTTGGGGCATGTTTAAAGCTTGTGTGGGGCCCTTCCAAGTCTTCCTTGGGTCTTTGCCTTTGTTAGCTCTGAGTTTTTTTTGTTTTGTTTTGTTTTGTTTTGCTTTTTGACACAGGGTCTTGTGTTGCCCAGGCTAGCCTAGCTCTGTTTTTGAATGAAGCTGCTACAAGTCACTGCTGTGATGAATTCAATCACTAGAGCTGCTCTGCTGTGGAAGGGGCGTTAGCTACCATACTCCCATACTCATTGCTGCAACTCTGCCCAAAGTCCCCTGTAGTCTTCCTCCTTCACATGGTGGTGACAGAGCAGCAGAAAAGAGGTGCAACCCGGCAGTAGAGGGAGCCAGAGAAAACGGTGAAGGCTTGGCCTTTGGGAAAGCAAACCTACTGTCCCCTTGGGATATTTCAAGAAAGAAAGGGAGGCTCACATTTGTACTTGGCTACTGCGTTTCAGGCCCCGCATCAGAGTTTTTCACGTCCATTACTGCATTTAACACTCATACCTTTGGAGGAAAAAGAAAATTTATCTCCTTTTACAGATGAGGAAACTGAGGCTCAGAGAGGTAAAATCAACCCATCTAGGAAGTAGTGACTCAGTCCCCAGTCTTACCACTCTAGCATGCTTGTCATAATAAGCGTGGTGAGTGACTTCTTTTTTCTAAAGATTCCCCCTCTCTCAGAGGTCATGTCCTTTCTTAACCAGTCCTTGCTCTTGAACCCCCAGGCAGTTTGGTGGTTATGCCAAGGAAGCAGACTACGTAGCACAAGCCACCCGACTGCGTGCTGCCCTGGAGGGCACAGCCACCTACCGGGGGGACATCTACTTCTGCACTGGTTATGACCCTCCCATGAAGCCCTATGGACGGCGCAATGAGATCTGGCTGTTGAAGACATGAGTGACCCACTGAGCCAAGAACTTCCTGGAAGCGTGCCTCTGTGTCTCCTTCCTCAGGGGGCAGGAGGGGACAGTACTTCCCAAGTTCCAACTGCAAGTCCAACTTAACCAACTTTCCTTCAAAGTCAGTTACTGCCAATTTTCTGAAAAAAGCATGTTCCATATACTAAGTCTCTTTTCTCACGGTGGGAAATAGTACAGCCAAGATAGGCAGCATCCTTCTCATTGATTTAGAAAATTCTGCGGTAGACTAGAAAAATCCTGGCAGCTTTTCTCCAGCCATCTGGGTCACTAAAAACTGATTTTCTAAAATTATTGAATTTGTATTTTGTTATTAAGGGGGAAATGTGATTTGTGCCTTTCATCTGTGATTCCTATAACAGCTTTGTCTTCAGAAAAACTAAAAATAAAAGGCATTGACTTAAACAGCTGAGACAAATCATAAGTGTAATTATTTCCAAGGTTCTACAGTCCTGAAGGTAATATAGGTATGAGTACTATTGATGGTGTTTACCATTGCAGGAACCCTACATTTAGAGCTCCTAAGTCCTTCAGAATATAAACCCGAAGATCCCAGGACACACACCATCCCTAAACTAGACATTTCCCATGACAGTTATGTATCACTCTGTGATTAGAAGTTGAGGATTATGTTTGCAACTGTGATCTGCAGAGAGTTCCAAGAGAAACAAGAGCAGACTGAGAAGAAAAATCGTTGCGCTGTGGTGCACAGACAATCCTGAAGACACGATATCTGCCGGAAGGATTGGTTCAGGAGGATGAGATGAGAAGCAGCTGGGGTCCAGTTTCATTAACTGAAGAGGATAGGAATGAAAGAAACAGTGCAGTTTGGCCTGCAGAGAAGGACACAGATGCAAGGCTGTGAGCAGGAAGCGGGATGCAGCTGAGCTGGAGCAGAGCCCGTGCGTGAGCAGGGGAGGATGAAGCGCTCAGTGGGCCCAGGGCGTGTAGAAGGTACTCTGATCCTCATGGTGCGCCAGGGCCCCACACTCTCAGCAGCCCTCCCTAGGACAGCTGGACAGGTTTTCAGGGAGAAACCCACCTTAGCACCCACCCACACCCTATTTGCTGTTTCTGTAGGAAACAGAAAAATAAGCTTTAATCCTCACCATGAAGAGTTCTTACTGGACATAAAGTGGGGTTTCCTAAGGAGAGGAACAAGAACTATATGTCATCATCTTTCCTGGAGTCCTTTCAGCAGTCTTCTGAGGGATGGGCCATGACCATTTCTGAAGCTCCTGGGTGAAAATCATCAGCCACCCAGCCTTGACTATCAGACACCATGCCTAGCACTTTGCATGCAGTGCCCCACTTATTCCATGGGCAACTCTGTGAGGAAGGTACTGCTGTTCCCACACACAGATGAGGAAGCTGAGGGTCCCACAGGCTCCCACACTTGGGAAGACTTGGAGCCAAGACGACAGTGCAGCCACAGAGGTCTTATTACATGTCAAGGAGTTTAAGTTTTGTTTTAAGAAAACTGAGGCCGGGCGCAGTGGCTCACACCTGTAATCCCAGCACTTTGGGAGGCCAAGGCAGGCGGATCATGAGGTCAGGAGATTGAGACCATGCTGGCTAACATGGTGAAACCCCGTCTCTACTAAAAATACAAAAAATTAGGCGGGCGTGGTGGCAGACGCCTGTAGTCCCAGCTACTCGGGAGGCTGAGGCAGGAAAATGGCATGAACCCAGGAGGTGGAGCTTGCAGTGAGCCGAGATTGCACCACTGCACTCCAGCCTGGGTGACAGAGCGAGACTCCATCTCAAAAAAAAAAAAAAAAAAACAGAGTAAAAAAGGAAAATTGAAAAGTGCATGGGCAGCTTTGAGCAGGAACATGATACTGTTATGTTTTAGAAAGAAAGTTCTGTCTACAGTGTGGAAAATAGACTGGAAAAAGAATATGACTGGAGACAGAGAGACCGGTCACAAGACTAAATCAAAACTAGATCATGGCAGTGGGGATGGAGAGAACTAGACAGTTTGGAGCAAGAGAAGAGGTTAACAGGACTTGGTGACTGGTGAATGAGATGAGGAAAAGGTTTGAAGAGGATCAGGGCATTGCTCCAAACTATGCCACTGTGGCAAATTGGCTATTTTAAGCTGAAAGCAATGGAGAAATGGCAGATACAGGAAGTGCTGTCTGCCCTCCCCTTTTCTACCTAAAAGCAGTATGTAAATTTCCCCTGAGAAAGGTGCTCTCGTTGTACTAGGAAGAGGAGAACATGCTTGTCACCAGGGATGGGAAGTCAATGCCAAGATGAGGCTGTACAAACCTTACTAAAATTACCCTTATCTTTCATCAGTTACTTATCTTCCATCAGTTTCCTAGTTACTTTCCCATCCCCCTTCCAGCCCAAACGCCTTTTTTCCTTTGTCATGTCTCCACATTTCTGCTCCTGCCCCCTTGGACACATTTTCTACACAACTTCCAAAAGAATCTTTGCTTTAAAATTCTTATTTTGCACTTAGACTAAAATTTAAACTCCATTTTATGACCTGCAAGGCCTTGTGTGATTTGGCACCTTCTGACTACTTCTTTCTTTCCAATCTCTCCCTTAATACCCTTCTGCCACAGTGGACTTTGAACACACGCAGCCCTTTTTTCCCTAGAGCCCTTGCACTAGCTGTTTTGTCTGCCTTTCCCTTTTCACTTCCTTTTCAAATGGCCAGGTCTTCTCATCCTACAGATCCTAACTTAACTGCCTCCTCTTCAAAGAGGCCTTCAATGGCCCCTCTAGCTAAAATAGAGTCAGTCGCCCCTATAGTTCTCCATCATACCATGACATTTTTGCTTTTTTCATAATACAAACCACAGTAAAATTAGTTTTCTTTTTCTCTCAGATCCCCAGGTGTCAAAGGTCTTGAGGAACGCTGTGTCCTCCGGAGTGATCACAGCCCAGTGCTGGACATCATGGGATGTAATTTTTTAACTTATTCATTTCCTTTTGTGTGTGTGTGTCTCTCTCACACAAGACTGTAAGTTTGATACGGAGGATCCCTATACCTGCTTTGTTCCCCATTGTGTGCCCAGCACCTAGCTCAGGGATCTATCATTTAAGAATGCACGAAACTGTAACAGAAAACTAACAGTAGCTTAAGCCAAGAAGGTTTACTTTTCCCACATAGTAAGAAATCCAGAGACAGGTTCAGTGCTCAATGTTGATGTCTCTGTGCTTGTCTTTCTCTCTGCCTCAGGGCTGCAAGGTGGCTGATGCAGCTCCTGCCATCTCATCCATGTTCAAGGCAGGAAATTAGGGAGATGAGGACAGGCTGTATCAGTTGCATCTGTCCCATTTTTATGAAGAAACAGAAGCCTTCCCAAAACCCATCAGAGTTCTACTTTTATCTCATGGGCCAAAACTAACACACAGGGCCATCCATAGCTGCAAGGGATAGTGTGTGTTGGGCTTTGTAGCCTCTATAGTGAGGAGCAGCAAGGAAGAAGAATATTCAGAATGGCTTTGAGGTAGCTGATCAACAGTGTCTTTTGCAAGGGGACTATGTGAAGATGTGTATACCTGAGGTCAAGAGTTTGGGAAGATGGGAAACAGCTGGAGAGATGCGTTGAGGCCAGATTGCAGAGGATCGTAAAGACTTTCATTCTATATTCTCACTTCTTTTTTTTTTTTTCTTTTCTTGAGAGAGAGTCTCGCTGTGTCACCCAGGCTGGAGTGCAGTGGCGTGACCTCAGCTCACTGCAGCCTCTGCCTCCCGGGTTCAAGCGATTCTCCTGCCTCAGCCTCCCAAGTAGCTGGGATTACAGGTGCGTGCCACCATGCCCAGCTAATTTTTGTATTTTTAGTAGAGATGGGGTTTCACCATATTGGCCAGGCTGGTCTCGAACCCCTAGCCTCAAGTGATCCACCTGCCTCAGCCTCCCAAAGTGCTGGGATTACAGGCATGAGCCACCACACCCGGCCTATTCTGACTTCTGAGCCAAGGCACATGGCTCAGGAGCACTAGCTGCCTCCCCTCATGGTGTCTCCTGCTTCCCCCATCTCTCCTCTCTCCCGCTTTGAAAACCCAAAACAGTGGAGCATGGTCAAGATGAGGAAGGGAGGAAGCATCTTCAGTCCCCTACCCACAGGGAGGCCATAGCAGGTGACTGGATGATAGTGATAGAATGAATTAAGAGAAAAAGGGATTCGAAGCTAGGGAAATGAAGGAAGTTTATCCTTGTTCTGGACTTAAGAATGAAAAACAGAACCAATGAGGCTAGGATTTCTAATTGTCCATCTGTGGATTAGTAAAGCAATCTTTTTTCCTGATTCCCAGTTATCCTCTTGTCAGTATCTTTCCCAAAATATACTGATGGAAAAACCGTCTGGCGCCATCTCACTCCTCTCTAGGGCCTGGATTGGGGCGTATGGCTAATATTTTAGATTGTAAATTGGAAAGCAGTAACCAGAAGAATACAGATATTAGTAAAATCTAAACTGTACTCTAGGTTTAATGCTAAGGACTACAGCCTGAAGGCTGCTGCCTCAGCCAGGCGCATTGGCTCACACCTGTAACCCCAGCACTTTGTGGGGCAGAGGCAGGTGGAATGCTTGAGGTCAGGACTTCGAGACCAACCTGGCCAACATGGTGAAATGCTGTCTCTACTAAAAATATAAAAATTAGCCAAGTGTGGTGGCACGTGCCTGTAGTCCCAGCTACTCAGGAGTCTGAGGCACAAGAATCATCTGAACCCGGGAGGTGGAGCTTGCAGTGAGCCAAGATCGCGCCACTGCACTCCAGCCTGGGTGACAGAGCGAGACTCTGTCTCAGAAAAAATAAATAAATAAATAAAAACCTGCTGCCTCTGCAGATTAGCATATATGAGGATGTTTTCCCTCCCCCAGAAGCCATCTTCCTGAGGCATGAATATTCCTTGCATGTTTTGTGAGCACCACCCAGTAAAATTTGTTTTGGATGCTCCACAGCACACCACCACATTCTCATGCTCGTCTGAGTGTTTAAGGGCCACAGGGTGACTGTATGTAAATACAGTGGAAGGCTTGGCTGAGCTCAGGGAGTTAATTGGTCATCACTTGTTTAAGAAAGACCTCCTTAATTACATTTGGCTTCTCCACTCCTGAGTAATGTTACTTTGATCATGAGCACAGTAATTAAAGTTTCATAGCATGCCGCATTGGTAGGTATATAGTTGATTGAATGCCATGGATCTTGCCTTTGAATTTATATTTCTAACTAGCTCTGGCCTTTTTCTTTAGAAGTAATTTTGTTTCTATAGCAACATTATTCTAGAGGAACTGGGGACAGACCCAAACAATATCCACAAATGCAGAATCAAGAATCAAACCGTGTAAGGTGGAAATGCCTGAGTGGGCTGAAGGTATGGCAAGAATTGGTGTAGGCCATGAAGAGCTATTGCATAATCAAACTTCAGGTAAAAAGACCTCCTCTCTCCTTGGCAATGAATTAATTAGGCCCTCATCAAAAAGTCTTTTTTTTTTTTTTTTTTTAAGATGGAGTCTCACTGAGTCACCCAGGCTGGAGTGCAGTGGTGCGATCTCGGTTCACTGCAACCTCTGCCTCTTCTGTTCAAACAATTCTCTTGCCTCAGCCTCCTGAGTAGCTGGGACTACAGGTGTGCACCACCATATCTAGCTAATTTTTTTGTATTTTTAGTAGAGATGGGCTTTCACCATGTTGGCCAGGCTATTCTTGAACTCCTGACGTCAAGTGATATGCCCACCCCGGCCTCCCAAAATGCTGGGATTACAGGCATGAGCCACCACGCCCAGCCAAAAAAGTTGTTTCAAGAGTGGTCTCAAACCCCAGCTCTTCTCATATCCTGCCTCTTGCTCCCTTTTGGGTTCCTTACCTTCCAGCAGCACTGGAATTATTGCTGGTTCCCCTGGCAGCCTCCTCACCACCCCTCCTTCATGCCTTCACTCACACTGCTCCCACACCTACAATCCCCAATCCCTTTAGAGTCCAGCTCAAAAGTCTGAATTCTTCCTTGCTCCCTTCAGGAACACTCCATTTTCTCTATGATTTACAATCCCCACCCCACACCCATAGCATAAAGGATGTGTGCACCATAGATGCTCCATTCTATTAATGTAGATTGGCTGGAATTTTAAAATATGAGAGCTATTGATAGCTAATATTTATTGAGCATTCACCACATCCCAGGAACTGTGCAAACTTGTTACATGAACTACGTTACGTATTCTACACAGCCCTATGAGGTGTTCACTAGCACCATCATCTCTACCCCATGTACAGATGAACTGGGGCAGTCGGAGAGGCTCATTAGCATGCTCCAGGCTACACAGATGATCTGTGACAGAGTCAGAATTTGAGCCCATGCTCCTGTCCGTTCTGCAATACAGTACTAAATGCTCAGTTCAATGGCCGGTTTCCCCGGCTGGCAAGAAAGGAAATAAGGCAGGGTGTGAACCTACCAGTGAGTACGCTGGGTGGTTGTTCCCTCATCCCTGTATAATTTACTCCATGGCTCAGCCAAAGTGGCAGTGATATAATCGCTGTGTCCCTAGGGTATGTGCCACTGCCTGGAATTTAAATGAACAAACTCCATGAGATCAAAACTCCAGAAGCAGCATAGATACCCAGCAGCAACCTATTTGCCGCTTGTCAAATCAGCAGCCCTTGTTTCCTCTCATAAAGTAAAACTCAGCTAAAAGAAATTCTTATGCCACCAATACAAACACAAGACTATTGCCCCTTCTTACATAATGTCTATGACAGACTTCTGAATATATAATGTAGGTTTGTGATCCTGTTGTCTCTGCTTACTTTTTAGAGCCCTTTCTTAGGGGCTAGCAGATTGTGGATTCACACCAGGGTGTCTGCCGGTGTGAGCAGAATGTGTCTTATGATGGGGGGCCCTAAACTGGAGGCACAGCCCAGCAAAGCCTTGACCATTCTAAGAATCAAAAGGAAGCTTCAGCACTTGGATGTGTCTGCAAAGGCTCCATGGAGGAAGTGGACTTACGGGAGTTGATTTAATTATTAGGAGAAGAGGCTTCTTGGTCATTGGAGAACACCACCCTTGCCTCCTTCCCTCACTCAGAGGATCAGGTGTCCCACCTTCCATCCAAAGCTCATCCTGTCACCTGTGCTGGGGGCCAGGTCTCTCACTTCCTCAGGAATTTCATTCTACCATCTACTCTGTCCTTGTTATTTCAGTCTCTCCCTGGCCTCTAGCTCCTCCTTCTCAACATAAATTCATGCTCACATCTCTTTAATTGGAACAACAAAAAACATCTTCCTTCAATCTAATATTGCTTTCCAGGTACATCTCAGCTCTCTCATTACCTCTATAAATTGCCTTAGAAATGACTATACACAAAGTGTTTACATCCTTCCCCCTCATTTCCTCTACTCATTGACATTTACTTTCTCTAAAACTGATCATCATGAAGTCCAGCATAGTTGGCCTTTATCAGGCTGAATAGCTCCTCTGTACTGATCAATACTGAGACCCCTCGTTCTTCCTGGTATTCTTCCTCTGGAACCTGTGACCTGCCATTCTCCAGGTGCGCCTGCCTCACACTACCTCCCCACTTCTTTCATAGGTGCATCTCTCACTGCCCACCCCTAAATGTTGGTGTCCCCAGGAGGGGATTCTCTACCCTCTTCTGGCTGCATCATGTGATTGCGCCCACTCCCAACAGCAGGTCATCCATGACCATGAAAATCGTGCACATGGGTTCTGTGACCATCCATGACCTATTGACTCCTAAGTATTTATTTACAGCCCATCTCTCTTCTTGACTTAATTTTTTTCTTCATCTCATCTCCTTTCAAAATGTCACCCTCAGGCATGCGGAAATAAGAAATGGGTTAACTGCTGAGACATACACTGAATAATTCCTCTTTGATACAAAAACATAACAAAAATTCTGGGTTTTTTTTTTTTCAGACAGAGTCACTCTGTCGCCCAGGCCAGAGTGCAGTGGCACAATCTAGGCTCAGTGCAACCTCTGCCTCCTGGGTTCAAGTGATTCTCATGCCTCAGCCTCCCAAGTAGCTGGGATTACAGGTACATGTGTCACCACACCTGGCGAATTTTTGAATTTTTAGTAGA
Source organism: Papio anubis (assembly GCF_008728515.1). NCBI lineage: Eukaryota > Metazoa > Chordata > Mammalia > Primates > Cercopithecidae > Papio > Papio anubis. The sequence goes on along the minus strand of NC_044984.1, from coordinate 12,456,982 downwards.
GATGGGGCTTTACCATGTTGGCCAGGCTGGTCTCAAACTCCTGGCCTCAAGCAATCTGCCTGATTAGGCCTCCCAAAATGCTGGGATTATAGGCAAGAGCCATTGCTCCTGACTTTAACATGACAAAAGTTGTAAAAGTGCCATTTGTAAGGGCTTCTAAGGAATGGATAAGATCCACCCTCTTTTCGAGGTCTTTTCCTAGTAGGAAGAGAGGTAGAGTCAGGGAAATATTCATTTCTTCTTCAAGTTACACATACTTCACAGTGTGTAAATCTCAACTATTTAATTTACCAACCCCAATTAGACGTGGTTTTCTTGAGTGCTGATGTTTAGTATTATTTATTTTTGTAGTCTCAGTTCCCAGCCGAGTACCAGTATATAGTGAAAGCTTGGTGTATGATTGTGGGATGGATAAATGAATGAATGTGTTTCCCAATGCATGAAATTGCTGAAAGAAAGGTGAGGAATGAGGAGGAAGAGGGGTGTCCTGACTGTGCCACCAGCCTGCTACCTGCTTAGGATGCCAACAGGAAGTTGGCACATGAGGAAAAGTATAAAAATGCAGAAATAAATCCGGATGCTCAAAATGCGTATATCCAGTGACCTACTTGACATATTCATACAAGGAATTTGCAGATACTTCAAACAACACGTCCAAAGTTGAGCTCTCACTGCACACTTTTCCTCCCTCCTTTTCATGCCTCCATCTTCCCCATATCTCTAAATAGCACTACCATTCACCTATGTGCTCAAATCAAAACATAAAATCACCCTGAATAGAGAGACATCTTCCTTGTTAGCTGGACGGCCCTCAGGCATCATGTTTCTCCCTATGTGACTATCATCTGAGCTCAGAATATTCCTCTGGGCAACAGTATCATCCCCCTCCTTGGGAATCTCACATTTGCACTTGAGCAGGCTGCCAGCTGTTTCCTGTCTCCCCCCAACTTCTCTTAAGTAAAGTGGGGGGATGGGTGGGAAAGAGTGGGGACGTTTCCTGGAGCACAAACCTACAGTGCCTCCAGCCCTGCCTGGCCAGGAGTGAGAACTTGGGAGGCCACATACATTTTTCTGACCCCTGCCTATAATTCCTCCCTATTAACCAGGCTTTGGCCTGCGCCTCGTTGGTTGTGGTGTTTGGCCCACCCTCTGGCTTAACACATTTGTGACTCCCTCTCATGTTCATTCATTTCACATGCATTGAACCTCTCCTGTATGCCGAGCACTGTGCTAGGCAATTCCGTTTGTAAGCGAACAAAACAAAGACCCTTACCCTTGTAGAGTAGGGGATATAGATAGCAAATAATAGACATGTAAATTTTAACAGTATATTATACTATGTCTTAGAAAGTAGTAAGTGCGATGGCAAAATTTAAAAGTAGACTGAAGAGAATGGCAGTGTTTCGGAGGTTGGCATGGAGAGCGTGGTGTGCAGTTCCTGCCGATGTGACCAGGGAAGCCCTTCTGGAGAAGCAAGACTTGAAAATAGTAAGGGGGTTGGCCAGATGCAACCTGGGAGAAGCCCTTCCTAGGCGCAGAGGCTGTCAGACGGGGCGGGCCTGTGCGGTCGAGGAACTTAGAGGTCAGAGGGGCTGAAACAGAGAGCCCAGGGGAAGCACAGAGAGGTGACAGGAGTGGGCAGATCTGGTAAGGACTTAGAAGTCACTTCAGAGGCTTTGATTTTCCTGTATAACATGGAGAAGGCCATTGTAGGATTTCAAGCAGAGCAGTGACAAAATCAAGTGTTGCAAGAATCCCTCTGGCTGCTCTTTGGATCATATACTGTGAAGGGGTCAGGGTTGGGGCTGGCGGACGAGGTCAGAAGCAGACGGCCGGTTAGCAGTCTCCTGCAGTCAAGCAGACAAGAGGTGATGGTCACTTGGACTTGGATGGTGTCACTGAAGTAGTGAGAAGTGTTCAGAGTCTGTGATATTTTGAAGGTAGACCCAACAGGATTTCCTGGTGGACTGTATATGAAAGAAAGAGAGGAATCAAGATGCCACCAAGATTCTTGGTTTGAGCAGCTAGAAGAATGGCTTTGCTACTAACTGAGATGCAAAAGATCTGGGCTGGTGGAGCAGATCTGGGGTTCCAGGAGCCGTTCTTCATTCTCTGTCTCCCAACCACGAGCAAGACAGAGATTCCACCTCCAAAGTGTCTCTTGAATCTTATTGTCTCTCTCCATCACTCCACCTGACCCTGGGGGACTAATAACCACCGTCATACCTCACCCGGACTCTTGAGATGGTCTCCTGCTTCCTACCCTGGTCTTTTCTAATCCATTCTCAGTGCCTGCTGTTCCATCGTGCATTAGACAGTCTGAAGCAGATTGATCTTTGTAGTAGAAGCTGTCACTTTCTTGCTCAATACCTTTTCACGGTTTCCTGTTGCATCAGACTCCATTCCCTGGGACTCAAGCTCTCTGTGTCATCTGACGCCCACTTCCTACTCCAGGCTCATTCTTTACTACTCCCCTCCTTGCTGCAGATACAGTGGATCTCTGTATTTCTCAAACACACCATGCTCTTTGGCAGCTTAGGACTCCTGCTTATCTTGCCCTCTCCACCTGGAATGCTCTTCCTCCCACTCGGCATGGGCACGGCTGGATCTTTCATATCCTCTGGGTCTCTGCTTACATGGTGCCTACTCAGGGAGGCCCTCCTCACCCAACCTGTTAGAGGGACCCTCACTCTATTATTCTCTACCACAACATCTTTTACAGCATTTTCACACTGGTAATTATGTATGCACACGTTTTATTTGTTGTTCTATTGGTTGCTCTCCCACCAAACTGTAAGCTCAGTGAGGCCAAGAACTGTGCCTGCTTTGTTTACCACTATATCCACAGCATTAAGCACAACGAGCAGCTATGGATGCCCCTAAAAATGTGTTGCATAAATGAATGAATGAATATTAACTGTAATGCACTTTATAGCTTAAATACAATAAAGACAGTTACTCTCAGAATAACATTTATACCCCTCAACACAGCCACACCCTCCCTGGATGATCGGGCTACAGGGCCTCCTCCTCCTCTCTCACCTATCCATCCTCCCGCTACACTCACCCACTTGTTATTTGGGGAAGAGACTGTGGTCATCCTTGCTGTAGACATTGTTCAGGCTACTTCATCCATCCAGAGCTCTCCTACACCTCACTTGACCTGATTTAGACATCTCTTCTGAAAGGTCTTCTCTGAACCCCGCGCCTATGAACCCACAGAATACGCTGAATGTCTACTGATGTTTTCCTTACCTGCCTACCTTCCACCCCACCCAGTAGGTAAGCAACTTAAATACAGGTAGTGGGCCCTGAGTCTTGTTCACTGTAGTATCTCAAGCACAAGCACAGTACTCAGCACAAAATGATGCTCAAAAAATGTCATTAAAAGAATGAACAAGCAGATGAATGAACACTAACGATATATTTCTAGGGAGAGAGTCTAAGAGTAAATAAATGGACTACATTAATATGTAGACTTAATACTTGAATTTAACATAGTAATTTGCATGTTGATAATTACATATAAAAATCCTTTGAAATTGTTAGAATCCTGGCTGGGCACAGTGACTCATGCCTGTAATCCCAGCACTTTGGGAGGCCCAGGTGGGTGGATCACTTGAGGTCAGGAGTTCAAGACCAGCCTGGTCAACATGGTAAAACCCCATCTGTACTAAATATACAAAAATTAGCCAGGTGTGGTGGCACGTGCCTGTAATCCCATTTACTCAGGAGACTGAAGCAAGAGAATTGCTTGAACCCAGGAGGCAGAGGTTGCAGTGAGTTGAGATCACACCACTGCACTCCAGCCTGGACAGCAGAGCAATGCTTCATCTCAAAATAAATAAATAAATAAATACAATAAAATAAAATTATTAGAATCCTTAAGTAAGTTGCACTCTTTTTAACCTCAGATATGGTTTATATCATTACTTTGCTTTCAAAACCCTTTAACTCAGCTCAGACCAAATTACCTGAAAACCATCATTGATGGTTTTCCTTTCTGCTAATATGCCACAGGGAAGAGGAAACATTTGTTTAAGTTCAGAAAATCAAGAAACTTGCCCAAGATCAGAGAGCAGGCATCCAAAATTAAGCCCGACTCCAAGTCAGTGCTCATTTGATGCGACTAGTGTTTTCAAAAAAATTTTTTCTTTTTTTTTTTTTTGAGGTGGAGTTTCACTCCCGTTGCCCAGGTTGGAGTACAATGGCACAATCTCGGCTCACCACAACCTCCGCTTCCTGGTTTCAAGTGATTCTCCTGCCTCACCCTCCTGAGTAGCTGGGATTACAGGTATGCACCGCCACACCCGGCTAATTTTTTGTATTTTTTAGTAGAGACAGGGTTTCTCCATGTTGGTCAGGCTGGTCTTGAACTCCCAACCTCAGGTGATTCACCTGCCTCAGCCTCCCAAAGTGCTGGGATTGCAGGCATGAGCCACCATGACTGGCTTCAAAATTTTCTTTTACCCTAGTCCCCCGTCAGAAATACATTTTACATTCAACCCGGGACAAACACACACACACATACACACACATACCCCTCAAATGTTTCACAAAATAATATTTACCATTGCTACCAATGTAAAATAAAAGCAGAGCAAAACTAATATCACATATTATTTTATTGATATTTATATAGATTATAAAAATCCAAAATAACACAAAACAGAAATGTAGGCATGATTTTTATTTAGTGGACAGATATGCTAAAGCATTTATGAATTCGTTCTGTGGAATACCTGAGGCAATAAGTACATCTGATACATTGTTCAACCTAGTTTCTTTCTTTTTAAAATCCAGTCAAAGTTGAAATCCTAAAAATTCACACAAATAGGCTGTAGCAATTGTTAACAATAGTAATGCACCAGTTATGATAGTAGCACTGAAATTTTTCTTCAGTCTTAATCCACGTAATATACATTATGTCTTTTAATCATTCTTCAGTATAAGAATTAAATACAGGCCAGGCGCGGTGGAGCACGCCTATACTCCCTGCACTTTGGAAGGCCAAGGCGGGTGGATCACTTAAGCCCATAAGTTCAAGACCAGTTTGGACAACATGGCAACCCTCATCTCTACAAAAAATACAAAAATTAGGCATGGTGGTCCCAGCTACTTGGGAGGTTAAGGTGGGAGGATCTCTTGAGCCTAGAAAGTCGAAGCTGCAGTGGACTGAGATCATGCCACTGCACTCCAGCCTGGGTGAAAAAATGAGACCCTGTCTCAAAAAAATAATAATAATAAATAAAAGAAAATAATTAAATACGATCAGTTATTCTCTTCTTTGTTCACCAGGTTTAATTCAATTGTTGATTCAGAGATTTGAAAAGAAAATAGATCTTTTATTGAATGCTTTTCTGTCAAGCTTCGTATTTTCTTCTGAAAAGTAATCATTGTGACTTTGAAAGAAAAATGATATGTAGCAATATCTCTAATTTTATTTCTCAAACTGATTTTGTAATGTTCTCTTCTATGTGTTGCAACAATGTTGGGAACATACAGCAGCGTAATTATTACCTTTATAAGGAAAATTTTAAGACTTAGGAATGAATATCCCTTCAATGGAATGCTGGTGCCTCTGGGACTATTTTTTCCTATAGGGATATGTGCCTTTGATTTTGACTGGGCTATTTTAAAACTCTGTAGAAATAAAAGTCAGCATATGGAAAACTGATAGCAATGTGAATAATTCTTGCATACAGACATACACATAAATTCTGCTCAGTGGAGTTTCAATTGAAGAATTGGAACAAGACGATTAATTTCCCAGATGGCTTTTCCATTCACATGCCTGGTGCTTTGTCAAGGATAGCTAGCAGGCTGGGCTCAGCTGGTACTATTGACCAGAGTCTATATGTGGTCTCTTATGCAGCTTGGGGTTTTCACAACACAGCAGCTGTGTCCTAGGAAGAGCCTTTGGACCAAGTATTCCAAAAGACCGAAGCAGAAGCTGCAAGGCTAATTTTCACCTAGCCTTGGAATTCATGCATCCTCACTCCCACCACATTTTATTGGTTACAAGAGAGTCACTAAAGCCAACCTAGATTCAAGTGGAGAGGAATTAGATCCCACCTCTCAATGGGAGGAATGTATGATACTTACAGCCACCTTTTAAAATTGCTGCCTTTTAGATTCCTTAAATGTGTTTAACATATTAAAGTGTATTGTACAGCTGAGTGCAGTGGCTCACGCCTGTAATCCCAGCAATTTGGGAGGCCGAGGCAGAATGATTGCTTGATGCCAGGTGTTCAAGACCAGTCTGGCATAGCAAATTTCTGTCTTCATGAAAAAATTTTTAATTGTTTTTGTTTTTAAGACAGAGTCTTGCTCCATCACCCAGGGTGGAGTATAATGGTATGATCTTGGCTCACTGCAACCTCTGCCTCCTGGGTTCAAACAATTCTTGTGTCTCAGCCTCCTGAGCAGCTGGGATTACAGGTGTGCACCACCACACCCAGCTAATTTTTCTATTTTTAGTAGAGATGGTTTTGCCATGTTGGCCAGGCTGGTCTCGAAATCCTGGCCTCAAGAGATCCACCTACCTCGGCCTTCCAAAGCGCTGGGATTACAGGCATGAGCCACCACACCCGGTCTAAATTTTTTTTTTTGAGACGGGGTCTTGCTCTGTCCCAGGCTGAAGTGCAGTGGCGTGATCTCGGCTCCCAAGCAGCTGGGATTACAGGCACCTGCCACCACGCCTGGCAAATTTTTGTATTTTTAGTAGAGACGAGTTTCACCATGTTGGCCAGGCTGGTCTCAAACTTCTGACCTCATGATTCACCCACCTTGGCCTCCCAAAGTGCTGGGATTACAGGCATGAACCACTGCGCTGGGCCAAAATTTTTTTTAATTAAAAAAATATATTATCTGAGCATGGTGGTGTGTACCTGTATTTCCAGTTATGCCTGAGCCCAGGAGTTTGAGGCTGCAGTGAGCTTTGATCGCACCACTGAACTCCAGCCCAGGTGACAGAGCAAGTCTCTGTCTTTTAAAAAAGGGGAAAATAATGCCCCCAAATCAGCTAAATGTGCACTTTTACTATCCAAATACCATGTCCAAAAATATTTGTCAGATGAGATAGTTTTTCAGTTTAACAAAATCTAAAGCTTATTTTTGACTATTTTTCCCTCATGGAAACCAGGACTTTGACTGTGTGTGGTAAGTGAATATGTCAGCTCCAATATCTGAACAAAATATTTCTACAAGTTTTGCCCACTGGCATCTCATTTGATTTCAATAAATCCGTGAAGTTCAGTAAAATTTCTTCAGGTGCCAAAGCCTTATGATGAATAAACCAAGGCTGTTAGTAGTTTTTTAAACAATATTTATTAATTCTGCCAGATTTTCTGGTTGTATTTGTTGTCCACACTCATAATTCCTTTACATTTTTTTCAGTTTAAATAATATTCAATGTATGGCAATTCCTCAAAGAGCTAAAAACAGAATGACCATTGGACCCAGCAATCCCATTACTGGCTATATACCCAAAGGAATGCAAATCATTCTACCGTAAAGACACATGCACACGAATGTTCATTGCAGCACTCTTCACAATAGCAAACACATGGAATCAACTTAAATCTAATCATGACAGATTAGATAAAGAAAATGTGGGACATATACACCATGGAAGACTATGCAGCTATAAAATAAAATGAGATCATGCCTTTTGCCGGAACATAGATGGAGCTGGAGGCCATTATTCTTAACAAATTAACACAGGAACAGAAAGCCAAATACCACATATTCTCACTTATAATGGGGAGCTAAATGATGAGAGCTTATGAACACAAAGAAGGAAACAACAGACACTGGGGTCTACTTGAGGGGAGAGGGTGGGAGGTGGCAGAGGAGCAGAAAATATAACTGTTGGGCACTGGGCTTCATACCTGGATGATGAGATATTATGTACAACAAACCCCATGACACATGTTTACCTATGTAACAAACCTTCACATGTACCCACAAACCTAAAATAAAAGTTAAAAATTTAAAAAAAAAAATGTTCAATAAACAATATACTTTTCCAACTAGGAGATTATATCTAATCCAGTTGAGGGTAAAATAAAATTTAAGGCTGGGTACGGTGGCTCACGCCTGTAACCCCAGCACTTTCGGAGGCCAAGGCGGGCAGATCACCTGAGGTCAGGAGTTCGAGACCAGCCTGGCCAACATGGTGAAACCTCGTCTCTACTAAAAATACAAAAAAAAAAAAAATTAGCCAGGCATGGTGGCACACACCTGCAATCCCAGCTACTCGGGAGGCTGAGGCACAAGAATCGCTTGAACCCGGGAGGTGGAGGTTGCAGTGGGCCGAGATTGCACCACTGCACTCCAGCCTGGGCAACAAGAGTGAAACTCCATCTCAAAATAAAATAAAATAAAATAAAATAAAATTTAAACAATACAATGAATTCTTCATAAAAATTGTCTTGTCAGTCATATTTGATCTGACTGAAAGTGTTGGCAACTTGCAATATCAGTGCTTTCATTAAGTTGAGTCACAAAATCTGTACCAGACTGTCACTGCATTCAAAAACATTGCATCTTATTGTTCTGTAATAGTATAAATTGGATGAGATATTATAGGATACTAAAAGGTATAATTTTTAATTTTTCAGCTGATTTATCATTTTATCGTAAAAACTCCTACGTACCATCTCATCCGTCCTGGAAGAGTAATTTTAGACAGCTGTATGACCCATTTTCTTTTTTACCCCTAATACACTACTAAATAGGTGACTATATGGCTCTTTCATTAATAGTACTTGACAACTTATACATTTTTAACAATTATATGTATTTTTCCTTTGGAAACATTTCTTTGACTTATTGACAAGATATTATGTTGTATTTCCAGGTATTTTTTTTCTTTCGAAGGTCCTAAGCTTTCAATTATAAATTTTTTTTTATAAATAGTATGTTAAGTCTGTCATTTTTGTTAAGCCTTGCATATTTTATAAAATCGCATTTAAATAATCTTCACTATCAGGTCTTCTGTGTCCTTTTTCCTTTTTAGAATGCAACTCAAATAAAATAAAAAATAGTGTTCTCTTTTGGGTTTTGGCAGAGGCAGTTTGAGACAGGATCTCAGTCTGTCACCCAGGCTGGAGTTCAGTGGCACCATCTCGGCTCACTGCAGCTTCAACCTCTTGTGCTCAACTGATCCTCCCACCTCAGCCTCCTGAGTAGCTAGGACTACAGGTGTGCACCACCATGACTGACTAATGTTTGTATTTTTTGTAGAGATGGGTTTTGCCATGTTGCCCAGTCTGGTCTTGAACTCCTGGGCTCAAGCAATCTGCCAGCCTCAGCCTCCCAAAGTGCTGGGATTACAGGAGCGAGCCACCACACCTGGCCCAAAAACTGTTATTAGAGTCAACATTTTTCTCAGTATTGTCAGATTTATACCTCCAGATGCACAACAAATTCTTCATAAAAATTGTCTTGTCAGTCACATCTGGTCTGACTAAAAGTGTTGGCAATTTGCAGCATCAGTGTTGTGATTTAATTGAATCACAATCTGTATCAGACTGTAATTACATAAAAAACATTGCCTCTTATTATTCTGTAATAGTGAAGGTGTCAATAAGCTGAACTTGAATGTACCTCTATATTTTTATATCATCTGCTTTCTTCTTTAAAGCAGCTCTGTATAAGAGAATGTATACTAGTTCAACTAAAGTGTTATAATAGCTACAAACTGAAAAAAAAAAAAAAAGTAGAATAACTTCCATTCCAAAAGATATCCTGACATTCTTAAGTGATACTCAGTTGAGAGTCTTAACAATTTGCTGATCAATTGCTATGGCACTTCACAACTAATTCAACATTATATCAATATAAAATTAAACTGTACAATGTTCACGTCCTAATATAAAATTGATCAAAACTATACCTGAAGAATAGAAATTCAACAGATGTTTGTGGGCTGGCAGGAGAAGCTTTGAGATTTTTCAAAATGTAAATAAATATAAGTGCCTAGGGCTACTGGGTCTTATGGTTCATACTCTGTAATCCCAGCACTTTTGGGAGGCCAAGGTGGGTGGAGGCATTTGAGGCTGAGTCTAAGACTAGTTTGCCAACATGGTGAATCTTATCTCTACTTAAAATATAAAATTATTAAGGTAAGTACTCATGCCCGTAATCCCAGCCACCAGGAGACTGAGGTGAAGGAGAACTGACTTGAACTCAGGAGACAGAGGTTGTGAAAGTGAGCTGAGATCATGCCACTGTGATTCCAGCCTGGGAACAGAACTAGACTCCATCCTGATGAAAAGAAAGGAAAGAAAAGAAAGAGAAGGAAGAAAGGAAGAAGAAGGAAGGAAGGGAAGGAAGGTCAGGCTGAAGGAATGAAGGAAGAAGGAAGGGCTGAAGGAATGCATGAAGGAAGGAAGGAAGAAGGAATAATGATGTGGAGGAAGAAGGAGGAAGAAAAAGAGGAAAGAAAAAGAAAGAAAGAAAAAGAAAGAAAGAAAGAAAGAAAGGGAAAGGAGAAAGAAAGAGAAAAAAGAAAGAAGAAAGAAAGAAACAAAGAAAGAAAGAGAAAGAAAGAAAAGAAAGAGAGAAAGAAAGAAAGAAAAAATATGCAGCCTTGCTTGGAAATGAACAAGTCAATTCCCACTTTCTAAGGGCCCACCGTCCCAACCCATGGCAGACAGGTGAGCCCAGGTGAGGGGCGGCAGTAGTCACAGAGCAGACACAGAAATGGGGAGGCTAGCCGGGCAACCCAGGACACCACATGGTGGCATAGAGTGGGTGGCCAAGAACCTGTCTCAGGAAGGAGGGGAGGCCATGGAAGGCAGGGTGGGTTGTGAGTTAAGACTCAAGCCTCAGCGCATGCTTCTGTGTCCTGTCCCACTTCACTTACCAAACACAAATTCAAAGATGCAAGTATTGGGAGGCCGAGACGGGCGGATCACAAGGTCAGGAGATCGAGACCATCCTGGCTAACATGGTGAAACCCCGTCTCTACTAAAAATACAAAAAAAAATTAGCTGGGCGAGGTGGCGGGCGCCTGTAGTCCCAGCTACTCGGGAGGCTGAGGCAGGAGAATGGCGTGAACCCGGGAGGCGGAGCTTGCAGTGAGCTGAGATCCAGCCACTGCACTCCAGCCTGGGGGACAGAGCGAGACTCCGTCTGAAAAAAAAAAAAAAAAAAAAAGATGCAAGTATTAACAATTTCAATATGGCGACCACGGAGTATCAAATTCCAAGCCCAGGGCCCTTCTGAATGGGGTTCACCATACAACTGCACTGGTTACACCCTCGTGAAGCCATCCCTGGAGATGCCAGTGAGCAAAAGAACAAATGGGCCACTCCTGACCGATGCATTCTGTCCCACACAGCCTGTCCTCACATGACCAGTCATGATAGCTGCAGGATGAAGAATATGTGATGCACTTTCATATTCTTTTTGTTGTTGTTATTGTTCTGATCAAACCATGCTTAAGGGCTCAGGTCTCCCTAAAAGCCAGTCCTTATAAGGTGGGAAGAGTCAGGAAAGGCTGCCTGGTACAACAGCAAGAATATGGCCAGGAAGGCCGGGCAGTGGCTCACGCCTGTAATCCCAGCACTTTGGGAGGCTGAGACGGGCGGATCACAAGGTCAGGAGATCGAGACCATCCTGGCTAACACAGTGAAACCCCGTCTCTACTAAAAATACAAAAAATTAGCCGGGCGCAGTGGCAGGCGCCTGTAGTCCCAGCTACTCAGGAGGCTGAGGCAGGAGAATGGCATGAACCTGGGGGGTGGAGGTTGCAGTGAGCCGAGATCACGCCACTGCACTCCAGCCTGGGCGACAGAGCGAGACTCTGTCTCAAAAAAAAAAAAAAAAAAAAAAAGAATATGGCCAGGAGACAACAAACCTTGGCTGTCATCTTCAACATTGCATATGGTAAGCACATCCCTTCATCTCTGGGCCTCTGCTTTCTTATTATTAAATTCCTCATGTACCATTGGCTTGCTTATTATTAATCATTAATAGGGCTTAGGCGAGGTAACCTTTAACATTCCCTCCAGCTCTGTTTATGTGAGAAGGAAACAACATAAATAGGTGTTTGACATAAGGTATTTCATGTCCTGACTGTTTTATTTCCATTTTTATTGGACTCGTTGTAATCAGTGTATTTTGATTAATCAAAGCCATATCCGAGCTGTTTGTTCTGATGTTTTTGTAGCATAGAAGCCAAAAGAAATGAGCTGTGAGTAATTTGGATGTGTGTAGGCAAAAAGGCCCCTCGTATCCTTCAGGCCTAGCTGCAGATGGGTTAATTCCATAACGCTAGATTTTAAAATAACAATAATTAATACCTGGGACACATCCTTTTATCTAAGATGCTTAAAGGGCTTTGTGGTCATTAACCCATAAATCCACTGGCCTCAAGCCATCAGGAACTCAAGAGGAATCTCCTTAGAAGACAAGCAGACCAAAAACTAAAACATCACCAGGAGGAGGAATGACAACCATGACTAACAGCAGGAAGGGGGTGGGAGGTGCAGGATCAACAAAATAGTGCTCCTGGAAGAAGTAAATGGAAAATCCTCCTGCGGTTCTGCTGACAGCAGTTTCACCACTCACTATGCTCTTCGAGTCATATTTCATCATCAGAAAAATCCCTTTACCCTTAATGTAAGCATTAGCCTTCACAGCTTTGGAAAGACTGCTGTTACACCCAAAGCAGGTAAAGGGGAACTTAAGGTGTAATTGGATGTAAGAAAATTTTATCATCCCTAGAATTTTCTTCTCTCATAGGAGAAAATGGCTTTTTGAAGTTAAGGAATCTCTAAAGATAGAACACCAGCCAGGCGCAGTGGCTCACATCCATAATCCCAGCACTTTGGAAGGCCAAGGCGGGCAGATCACGAGGTCAGGAGATGGAGACCATTCTGACTAATACGGTGAAACCCCATCTCTACTAAAAATACAAAAAGTTAGCTGGGCGTGGTGGCGGGCGCCTGTAGTCCCAGCTACTCGGGAGGCTGAGGCAGGAGAATGGCGTGAACCCGGGAGGCGGAGCTTGCGGTGAGCCCAGGTTGGGCTACTGTACTCCAGCCTGGGCGACAGAGCGAGGCTCCGTCTCAAAAAACAAAACAAAACAAAACAACAAAACAAAAAAGATAGAGCACCACTTCAGAATGATTTTGTCAAGGGTTTGTTAAGTCTCTGACTTATTTGCAGGTATTTTCCATTAATACACGTCTGTTGAAAAACCACACAGCTAAAAGGACCTTCTGAAAGATCTGGAATTTTATCTTTAGAATTATTCCATTAATCGAATTATCCATCACCCAGGAGGTTCTCCACATGGGAGCAGGTACTATGGGAACATAAAATGTGGAACCTGACCCCCAGGCAGCTGTAAATCCAATCAGGAGATGAGATTAATTCAAATAACATGAATCAAGGCACTTCTCATTTATTATTCATTTGTTTCAATTCATTATTATCTAATATGTATTTGTAAGTTAACTAATAGGCAGAAAATAGGGTTTCTGTAATTTTGAACAGAACAGACCCCAAGTCTTGTAGAGTTCCTGGTGGAAGGTGATCAGCGAGGGCTAGAATGATGAGGGAAGGCAGGAAGAGTCATAGAGGAGATAAGATGAACAAAATCCTACAGGGAGGGAAAGAATTTGGGTCAAAAATAGGATAAACGTGAATCAAGCAAAAGGCAGTTTCAGACAGCGACAGCACCTAAGAGGTGAGCAGATGAGAACTTATTTTTTTTGTGAGCCAGAGGAGAAAAACCAAGCGGGCTAAGTCATGGAGCCTGGAGACGTGAAGGAAGTACAGGTGGGTAAGAAAGGTACAGCCAGATCACAAGCACCTTGAAACCAGACACTGGTTTGGGGTGTTCAGCAGTTCTCTATCGAAATACATATATTGAGGAGCCGGGTGCGGTGGCTCACACCTGTAATCCCAGCCCTTTGGGAGGCAGAGGCAGGCGGATCACTTGAGGTCAGGAGTTTGAGACCAGCCTGGCCAACGGGGTAGAAAGCCCCATTTCTACCAAAAATACGAAAAACTAGCTGGGAGTGGTGGCATGCACCTGTAATCTCAGCTACTCAGGAGGCCGAGGCAGGAGAATCGCTTGAACCCAGGAGACGGAGTGAGCCGAGTTCGCGCCACTGCACTCCAGCCTGGGTGACAGAGGGAGACTCCATCTCAAAAAAAAAAAAAAAAAATCTATTCAGGAAGAGAATCAAGGAGTAAATTGGAGGTGGCAGGGGCGTGGTTGGTGGGTGTAGGCTGGACACTATGCTGTGCTGTATTTTGTGTCACCATAGGAGAAAAGGAATATGTACTCCAGTATCAGCCAGTGACTTTTAATTGTCAGTTCTTTATCTTGACATAAATTCACAGACTGATTCACAGTTTTGCCTGCCACTGGGCCATTTTAATGCCAGTAGTAGGCAAAACCACCCTTCCTTATGGCCCAGTGAAACCCTCATTACCTGTACTTCGTTGAATGGATGCTCTTTTGAATTAAAATCAAGATGTGGGGGCCAGGCGAGGTAGCTCATGCCTGTAATCCCAACACTTTGGGAGGCTGAGGTGGGCGGATCACAAGATCAGGAGTCTGAGACCAGCCTGGCCAACATAGTGAAACCCCGTCTCTACTAAAAATACAAAATGTCGTGGCATGCGCCTGTAATCCCAGCTACTCGGGAGGCTGAGGCAGAATTGCTTGAATCCAGGAGGCCAGAGGTTGCAGTGAACTGAGATCGCGCCATTGCACTCCAGTTTGGGTGACAGAGGAAGACTCCATCTCAAAACAAACAAACAAACAAACAAACAAAATCAAGATGTGGGAAAGTCTCCAGAGATGGCTTTTTAGGGAATAGGTCAGAAGAAGGATGAGGTATCCTGGTGTAAGTCACCTGAGGGCCTTGTGTAGCTTCCCTGAAAATGTTGCAATACACTGGGAGGAAGCCGTATTGCCTAGATTTATACCTACTTTCAGATTTACACCCACTCCCTAAGGCCAAGGTGCCTCTGGTCAGAAGTAGAATGAAAAAGAATTGTTCTCACCAAGGAAATCTCTGTAGAAAAGTTGCTGTGAAACTGGAATAGGTGTGTCTTTCTGTCCTTCCGGTTCTTTTTATAGATACTGCCGGAACCTCAGTGAGAGCCTACGGTCCTTCCGCCCATTTGGGAAGAGATTAAAGAAGCTCAGGTTGGCTCTTTCTTACTCATTGGCAGTTACAACCTCACCAACACTACAGCCTAAGCTTCCAGAGTGGACACGGAGAAGGTAAGTTGGAATTGGGGGGCCATGCCCTCAGCTGTAAACCTGGGTCACTCCAGCCATCTGGTCTGGAGATAACTGAAGGGACATAGAGCTAAGGGGTATTCAATTGCAATAGATTTTTTTTTTTTTTTCAAATGAATATGTGGGATCTTTTTCCTGGGCCACCTCAGTCCTCAGTCAAGACATGGACTTTCCCACTAAACTGTTCAAAAAGGTATTTAAAGAAAGGGACCATTTTGTACAATTCTTTGATGAACAAATAATAGGTGTTTAAATACAACCTGTTGCATTGGATTGACTTGAATTGAACTGAAAGAAGGAACAGTCATTAAAATTACTGGGAAATTTTATTCCCAGTAATTCATCTGCCTGTCTCCTTCAAGCAGTGCATCAGTGTCTAGAACGATCCAATGATCCACTGATGTTGGCAGTCCTTGTTCTGGAGCCTGATATAACTGAATTCCGTCAATCATGCAAACATTCTCATACACCTCCTTTTATGAAAAAGATTTTATGTTAGCTTTCAAAAAGCCTTGTAAATTAGTACACACAAATAGACATATTATCAAGTGAAGTCTGTTCAGCTTTTCCCAGCAGGATGAAGCCAAGATCGTTTTGAGGGGTTTAGGTTGCCTTTCTCATTTCCTTTACTGACATCCTATATAAAACTGTTATACATTTGGGGTAATATGTGTGATGGCATTTCCCATCCCCTTAGACTATGTTTGCATATATCTTTGAATTTTCTTCCCCTGGGGAAACTTAGCATTTAGATAAGTATCAAGAATCAAACAAAATGTAACTCAGGCTCTCGACAGTGTCCTAGGAACAATTTTGGTAAAGACATTTATTTCGTATGCCCAGGTGTCTTCATTTCAGAATGACAGATGTTAGAGTGCCCTCATGGACCACCCTATAGGCATTCTTGTAGGCATTAAGTCGGTGCAAAAGTAGTTGCAGTTCTTGCCATTCCTTTTTTTATGTGTTTTTTGGTTTTTGGTTTTTGTTTTCAGACTCTGTCGCCCAGGCTGGAGTGCAGTGGTGCGATCTTGGCTCACTGCAACCTCTGCCTCCCGGGTTCAAGCGATTCTCCTGCCTCAGCCTCCCAAGTAACTGGGACTACAAGGCGCATGCCATCATGCCTGGCTAATTTTTTTTGTATTTTTAGTAGAGATGGGGTTTCACCATCAAGTGATCCACCCATCTCGACCTCCTAAAGTGCTAAGATTACAAGCATGAGCCACTATACCCTGCCTTGTTTTTCGTTTTTTGAGACAGAGTCTCACTTTGTCACCCAGGCTGGAGTGCAATGGGGCGATCTCTGTCCTGGGTTCAAGCGATTCTCCTGCCTCAGCTTCCTGAGTAGCTGAGATTACAAGTGTGCACCACCACACCTGGCTAATTTTTGTATTTTTAGTAGAGACGGGGTTTCACCATGTTGGCTAGGCTGGTCTCGAACTGCTGACCTCGTGATCCACCCACCTCAGCCTTCCAAAGTGCTGGGATAACAGGAGTGAGCCACTGCGCCCAGCCTTCTTGCCATTACTTTTAATAGCAAAAACTGCAATTACTTTTACACCGACCTAAGAGATGCAGAGTTGTCATTTTGTCTCATCCTTTTTCTGCAGGGCATCAGAAAACCATTCTGGTGAGGTCTACACCCATAAGTCACCATGTACAAGGACTGCATCGAGTCCACTGGAGACTATTTTCTCCTCTGTGACTCTGAGGGGCCATGGGGCATCGTTCTGGAGTCCCTGGCAATACTTGGCATCGTGGTCACAATTCTGCTACTCTTAGCATTTCTCTTCCTCATGCGAAAGATCCAAGACTGCAGCCAGTGGAATGTCCTCCCCACCCAGCTCCTCTTCCTCTTGAGTGTGCTGGGGCTCTTTGGACTCGCTTTTGCCTTCATCATCCAGCTCAATCAGCAAACTGCCCCCGTACGCTACTTTCTCTTCGGGGTTCTCTTTGCTCTCTGTTTCTCGTGCCTCTTAGCCCATGCCTCCAACCTAGTGAAGCTGGTTCGGGGTCGCGTCTCCTTCTCCTGGACGACAATTCTGTGCATTGCTATTGGTTGCAGTCTGTTGCAGGTGATTATTGCCATTGAGTATGTGACTCTCATCATGACCAGAGGTATGATGTTTGTGCACATGACACCCTACCAGCTCAATGTGGACTTTGTTGTACTCCTAGTCTATGTCCTCTTCCTGATGGCCCTCACATTCTTCGTCTCCAAAGCCACCTTCTGTGGCCCGTGTGAGAACTGGAAGCAGCATGGAAGACTCATCTTTATCACTGTACTCTTCTCCATCATCATCTGGGTGGTGTGGATCTCCATGCTCCTGAGAGGCAACCCGCAGTTCCAGCGACAGCCCCAGTGGGACGACCCGGTCGTCTGCATTGCCCTGGTCACCAACGCATGGGTTTTCCTGCTGCTGTACATTGTCCCTGAGCTCTGCATTCTCTACAGATCGTGTAGGCAAGAGTGCCCTTCACAAGGCCATGCCTGCCCCGTCACAGCCTACCAATGCAGCTTTCAAGTGGAGAACCAGGAGCTCTCCAGAGGTACTTTTCTGGGGGATTCAGGGAGCAGGGAGGTGCTCCTACAGGAGAAGCAGGAGAGAAATCATGCAGTAGGATGAGCCAAGAGGAAACTGAAAGAAAATGGTCAGATATGGGGTGGGTGGCTTCATAGTTCAAGCATGGAAATGCAAACTCCCAGAATCAAGGTTAAATTTTTATGAATTCTTCCAAAGCATAGAGCTTTATGGGGAGAGACCAAGACATACATGAATCAAAGGCCCCAAAGAAAGAGGGCATGACTCTGAACGTTCACACTGGCTAAAGAAAGGCATCCACTATAAAATGAGTTAACCAGGCCGGGCACGGTGGCTCACGCCTGTAATCCCACCACTTTGGGAGGCCGAGACGGGCGGATCACGAGGTCAGGAGATCGAGACCATCCTGGCTAACACGGTGAAACCCCGTCTCTACTAAAAAATACAAAAAACTAGCCGGGCGAGGTGGCGGGCGCCTGTAGTCCCAGCTACTCGAGAGGCTGAGGCAGGAGAATGGTGTAAACCCGGGAGGCGGAGCTTGCAGTGAGCTGAGATCCGGCCACTGCACTCCAGCCTGGGCGACAGAGCGAGACTCTGTCTAAAAAAAAAAAAAAAATCAGTTCACCAGCCCTAATTTAGGCCTGAACCATGCAATTTTGCATGACATCTAATGTTAAGTTCAGATGTGTTGGCCTTCAAGTGCAAAAGCCAATCCTGGCAGCAGTGATGGACATTTTAAAAATTTGTCTCAAAGCTAATTTGCCCAAACATAATCTTAAACTGATTCATAGGACTCACTACTTCATTAAAGTCATAAAACCCAAACACTTCTGGATTTCAGCTTTTCAAACTATTTATTGTTTAAAATCCTTCAAAGCTTACAAAAAACGAGAGGAAGAGTCATTATATCCTAATTCTGAGTAAAGACTCAGATGTGTGATCATTAGGAGAAAGAAAGTAACTTGCTTATGTGACATTTTCATAATAATTTCTGGGTCATGTTTTTATTCAAGCCACCTGACTACACTTTGTTAAGGAATAAAATATATTATCCATGGCAACAAGGATGCTTGGATCCCAACAACCTGGGGGAAATAGTGGCTAATTTCAATTATCTGGAAATATGTCAAAATTCATTAATTCCTTTTCTGAAACATCTGGGCTATTATCCAAAACCCAACATCATAGTTTTACATCAATTTTTGTGTCTTAATAGGCATCTGGTTTCTCACATTTTATTTCTAATGTGTAACGATGATGTTATTTTATATATTGTACAGCACACATAATGTTCACTAGGCTCAAAAAAAATTCACATAAGCTTCCTTTTAAGTACACACACTTTTTTTGAGCTGTAATCTATGGCTAATTGCGCATTCAAATTAAATCCTGTTCAGATAAATACATCCATTAATTCTTTTCAGCTCAGTTGACCAAAAGTTGGAAATTGACACTACACATTTTTTCCCATAAAAGTTTTTCATTGCTTGTTGGTGATGCATAATCACATCACTGAGTTTTGTGGCAGAATTGCAGAGTCAATCTTTCCTGAAAATACTTCTCATAGTTCTTACTAGAAGATAAAACTTTCTGTGTTTGTCTTTGTTGCTGCTGTGTGTTTCCAGGAAACAAAAGTCAGAGCAAAAAAAATTCTTAGAGTTTCACAATAAACCCAAATACATTGAGCTTTGTAATGATCAATATTCCATACCCCACAAAATACCAGGAAAGAGTTGAAAGGGTTCAAAGGAATATCTCAGTTGAAGAGCAAGGGCTTGCTAAAATACGATGGTTCCTGGTTTGGCCAAGAGTATCCTATTACTCAAGCGAGGTTAGAAAATCTATTTCTGAGCAGGAAATAGTCTGCCAATGATAGTCATCATCAATGTAATTTGAAATTTTGTGGAAAAAAAAATCAATAGTGTGTAAAGAACATATTGATTGGCTGGGCTCTGTGGCTCGCACCTGTAATCCCAGCACTTTGGGAGGCGGGTGGATCGGTTCAGCTCAGGGGTTTAAGACCAGCCTGGGCAACATGGCGAAACCCCGTCTCTACAAAAAATTAGCTGGGCATGGTGGCACAGGCCTGTGGTCCCAGCTACTCAAGAGGCTGAGGTGGGAAGATCACTTGAGCCTGGGAGGATGAGGCTACAGGGAGCCATGATTGTAGCACTGCACTACAGCCTGGGTGACAGAGTGAGAGCCTGTCTCAATTTTAAAAAAAAAAAGAAAGAAAGAAGGAAGGAAGGAAGAGAGGGAAGGGGAGAGGGAGGGAGAAAGGGAGAGGGAGGGAGGGAGAGGGGGAGAGGGAGGGAAGGAGGGAAGAAAGGAAAGAAAAGGAAGGAAGGAAGGAAGGAAGGAAGGAAGGAAGGAAGGAAGGAAGGAAGGAAGGAAGGAAGGAAGGAATTGCTCTCCAAGATTGGGCAAAATAACCAGAAGCTTAAACTCAGAAAGTAAAATCAGAATTTAGGTCACCCAGAAGAAGTACAAATATCAAAATTTCAAGGAACGATTAAAACTCAATTAAAAGTGCAGGATTCCACCTACCTAGGAAAAACACACAAATAGATATAAAATAGGTAAGAGCTAGAGAAGTATAATAACAATAACTTGAAACGTCTGAAGTGTTACAGTGGGTCATAAGCTGATAGTAGGGAAACAACTTACCACTGTCTTTGCTTTTGTTTGCTCAAGAAACAATCACGGTACTGTATAAACAGATGTGTGGTCAGCAAGAACAACCGTGCCATTGTACCCAGCATCAGTCAGTCTCTAGCAAGGATACCCACTGATCCATTAATGAGAAGTGTGGGAAGCTTGGGGAGGCTCGGCAGAACCCCACAAAGATGATTAAAGGGTTATAACATCAGACCTGTGTGGACAGGTGAAGACAGTGAGAATGAGATGGTCATTCTTAAGCTTTATGTGCTTTACCAGACTATCCAAGCTCTCTCTCAAAATTCTGTCCCAAAACACATTTTGTTCAAGTCCATGAGGCATGCATTTGTGATGTGACGCTTCTGACTAATGCTGTTTGTAGCTGTGATTCCAGTCACATAATTATTTAATTTACCACTGGGTTATGAGACCAGAATTATTCAGCTAAAAGAAGAGTAGGACAAGAGGTCCCTAGCTGGAAATTTCACAAGTATGGCCAGGCTCAGTGGCTCACACCTGCAATCCCAGCATTTTGGGAGGCCAATGCAGACGGATCACCTGAGGTCAGGAGTTAGAGACTAGCCTGTCCAACGTGGTAAAACCCCATCTCTTTTAAAAATACCAGAATTAGTTGGGCATGGTGGCACATGCCTGTAATCCCAGCTACTCAAGAGGCTGAGGCACGAGAATTGCTTGAACCTGGGAGGCGGAGGTTGCAGTGAGCGGAGATCGCACCACTGCTCTCCAGCGTGGGCAACAGAGCAAGGCTCTGTCTCAAAAAAAAAAAGAAAGAAAGAAAGAAAGAAAATTTCACAAGTGTGAAGACCTCTCCCCAAGAGGCAGTTGTCTTATTGTTTTCCATCTCCAACTAAAGATAGTGGGTGGAAATGGATGCGGAGGCATGAGAGATTTAGATTAAATACGAAAATAAGAGTCGGTAGACAGAAACAGATCAGCAAAGGGGATTAAGAATTTCATTTCCCTGGAAGTCTTTCTAAAGAAGATTAGGCTTTATTCCTCTGAAGTGGATTATGGACTTAATTTTAAGATACAAAAACATCTGGATAGAGAATGAAAATGCAATCAGGCGTATTACTGTAGGACACCAGAAAAATGGGTATAAATATTATTTGCACTGTATTATAAGTGTGTCCCTGAGAAGCTGAATACTGATTGGACTTTTAAAAATCAGTTGGTCTCAACTAAAATCTTAAGCCAAAAATATAGATACATCTTCTCACAGCATTTGATTGAAATTTAACACGCTCAGCATCTTGTTAGGTACAGGAAACTGCAACAAAAAGATTAGGGTAAAGAATTTGTGTATAAGAAATGAAGCAATTAAAATGCAAAATAAAATAGAGACATAATTCTGAAACTATTTTTATGTTTAACTACTTTCCATTTACATGCTCCTGGGATTATGTTATTTTTTAACATATTCTTCATTAATTAGTTGATGAATATAATACTTGTTTTATATTTAATTTGGAGTTGGTAAATTTTGGAATATTTCTCTTCCTGAATAAATGATAAGTAACCTCCAAAATAAATAATTAGAATAAAATCACTAGGTCTTTTAATTGAGGAATCTTAAATGTGATATAAAGAGCAGAAATCTTAAATAGAGTAGAATATCAGCTATGAATTGTTTTATGAGTGGAAAACTTCTAATTATTGCCTGCCTTATCTGTTTTAGACTAACTAGAATATCGTTATATCATATTTGCTAACACTAAGACCCATCTGTATTTGAAAGTGTTGGCCGGGCGTGGTGGCTCACGCCTGTGATCCCAACATTTTGGGAGGCCGAGGAGGGTGGATCACCTGAGGTCAGGAGTTCAAGATCGGCCTAGCCAACATGGTGAAACCCTGTCTCTACTAAAAATACAAAAAATTAGCTGGGCATGGTCTTGGGCACCTGTAATTCCAGCTACTTGGGAGGCTGAGGCAGGAGAATCACTTGAACCCGGGAAGTGGTGGTTGCAGTGAGTTGAGTTCATGCCATAGCACTTCAGCCTGGGCAATGAGAACAAAACTCCATCTAAAAAAAAGAAAGAAAAGAAAAAAAGAAAAGAAAAGAAAAAAAGAAAAGAAAAGAAAAGAAGGAAGGAAGGAAGGAAGGAAAGAAAGAAGGAAAGAAGGAAGGAGTCACATTACTGTGGGCATTTTTCCATCCAGTGGTTGGATGCTTACAGACAAACCTCACATGATTCTTTTTGAAGGCATTAGATAATCAGTGAGTGTGCATAATGTAAAAATGGGTCAACGAGTATAAAACGAGATGAGCCAAGAGAACACTGTTCCTGCAAACATAAGCCCTTCTGGTTGTTTCCCTAGCAAACTCCAACTTCTGCTGAATATAGCCCTTTTTGACAATTCTCAACATTTTTTTCTTCAAGGCCCACTCACCTTACCAGGGGAAATCCAACTTAAATGGTCCCAGGTGGTGTCATTTCTGTTTGTTCTTTCATGGGAAGTTCTTTTTTGTCACCCTCAAGTTACAGGCCACAGAGAGAGAACTAGCTTAAAGCAGGGAAGAAGGCAGTGGGGTTATAGGCAGGATTTGTTTGGTCTGAGGACAGATAAGTCAAGGATGACGACATTCATAAAGATTCAGAGAGCTTAGCTGGATATAGTAGCACACACCTGTGGTCCTAGGTACTCAGGAGACTGTGAGATGGGAGGGTCACTTGAGTCCACGAGTTCAAGGTTGCAGTAAGCTATGATTGCACCACTACACACTCTTAAAAAAAATTAAATTTAAATTTAAAAAAACAAATTCAGGGAGCGGGAGCATCATTGGGCAGCAAAGGGCAGTGGAAAGAGTGCAGAACCGGGCCTCATGTGCCCAGGCTCTGAGACTCTGCTTCTTACCAACCTTGAGACCAAACCAAGGTCCTCAAGCCCTAGGAGCCTCCCTTTCCTCATCTTTAAATGCTGCTCATCACGTCCCTCCCTGCCTCCTCCTCAGATAAATGGAAGGTCTTACTCACTTCAGACTTCCTATCACACAGTGGTGCTGGTTTGGTATTAAAAAAACACTTGGCCTTTTGGTAAACTCATGAACTATAGCTAGAGCTGGAAGAATTAGGCTTTTCTTTTTCTTTCTTTTTTTTTTTCTTTTTTTTTTTTTGAGACGGAGTCTCGCTCTGTGGCCCAGGCTGGAGTGCAGTGGCCGGATCTCAGCTCACTGTAAGCTCCGCCTCCCGGGTTCATGCCATTCTCCTGCCTCAGCCTCCCGAGTAGCTGGGACTACAGGCGCCCGCCACCTCGCTCGGCTAGTTTTTTTGTATTTTTAGTAGAGACGGGGTTTCACCGTGTTAGCCAGGATGGTCTCGATCTCCTGACCTCGTGATCCGCCTGCCTCGGCCTCCCAAAGTGCTGAGATTACAGGCTTGAGCCACCGCGCCCGGCCGAATTAGGCTTTTCTAACTGATGATCCGGTTTGATGAGAATGTTGGATGAAAGTTGGTTCCCAAGAGACTGAGTGTGAAGGAGCCTTGTGTTAGGACACAAGGAATGAAGTCGAGCCAAGGATTCAGTTAATTCTGCCATGAAGGAAAGATAAACATTTCATGTATCACAGCATCAGCCCCTTGAAAAAATAAATTAAAAGCCACTAGGAAGAGGATGTCAAAGCATCTGTTATAACTGCAGCACCAGCACCACCACCAATAATCATATACAAAGGATAGCTCATGAGTGTTTTCTATGTAGCATACCCTGTTCCAAGGACTTTATATAACATTTTTATAGAATCTTCAAAACAATCCTATGAGATAGACTTACTGTTATGACTGTCATTATTCTTCTTTAGTTCCATCAGGAAACAAAGCCAAAAAAAGGCAAAAAAGGTTAAAGAACACAAGTGAGAGAGCCAAGCAGTCCTTCTCCAGGGTCCATCCACTCAACATGAAACCCCTAAGTGTGAACCCTCCTAACACAGTTATGTCTGTGGTCATCAAAAAACAACTAGGTATCCAGCAAGTGCCTGCTCTTAGAGACAGGCACAGCTCATGTCTTCACAGAGCTTACAGGCTGGTTGAGGAGACAGCCATTAAACAAATACCTATGTCTGTGATGATCCTACAACAATATAAAGTTGTCTCAAGTGATCTCTTTTATTATGTCCAATTTTAAAAATTGAATTCAGGCCAGATGTGGTGGCTCAGACCTGTAATCCCAGCACTTTGGGAGGCCCAGGTGGGAGGTTTGAGGCCAGGTATTTAAGACCAGCCTGGGCAAAATAAAAATTTTTTTGAAATAGTGAATTCAAGTTTGTAGAGAATCAAGCCTAAAGGGACTGTTGAAAAGAGTGAGCTGCCCAAGGTCACACAGGTAATACTGAAAGAGCAGAAACTGACTCGGAGCTAGTGAGCTTCTGACACCAGTGTGCTTCTCCTAAACACCCACTCGCTACCCATGCCTTCCACATCAACTTTAAATACACTCTTTTAAATCATAAACTTTTTCAATAACGGCCACCACTGAGAATTCCTCTTATTTATTTATTTAGTCTCGCTGTGTTGCCCAGGCTGGAGTGCAGCGGCGCGATCTCAGCTCACTACAACCTCCACCTCCCGTGTTCAAGCAATTCTCTGGCCTCAGCCTCCCAAGTTGCTGGGATTACAGGCGCCCACCACCACGCTGGGCTAATTTTTGTATTTTTAGTAGAGATAGGGTTTCACCATGTTGGCCAGGTTAGTCTCGAACTCCTGACCTCAAGTGATCTGCCCGTCTTGGCCTCCCAAAGTGCTGGGATTACAGGTGTGAGCCGCCGTACCCGGCCTCAGAATTCCTTTTTAAAGAGTGAAGAGCCTGTTTGCAAGCCGTGGGGTTTTCCTGTAGTCCTCATGTGCTGTTTCTGATTGACTCTTGGACACTAACGCAGCCCTTCCCTCCTTTGGCTTTCAGCCCGAGACAGTGATGGAGCTGAGGAGGATGTAGCATTAACTTCATTTGGTACTCCCATTCAGCCGCAGGTAAATGGACTCACCTACATTCACCCAGGAGGGACCTAGCAAGCACTCCTTCCTTAGGACAGCCTCAGGCTTCATTTCTAATGGCTTTACTGACCTGAGAGAGGAGAGGCAGGGCAGGAGCATCCCTAAAGGCATGTGGAGCTTGAGCCACCCAGATTTAAGCCAGACCAGGTGGCGCAAGACAGCCTTCACCTGAACCTTCCCAGTCTTCATCACCAGCAACAATATAGCATTCTGATGCAAGTGCGTGTGTCTGGAAAGAAAGGGCAGCTTGAAGTTTTTGTGTGAAGGTGAAGAGCAGCAGGCTCACCGAATTTTGCCTCGGGGACAATACAGGATTGTAAATATGTCTGAGTGCGGGGTCTGCTTTTAGTAGCGATTGTCTGAACCTATCACCTGATCCCCACTGACTGCCTCTCTGAGTCCCTGTCTAGCTCCAGCAGCCCAGGCTGCCCTAAGAACTGGGCAGGGTCTGTCACCATCATCTGGATGCCCAGATGGATGAACAAATTTTAATCCTTTCAGGCAAAAACAGAGGGAGCACTGCTGAGTAGTTTAGGGGTAATTCACATTGGGGCTGTGAAGACTTGAAGACATACAAACCTAAATAGCCAGAAATATCACACTGGGACACAATTCTTACATTACGGGGATCAAAAGTAACTAAAATCATTTTTTCAATTAATTTATGAGGCCACTAACTAAGCTAATCCCTCTGGTATGTTATCTGAGAATTTGCCTTTTCCTAGAATGGCACATGGACCAGGCCATAGCTGTATCATGTGCTTTAATCAACCCTCAGGAGGGTATTTACATAATGAAAACATCTTTATTATCCCTCCAAGAGTTTCTTGATTCATTTCAATTTCCAGTGATCAGCTATTCAAGAACCTTGCTTGCAAAAAGATTCTTGTTCGTGGCTGAGGGATAGCCTGGTACAGGTAGGCTCAGTATGTTTCTTCTTTTGTTGTTGACAAACAGTTAAATGAAGGTGAGGTAATAATACTTTAAACATGACTTTAGGGCTGGGCACAGTGGTTCATGCCTGTAATCCCAGCACTTCGGGAGGCTGAAGTGGGCGGATCACTTGAGGTCAGGTGTTCAAGACCAGCCTGGCCAAAATGGTGAAACCCCATCTCTACTAAAAATACAAAATTATCTGAGCATGGTGGTGCATGCCTGTAATTCCAGTTACTCAGAAGGCTGAAGCAGGAGAACTGCTTGAACCTGTGAGGCAGAGATTGACGTGAGCCCAGATCGCACTACTGCACTCCAGCCTGGGTGACAGAGCAAGACTCTGTCTCCAAAAACAAAAAATATAACTTTGGAGAGTATCTTTTCTTTTGTTGGTCAGGAAGTTGATGATGACATTTATTCCTTTCCAGACTGTTGATCCCACACAAGAGTGTTTCATCCCACGGGCCAAACTAAGCCCCCAGCAAGATGCAGGAGTATAAATCTACAGGAAACACGAGTAGAGAAAACCCAGCCGACCATCCTGGGTAGTATAGCCCTGATAGGCCACCAGGGCCCACAGAGTCACGCTGCCAATGAAGAGTCAGAACATCCCCTCTTCTGTTTCCTAACCCCTCCATCCACATGGACCCTCCACCAGAAGACCACCCTTTTGAGCATAATTACAATCTTGCTGGCCACCCTACCTTGACTGTGTCTCTTTCTTCATTTGTGCAACTGCAAAATTCCCTTTCTTAGCAACGCTAGAAAGAATTGGTGCCTCTTATTCACAGAACTAAAAGACCCTGTCTGGAGAAATTAAGGGTATTCTAATGTGACAAGGAGGTTAGTAGCAGCTTACTACTGGGTTACGTGTCTGGTCAATTTTTAAATTGTGCTAAAAAACACAGAACATAAACTTCACCATCTCAACCATGTTTAAGTGTACAGTTCAGTAGTGTTAATCATATTCACACTGTTGTGAATTCTCTAGAACTTTTTCATCTTGCAAAACTGAGATTCTCAATCCATCGAACAGCTCCCTCCAGCCCCTGACAGCCACCATTCTACTTCTGGTTTCCGTGAGTTTGACTACTTAGATACCTTATGTCATAGAATCATACAGTATTTGTCTTTTTGTCACTGGCTTATCTTTCCTAGCATAATGTCCTCAAGGTCCATGTCACATGTTGTAACATGTCACAGGATCTCCTTTTCTAGGGTTGAACAATATTCCATTGTATGTCTATACCACCTTTTCTTTATCTATTTATCTGTCAGTGGACATTTGGGATTGCTTTCACCTCTTGGCTATTGTGAATAGTGCTGCAATGAACATAGATGTGCAAAAATCTCTTTGAAATCCTGCTTTCAGTTATTTTGGTGTATATCCAGAAGAGGGATTGCTGGATCATATGATAATTCTATTTTTAATTTTTTGAGGAACTTCCACACTGTTTCCACAGTGGCTACAGCATTTTACACTCTCATCAACAATGCACAGAGTTCCACGTTCTCCACATCCTCACCAACATTTGTTATTTCCTGGAGTGTTTCTGTTTCTGGTTTACAGTGGTCATCCTAACAAGTGTGAGGTATCCAGTAATTTTTTTGTAAAGGAACTCAAAATACGACGGGCCCAGAATTGTCTACAAAAGTTAAAGCCGAATCCTCAGGGTCACCACTATTGGGCTGTTTAATGAACACAGACATTGCCATGGACTTGCAAGCTGGCAGGCTTCCTGTCCTGGTGCTACCTCCCTGTGACAGCTACTTGGGCAGCAGACATGGCTGAGGGCACGAACTGTTTGCTGAGCCAGTAACAGCAAAGGAAGAGCCACCCCAGCAGATGCTCATAAAGGATTTTACGTGGTGAACATAAAAAGCATAGGCTGCCTGTCTTGATGTCTCTAATGAGCTGGTGCCTCTGCGCTAATTGTCTTGCCTTTGTTCCTCATCAGCCCCACATTCTTCTCAATCCTTTCATCTGCCTTTAATACTTGTTTGTTATCTATTACAAGAATAAGAGGACCAGAGTCAGAGGTGTGCCTCCAGAAGGGTCCTGGGGTCTGAGTCAGCCCTCCCACCTTGCAGATGAGAGAACAGAACTTCGGAGAACAGAATGACTTACCCAAAGCCACACAGTCATTAGTGATGAGCCAGATTTTCTGACTCCTAGGCCTGTCTTCTTCCCCATCCACTAGGCTCCTCCATGCCCGTATTTCTGTATGAGCAAGTAAGGTGTGTTCCCCTTGAGAACCAATGAAATATTTCAGACCCATAAGTGTTGAGTGCCTGCTAACTGAAAGCCTTTTGAAAAATAACTACGGCTTTATACATGCAAGAGAGCCTTTTTTATGGCCAATGGACAGCATGAGTTATTCAATAGCAATAAATATTTCCTGAGATCTGCAAGGTACCAGGAACCATTCATTCTAGGACTCAGTCCCAGACAAGGCGTACGACACTGCTTTAGCAGAGCTTGCATTTTTGTTGTGGAAGATCATACAATGCAGAGAATTTCAGGAACACAGTTCCTTTGTTTTTACAGATAGAGAGAAGGGACTTGCCCCATATAACGTGGCTTGTTAAGCACTAGAATCAAGACCAGAATCCAGGTTTCCAAACCCCTACCTAGTGCTCATCTCTACACAATGTTCCAACGTTTTCTTTTTTTTTTTTTCCTGAGAGGAGTCTTGCTCTGTCACCCAGGATGGAGTTCAGTGGTGTGATCTCGGCTCACTGCAACCTCCGCCTCCTGCCTCCTGGGTTCAAGTGATTCTCCTGCCTCAGCCTCCTGAGTAGCTGGGACTACAGGCGCCCACCACCACATCCAGCTAACTTTTTTTTTTCCAGTAGAAATGGGGTTTCACCATGTTGGCCAGGCTGGTCTTGAACCCCTGACCTCAAGTGATCCACCCACCTCAGCATCCCAAAGTCCTAGGATTACAGGCATGAGCCACCGTGCCCAACCTGTTCCAACACTTTCATATATTTTTCTGCTGCACTAAAATTAGCTGCTCTTTTTCAAAATCTGTGCCATAAGCAATATCATCAGGACAACCCAGGACCTAGGTAAATGACCAAAACGTTTGACCTACTGCCCTTATTGATAATGAAAAACGGAGAAAAAATGTTTAAGCATTAAGGAATGCTTTGGTCTATAGATTAGGTGGCATCCACATGAAGACCCTAATTTGAGGGGTAGAAACAAGCCAGCAAACTTCCACCTGTTCTGAAAGAACACTATTATAACAGATCCTCCTGGTGTTTATCCTAATAATCGTAAAAATGATACCTTCAACATAATTTTGTTTTGTTTTGCAAGCAGGATATGTTTCTGTAGAGTAGGTCAACAAATTTTTAAAAACCCATTGAAGCCACATACAAGGGCCTAATGTCGTCTCCCAAAATGTTTTTTTCTAAAATTGATGACGGTTAACATTGAACCTCTTTTTAGCAAACTGTCTCTGAAATTTACACCACAATTTTATCTAACTTTAGACTACATATTAGTTAGATTTGGGGGGTTGTAGGTTGCAAATGTCTCATTTAAGCTGTTTCAGGAATGAAGTTTGTTTTGTTTTGTTTTTTTGAGACGGAGTCTCACTCTGTCAGCCAGGCTGGAGTGCAGTGGCGTGATGTCATCTCACTGCAACCTCCATCTCCCGGGTTCAAGTGATTCTCCTGCCTCAGCCTCCTGAGTAGCTGGGACTACAGGTGCATGCCACCACACCCAGCTAATTTTTGTATTTTTAGTAGAGACAGAGTTTCACCATGTTGGCCAGGATGGTCTTGATCTCTTGACTTCATGATCCACCCGCCTCAGCATCCCAAAGTGCTGGGATTACAGGCGTGAGCCACCACGCCCAGCTTGGAGTTTTACTTTAAAGTTACATATGACAGGGAAACAAAACTTCCTCAGGATACACAGTACAGCCTCTCGGCTGGCCTGATGGAGAGTAAACAGTCAGGAACTGGGAGAGGCTTGCTGTCTCTCGCGGTCACTTCTACACTTACTCTGCTTCTTTTTGTGGGGATTTTCACTTATCTGCCCACCGCCAGCTGACTGATTCTCTCCCATGCCATAATTCAGCCCTTCTCTTAGGTTGAATCAGCCTGTGGATTGGTTACCCTTGGGTCCAGCACACACCACTGGTCCTCTCAGCTGTGCCTGGCTTGGTTATGTGGGACAGACTTGGTCACATCTACCTGCTTCCTCTGTGGGAAGCTGTGGACAAAGAGATGTTCTCTGGGGAGCAGGGGAAGCCATAACATGCACCATAAGAAACCAATACAGGAAAAATTAATCCTGAAAAATATAAAAACATAATTTTATAAAATTAAAGAATACTTTTTTTTGAGACAAGGTCTCACTCCATCACCCAGGCTAGAGTGCAGTGGCTTACGCTATCCTCCCACCTCAGCCTCCCAAGTAGCTGGGACCACAAGTGCGCCCCACTATACCCAGCTAATTTGGTATTTTTTGTAGAGACAGGGTTTGGCTATGTTGCCCAGGCTGGTCTTAAACTTCTGGGCTCAAGCAATCCACCCGCTTTGGCCTCGCCTCCCAAAGTGCTGGGATGATAGGAATGAGCCACCGCACCCAGGCTATGGAATACTTTTGTGAAAATACAATTGAATTTATTTCACGTTTATGCAGCAATTCACATAAAGCTAAAAACTGTGAACTCTCTAAGTAGAGATCCATGAGGAACCTGCTTTTAAAAATAGATTTTCCCAGGTACTCAGGAGGCAGGAGGATACCCTGAGCCCAGGAGTTCAAGGCTGCAGTGAGCTAGGATCATGCCACTGCACTCTAGCCTGGGTGACAGTGAGACCCTATCTAAATAAATAAATAAATAATAAAATAAAACATAAAACTATGTATGGTTAACATATTGTACTCAATTACTCAATTTGACAAGTATTATTTGAAGATCTAAACTCATTAATTTTTTTGTTGTTGCTGTTAATGGAGATGAGATGGCCGGGCATGGTGGCTCACACCTGAAATCCCGCACTTTAGGAGGCCAAGGCAGGTGGATCACTTGAAGTCAGGGGTTCAGGACCAGCCTGGCCAAGATGGTGAAACCCTGTCTCTACTAAAAATACAAAAAAAATAGCCGGGTGTGTTGGTGGGTGCCATAATCCCAGCTACTCAGGAGGCTGAGACAGGAGAATCGCCTGAACCCAGAAGGTGGAGGTTGCAGTGAGCCACGATAACACCACTGCACTCCAGCCTGAACAACAAAGCGAGACTCTGTCTCAAAAAAAAAAAAAAAAAAAGATAGAGATGAGATTTCACCATGTTGCCCAGGCTGATCTTGAACTCCCGGGCTCAAGCAATCCTCCTGCCTCAGCTTCCCAAAGTGCTGGGATTATAGACGTGAGCCATCATGCCCAACCATCTAAGCTCATTTACTTATATGTAATAGGTTACATAATTTGATAGGTACATATTCTCTAAAATATTTTGTTTTTAATTTTTCTTCTGGGTGGCTCACTTCATCTTGCATCTTAAATATTTTAGATAGTATCTCTCTGATTTTATTTACTTTATCCAAAAGAAAAGGTATCAATTAAAATTTTTATTTTAAAACGCCTGCCTGGTATAATGTAGCCAGTTAGCTCAGCTGGTTAGAGCATACTGCTAACAAAATACTTGCCTGGGTAGAGTTAATATATCCTTCGTCTTGATGATATCAATATTTTCCTGATCCAAAGAACATCAAAGATTTATTTCCCTCCATATTAAATTTCACGATCATCCCATAAATTTAAAAGGCTTAGAGTAATACGTATTTTATATCCGCCAACTTCGTGCCTTCTTCTTCTTTGTTTTCTTCCTCCACAATCAATTCAAGATCTATCTTTTCCTGGAAACTTTCTCTGATGATCTAGGAGACACGGCTGTCATAAACTAAGCCCAACCTAAGTTATGGCAGAATGATATAAACCAGATACTTCTGTGACTGTGGCATCCTCCTCAGATTAAACATAATCACCTATTTTAAAAGAACACAATTAGTGAGAATTAAACTAGAAAAGAGCTTTCCAGTTTCCTTGGCCCAAAGCCTAATATTTTGCACTTGGGGGAGGTGCTTCTCAATGAACGCAGTGGCCGTATGGAGACCTGGACCTCTGAGAAAATGCACCTGACGTCTGAATAAAGGCAGACTTTTCCTGGAGCTGTTAAAAATGTCTTAATGGCTCAGGCCTTTAAGAGATCATATCTGCCACTCTTCCTCAAAGATAGCTTATTTAGAATTAAGTGTGGAGTCCTGATAGGTAAACAACGACAAGAAAGGGGCCCTGGGTTGGGGTGGGGGGCAGGTGGGGAATATCAATGAATGAATGATTGTTGTGAGAGATAGCTAATCACAAACAACCCGCGGGCACAAGGACCTGCTGGGGGACCTCCTTCTGCACATAGTCCCCTCCAGCAAGACCCTATAAAACTTCCCTCCAGCCCCTCCCTCTCTGCAGACAGATCCTTTTCTGCTGTGCTGCCCGTTGCAGCCTTGCAAAGTATTTTCATTCCTTCTCAATAAATCTGCCTTCGTTTATTTACAACTGTCTTGATAAATTTGTTTACTACCCACGCCATTGGCCCCAGATAGTCACTACCTGTGACATTAAGTTTGTCGAGTAACATATATCAGAACTTATTTATTTAAAGGATTTCAAAGTGTTTACATCAGGAGGCACAAAATTGCAACCATTGTTAAAGTATGATTAAAATGCCTTTCTTGGGGCTGCCTTCAGGAATGTCTCAAGAAAATCCGTGCGACTGGATTACTGTGATGATGTGACCTGAGAAACCAAAACAGACACCCCTTTATCAACCCAGACAGACCCTGAGGGTAAAGAAACCGAAGTGTTACCTAGAGGTCGAGGATTCGGGGCCCAGGTGGCATGGCAAATTTCTAAATTTCTACAAGCAAAATCGCACTTTCACTAAACTCCCTAACAATAGAAGCTATCAGGCAGATTATCTGAACTCTGGTTTACAACCCAGACCACTCCAACTCTGTTGGACAGAGGATCAAACTTACAAACAGTCTCTTTTCTGACAAACAACTGCAAACCTTAAGCCAATTTCAGCCGGCTTGTAGAGGCCGCGCATAAACTGTCTTTGTGTCATAAAGTTCACCTTTTGACATAAAGAGCCAAATTCTACCTCATTTTAATGTTAAAACCCCACCCCAAAGTGCACAGGGGATGTATGTTACATATATATTTACCCATTGCTCAAGCACTAGGCATCCTTCATAAATATGTATAGCTAGGCTGGGCACGGTGGCTCACGCCTGTAATGCCAGCACTTTGGGAGGCCGAGGCGGGTGGATCACGAGGTCAGGAGATTGAGACCATCCTGGCTAACATGGTGAAACCCCATCTCTACTAAAAATACAAAAAATTAGGTGGGTGTGGTGGCAGGCGCCTATAGTCCCAGCTTCTTGGGAGGCTAAGGCAGGAGAATGGTGTGAACCCGGGAACCAGAGCTTGCAGTGAGCCGAGATTGTGCCACTGCACTCCAGCCTGGGCAACAGAGCAAGACTCCATCTAAAAAAAAAAAAAAAAGCTGTATATATATATACAGCTTTTCCCCCAAACCTGCTGAATATGTATGACTCTAGTGTGTAACACAGACCCTGCGAGGCGTAAAACCCAACCATCCTTTCCCTCTTTGAACAGAAAGCACCTTTGATACACACTGGACACTTTCTCTTTCCAGCTTGCAAAGCAATATCGCCAGTAAAAGTCTTCTTTCTACCTTTTAGCCATCGTGGTGGTCAGCAATAACCAAACTGTTGGATCAGAGAGGCAAGCACAATGACAATTTCTAATATTCACCTGAATCGTCACTAAAAGAGCTTCCAAGTACACTTTGGAAGTGCCATTGAATATCTTTTCTGGGTTTTTCTTTTTTGTTGTTGTTGCTTTGTTTTGTTTTGTTTTTGTTTTTGTTTTTTGTTTTTGTTTATTTTTGAGACTTATTTTTGAGAATTATTGCAAGCTGCGCCTCCCGGGTTCACGCCATTCTTCTGCCTCAGCCTTCTGAGTAGCTGGGACTACAGGTGCCCAACACCACGCCCAGCTAATTTTTTTGTATTTTTAGTAGAGACGGGGTTTCACCTTGTTAGCCAGGATGGTCTCGATCTCCTGACTTCAAGTGATCCGCTCGCCTTGGCCTCCCAAAGTGGTGGGATTACAGGTGCAAGCGCGATAGAACTTGAATCGCATTTAGTATCTACTTAAATCAAGTCTAGGTTTGGCAAATGATACGGTTCTTGAGGTAACTGTGTCATCATAGGATTCAAGATCAACTAAACTGCAGGAATTTCAGTTGCATCTATTATTGCCCACTAATTGTGAGATGATGGCAAATATGCTACAACATACATACAGAGGAAGCTATCCATAGAATTGTACAGATATTCCAACTTGTAGAACTGACATAATTTTTCACTCACTCACATGTTCTTTATATGATATAAATGCACTGAGGGAGCACATTATGCTTTTTTAACTACTTTCTATTTTATTTATGCATTTCTTAGAGACAGGGTCTCACTATGTCACACAGGATAGAGTACAGTGATGCAGTCATAGCTCACTGCAGCCTCAGACTCCTGGGCTCAAGCATCCTCCCACCTCAGCCTCTTAAATAGCTGGGACTACATACAGGTGCACACAACCACACCTGGCAATTTTTTTTTAAGAGACAGGGTCTTGCTATGTTGCCCGGGCTGGTCTTGAATTCTTGGCCTCAAGCAATCCTCCCACCTCAGCCTCCCAAAGTGCTGGGATTAGAGGCATGAGGTGCCACGCCTAGCCTAAAATAACTTTTTAATGTGCAAGTCACCCCTTAACTATTCTGTTTTAAGAGTTTGAAAATGTGCACATCTTCCTAAAACAAGACCCACCTACATGTATTGAGGGGGCTGAACTTTTTAAAGTATATGCTACAAATGGAACATTTTTTTTGTAGTTTCCACCTAGGCTTTATTGGTATGTAGAAGAAACTTGTGTAGACTTTATCTGCAACTAATTTTTAAATTTCTCAATGTTTGGCCAGACGTGGTGGCTCACACCTGTAATCCCAGCACTTTGGGAGGCCAAGGTGGGTGGATCACGAGATCAGGAGTTCAAAACCAGCCTGTCCAAGATGGTGAAACCCCGTCTCT
The DNA here is from genome assembly GCF_008728515.1 of Papio anubis. Taxonomy (NCBI): domain Eukaryota; kingdom Metazoa; phylum Chordata; class Mammalia; order Primates; family Cercopithecidae; genus Papio; species Papio anubis. Next base: position 12,421,374 of record NC_044984.1, on the reverse strand, counting down.
ACTAAAAATACAAAGTTAGCCAGGCGCGGTGGCAGGTGACTGTAATCCCAACTACTTGGGAGGCTGAAGCAGGAGAATTGCTTGAACTCAGTGTGGCGGAGGTTGCAGTGAGCCGAGATCACACCACTGCACTCCAGCCTGGGCAGCAGAGTGAGACTCCATCTCAAAAAAAAAAAAAAAAAATTATCAACGTTTAATTCAGTGGCATTAATCAGAGGACAATTTATCTCTAGAAAAACTGAGGTTTTCAATTTTGGTTTGAGTATATATAGCTGGTCAGATTAAAAGAATGTTTGCTGACCAGGCGTGGTGGCTCAGCCTGTAATCCTAGCACTTTGGGAGGTCGAGGAGGGTGGATCGCCAGAGGTCAGGAGTTCAAGACCAGCCTGGCCAACATGGCAAAACCCCATCTCTACTAAAAATACAAACATCAGTTAGGCATGGTGGCAGGAGCCTGTAATCCCAGCTACTTGGGAGGCTGAGGCAGAAGAATCGCTTGAACCCAGGGACAGAGGTTGCAGTGAGCTGAGATCATGCCACTATACTCCAGCCTGGGCAAAAAAGCAAGGTCGATTCAAAAAAAAAAAAATCTTCACTGTGGCACTGCTATAATTAGAGTTTTGTTTTAAAAGCAAATGAAAAGAAATGAGTATACACCTAAAGCAGAATAAGATCTTAGATCATAAGGGTCCGATGATGACCCTGTGATGAGATGCCTGATCTTTTACGGTAACAACAATTTTTTTAAACAGTGCTTTCTACTTTATAGCACTTTACAATTTACAAATAATTTTCACATCCACTATCCCATTCGATCCATTGGATGGATTACCCAATGCTTTTCAATTATGAAATACACAGACACACACACATAGAGACATACATGTATATTATAATATATATTTTACTAAGATGCTAAGACTCTCACCTAATAAACTGCATTTGGGCCACTATTGCTCTGCTGTTTTTTACAGCGTAATCTGAGCCACCTCTATAACATAAAATAGACACATACCCCATGAGAATCTTTATTTACTGGCAGAGATGTCACTGCATGATTTTCAAAAAAGACTGTGCTTTTGGTTTTTAGCTGCAGTTGTTGCTGCCGTGTCCTGCTGTGGACAACTCATTTTTCTAGACACCAAAACAACTAGTAGGGGTGGTTATTTAGAAAATTAGGAAAATCTCTCAACTTTATGGAACGTGTCACTGTGGTAGTCGTAAGTGCTGTTTTCCAAATATTTCCAAACTCTCTTGTCTTCCGGGTACACTGCCAGTTTGCACTTTTGCCCCTTTTGAGGTTGTGGGGGATGATAACGCTAATTCTGCCCTAAAAGTTGTGAGTAGAAATGATGTCACTTCCAAGTCCCAAGCAGTTAATTGTTGATGCAAGACCCTTGTGGGCTTTTTCCTTCCTCCCATGGTGGTAAGCAATATTCCACATGGCAACTGCCGCATTCATCTGGGTTCCCTGATGGATGCGCAAGAAATAAAGCTTTGTTGTTTTATGCCACTGACACTTGGGACTGTTTGTTACATCAGCTAACCCAGCCCATCCTGACTGACATAGCCACTAAACCAGTCCTTTGGTATCCTGAGGTAAAGCAAGGAGTTACTCGTCTGAACACTTTACTTTACCATCTGTTATTCTAGTGTTCTTCAAAGACATTCTTAGATCAAAGAAGAACTGCCCTGCTCTTGACTGATGCATGCCAGACTGCTCTGCCAGCCATGTGGCTCCACGCTTGTCCACATAATTACAATTCACAGAGATAGTTTGCTTCCATCATAAAAGCATGTAGAAGGTCACCCCACATGCAGCAGAGGGCCGGTCTAAGGTGGAGCCCTCGAAGTGTGGCCTCCGGACCTGGGCCTGGTCGGCTGATGGTTTGTCACTAGTCTGCCACAAAGTAAGTACAGAACTCAAGAGTAAGCACTTAGAATCTTCTGTCTCCCAGACAAAAAGCAATTCTGTCTAAGAGACTGAGAGCAAAATAGACTTCACAAAGGAGGTCAAAAGCTCAAACTCTGTCTTACATGGGGTTGGTGGGGGGTAGAAATTCACTGAGCAGATGACGTCCGGAATGGTACTCAGAACAGCCACACACAGGGAGTCTCTGTGTGAGTTAGAAACATGTGCCCCCTCTGAGTGGATGAATTTCAAAATGTGCCCCCACCCCAAAGGATGTGACCTCAGGCCACGGTCCAGGGCTTGGCCAGCAGTGAGGCTGGATTCCAACCCCACCCCAACCATCTCAGCTGGGTACCTTTGTGCAGTGTAAAAAACCCAAACTAGTCAACTGACTGCTTTGGCCCAGGTAGGCAGGTCAGAAAAGTCTGTCTGAAGGTGAGGTTGCAAGGAAAACCAAGGCTCATTCAGCGAGCTGCAAGACCTCCTTATGCTGGAGCAGAGATAGACAAAGAGAGAAGCAATGGGAGAGGCTGGCTCTGACCCACAGGGCTTCCATCCCTAAAGGAGGAATCTAGACGTGGTCTGTGTGTGAAGAGCACTGGAAGGAGAGGCCTGATCATCAGTCAGCACTGCTGTGCCAGGCCCTCTTGGAGCGCGAAGCAGAAGCAAACATGTGTGTCCCTATGTGCACTTACCAAAAGATCCTCCCATGCTTTGAACCAAGTGGAAAAAGCTCATTTAAAAGTCTCCAATCAAAAAATATTAAGCCTCAGCCGGGTGCAATGTCTCACGCCTATAATCCCAGCAATTTGGGAGGCAGAGGCAGGTGGATAACTTGAGGTCAGAAGTTTGAGACCTTGGGTCAATGTGGGTAAACCCCATCTCTACTAAAAATACAAAAAAACTAGCCGGGCGTGGTGGCGTGCACCTGTAATCCAAGATATTTGGGAGGCTGAGGCAGGAGAACCGCTTAAACCTGGGAGGCAGAGGTTGCAGTGAGCCAAGATCTCACCATTGCATTCAAGCCTGGGCAACAGAGTAAGACTCCACCTGAAAACAATAAAAATTAAAAATTTATATATATATATATAAAGCCTCCTTCCCCCATCTCCCTTTCTTCTCTCTTTTAAAACAAAAACAAAAATAAAAAGGCCAGGTACAGTGGTTCACACTTGTAATCCCAACACTTTTGGAGGCCAAGGCAGGATGACTTGAGCCCAGGAGTTCAAGACCAGCCTGGGCAACACAGCAAGACCCATCTCTACCAAAAAAAAAAAAAATTATCTAATAAAAATATCCAAGAGGCTGGGTGTGGTGGCTCATGCCTGTAATCCCAGCACTTTAGGAGGTTAAGACAGAAGGATTGCTTGAATCCAAGAGTTCAAGATCAGCCTAGGCAACATAGCAAGACCCCCATCTCTACTAAACATCAAAAAAATTAGCTGGGCGTGGTAGCACATACCTGTGAACTCAGCTACTCAGACAGCTAAGGCAGGAGGATTGCTTGAGGCCAGGTGGTCAAGACTGCAGTGAGCTGTGATCGCACCGCTGCACTCCAGCCTGGCAAAAAAGCAAGACCCTGTCTCAAATATTTTTTTAATAAATTTTTTAGAAAGTACCAAAAAATGGCGGTACACACCCGTAGTTCCAACTACTTAGGAGGCTGAGGTGGGAGAATTGATGTGGCTTGAGAGGTTGAGGCAACAGTGAGCCATGATGGTGCCACTGCACTTTAGGCTGGGCAGCAGAGCAAGACGCTGTCTCAAAAAAATTTTTTTAAGCCCTCCCTTTCTTTCATCTCCCTTTCTTCCCTCTCAAAATACAAACAAACTATATCTATATATAGAGAGAGAGATAGATGTGTGTGTGTGTGTGTGTGTGTGTGTAGCCTTTCATTGCCAAATCTGTTTGTACCCCATTGTCAACCCTCGCAGATCCATGGCAGGGATAGGGCACCCACGAAAGCCCAGGATCCGAAGCCTGATTGGAAACGGCTCCTCTCTTGCAATAACGCAGGGTCGTAAAACAAACCAAACCGCCTGGTGTTATAAGATTTTGATATGCTGTTTATCATGGGCTTTTTGGTATTGATTTTGTTTTTAAAAATATTGCGGTAAGGCAGGAGAGACTGAGGCAAGTATCAGAGCAGGAATGAAAGTTGATTAAAAGGCTTTAGAGCAGGAATGAAAGGAAGTGAAGTACACTTGGAAGAGGCCACGCGGGCGACTTGAGAGATCAAGCGGACAGTCTTACCTTTGACTTAGGGTTTTATAAGTCATGAAGCACAAGACATGCTTCCGGAGTCTTGTGTTCCTTCTCCTCTGACTCTTCCCTTGGAGTGGCCTGTCCATCCACGCAGCGGCCTGCCAGCACCTGGGAAGGGAGCATGCGCAGTGTGTGGCCTGCCAACGCCTGGGAGGGGAGCATGCGCAGTGTGTTTGTACGCATGCAGGAGTTGTACACATGCTCACGTGAGGCGTTCTTCCCTTATCAGTCGAATGTCCCTAGAAGGTCATATACCAGTTAAACTCTGCCATTCTGCCTCTTAGTGGTCATGCTTGAGCCCACTCCCCCAACTCCTAAGATCTTACCGGGAAGCTGCTTATCACCCGTTTCAGGTGTTTTCTATCTACTGGGAGCTTGTCTTTCCCTGGCGCCGGCTGTGACCAATTATTATTTTAGAGCAACAGACTAACAGCCGCCTGACCATCACCTGATGGTCACCTGAGGTTCCTGGTATTGGACCAGACCCTCTTCCGCCCCGCTCATACCTGACAGCGACCTACTGTAACATCCCTAGACAGATGAAGATGAGAGTGTGGAGTTCCAACAGAGGCAGACATTAGGGGATGAGCTGAAAGGTGGAGGTGGAAGTTGTGCAGGGAGATGAGATTGCACTGGGTACGTAAGAAGAGAGCCTCAGCAGGCTTCGTGGTGGAGCAGGCTGTCCCATCTCCAACCAAGCTCCCCCTACGCCTCTGTCTCCATATGGAGTTCCGCTGTTAACCCTGAGCATCTCCAGCAAGATCCCTACGGGGAGGGGAACTAATCTGAGTACTGTTTGCAGAACCACACACGACAGCTCTGAATGAATAAGCCAAGAGAACACCCTGATTCTTCCTGCGGATTTGGATTCCCAGGCCGGGAAGGAGCTGTTGGAGCCTGCGTGGAAGATTAGTGGATCTGCAAAAACACAATGTGGGTGACTGGCCGACGCCTCGTCCCGACCCCGTCCAAGCAGAAGAATCGCCAGGATACTTGCTCCAGATACAAATTCTTGGGCCCTGACTCAGATCGACTAAATCAGAACCTCCAGGAGGCCTCAAAACACTGCATTTTTAACAAATTCTCATGTGATTTTTAACACAGTATAAGTTTAGGAAGCGCTGCTCTGTTGACAGCGAAAGGCTCTGGTCTGATTTGTAGCAGACTGTCCAGGCTTTCCCAATTTGGTGCAAAAAGGGAGAAAGTGATTGGCTTGAGAAGGCAGAATCAATGGAAAGAGTTTGTGAATTATTTCTGCCCCTGGGAACTTTCGTCTTTCACTTTTCATCTTCTTCCCCACCCCAACCTCTTTGGGGTATAATGTCCCCCATGCCGCGGTTCCACATCTGCTCTGACCTGGGGTTCCCACCCAGCCTTCATCCAGGACACACTCACCCTGTTTGTGTAAGAGAAAACATTGCCAAAAGCAGCTTATGCCTGAAAATTCAAGAAGACAAATTCTCCCTGAGCCTATTTCCTGGCATTCTCATCTGTTTCCAGTTTGGTGTATATCATCTGAAGGGTCCTTGTTCATCCATTTTGGTTCAAGTCAGTTTAGGAAAAAAAATGCACTTTACGCTGGGCACAGTGACTCATGCCTGTAATCCCAGCACTTTGGGAGGCCGAGGCATATGGATCACTTGAGGTCAGGAGTTTGAGACCAGCCTGGCCAACATGGTGAAACCCCATCTCTACTAAAAATACGAAATTAGCCAGGCATGGTGGGGGGCACCTGAAGCTACCTGAAAGGCTGAGGCAGGAGAATCACTTGAACCCAGAAGGTGGAGGTTGCAGTGAGCCAAGATCACACCACTGCACTCAGCTTGGGTAACAGAGTGAAACTTCGTCTCAAAAAAAAATTTTTCTAAAGAAAGAAGAGAAATGCATTTGGAAAACAATGCAATCAATCTTTGGGGAAAATCCATCTAAAATGCTTCTCTTATTGTTTTTGGGGGGTTTTTTTGTTTTGTTTAGCTTTGGGGTATGCTTTTCTCTTTTCTCATATTTACAGTTTGTTCTTGTGTGGTTCTCCTAGGAAACAGCACTTTCCCAGGCTTGACAAAGAAAAGCCTCAGGGAAATAAACGAGGATATGATGAAATGTATTCAGCCCAAGAAGTAAAAAATTCCTTTCCTTTCTTCCAAGCCTGAGGCTTGTAAGTTGCTTTTATCACACTGGATTTAAGTGTTCTTATATGGAAACAAACACACACAAAAATCTGATGGTAGATCAGCTGGAATTCATCAAAATTATTTGAAGACAAATTGTCATTCAAGACACCAGAATAGACAAGAGAGGAACCTGAGAGCTGTGTTCTGTGAGGGAAAGACCATCATTCTAATTAGCCTGTGACAAAAAAAAACCAAAAAAACAAAAAAAACACCCTTCTCCCAAAAAGTTTATTCATTTTAGCCATGTATACAGGCACTGTCCTAAGCTCAGGGAATACTGGGAAAAACAGAACAAGTTTCTGTCCTTCTAAGACTATATAATAGTGAGAGAAAAACACACAAACCAACAAATAAATCTAAATTTAAAATTTCAGTACCCTGAAGACTTACCCGGCCAGAGCAGCCCAGCATTAAACTGCCTGCCCCAGCCGGGCGCGGTGGCTCGCACCTGTAATCCCAGCACTTTGGGAGGCTGAGGTGAGCAGATCATTTGAGGTCAAGAGTTGGAGACCAGCCTGGCCAACATAGTGAAACCCCGTCTCTACTAAAAATACAAAATTAACCGGGCATGGTGGCTCGCGCCTGTAATCCCAGCTACTCAGGAGGCTGAGGCAAGAGAATCTCTTGAACCTGGGAGGTGGAGGTTGCAGTGAGCTGAGATCACACCACTGCACTTCAGCCTGAGCAATAGAAAGAGACTTGGTCTCAATAAATAATAATAATAATAAATTAAAAACTACCTGCTTATATCTGAGCCAGCTTGTAGTCCCAGCTACTCGGGAGGCGAGGCGGGATGACTGTTTGAGCCCAGGAGTTCAAGATCAGCCTGGGCAACATAGTGAGAACCTGTCTGTACAAAAGATAAAAGGTAAATAAAAATGAAAGATCATGAAAATCAAGGTCACAGGGATGGATCACTCACTGTGAGCTAGGACAGTTGGTGACATGCACTGCTTTTCAGCTACACAATCGACAACCTTGTTTTGCTACTGATTTGAATGGAAATCAGTAGCAAAGTTTTATTTGGTATGACAATGTGCACATACACATACAGTGATAGGATACAAGGGCACTGGTTTCATGTAGAGAGACCACCCCCATCTCTACAAAAAATCAAAAAAAGCTAGGTGTGATGGTAAACACCTGTAGTCCAAGTTACTCAGAAGGCTATTGCCCAGCCTAGGTGACAGGGCAAGACGAAAGAAAGAAAGAGAGAAAGAGAGAAAGAAAGTAAGAAAAGAAAGAAAGAGAAAGAAGAGAAGGAGAGGAAGGAAGGAAGGAAGGAAGGAAGGAAGGAAGGAAGGAAGGAAGGAGAAAGAAAAAGAAAGAAAAGAAAGAAAGAAAGAAAGAAAGAAACCTCTCCATTATACAGAATATATAAACAGCCATTTTTCTTTCTAAACTCTAGTTTTCTTTTAAAGTTAAATGCAATAGACAAGCATGTAGACTCTAGCCCTGATGACCAGGGAAAAATATACAGGTACCAATTCATTGTTTCTGGCACTGCCACCAGGTTTGTCAGAGAAAGGAAAGTACAGAGGACCTAGCCAGGGCCTTGGGGGCGGGGAGGGGAAGGCCAACATAATCAAAAGAACCACCAATTTTATACGCCAGGTTCCAGGCTTTTAGGTGGCTTACCTCTTCTCACCTTGTCACCCATCTTTCATGAAGCCGGGGCATTCTGGAAACGTAGAGGAAAAACTGGAAGGACGCTCTATGATGAGGTCAAACCCATATGCCCAATTTCACACACAGGTCGTGACCTTTTGGGAATCGTAACTTAATATTTTCCTGAATTCTTGATTCTCTTTTTTTTTTTTTTTTTTTTTTTTTTGAGACAGAGTCTTGCTCTGCCGCCCAGGCTGGAGTGCAATGGCATGATCTCATCTGACTGCAACCTTCGCTTCCCAGGTTCAAGTGATTCTCCTGCCTCAGCCTCCTGAGTAGTTGGGATTACAGGTGCACACTACCACGCCTGACTAATTTTTTGTATTTTTAGTAGAGACGAGGTTTCATCATGTTGGTCAGGTTGGTCTTGAACTCCTGACCTCGTGATCTGCCCGCCTCAGCCTCCCAAAGTGCTGGGATTACAGGTATGAGCCACTGCACCTGGCCAAATTCCTGATTCTTAAGTCCTTAATTTTAACTTTAGTTAAATTAACATTCTTTTATCTTCATTACTTTGCCAGGCGTCTGATTTTACAACTCTTCCTCCTACTTATAAACTCTCACTCCCCATCCCCTCACCCTCACTCTGATGCTTTCTTCCCAAGGAAGCCCTGGCACCCCACCCCTTCCTCTCCCTCCCTCTAGTTCAGTACAGTCAGATGCTCCCTTGGACCCTCATTCTGGCTCCCAAGTATCCAGGGGTCATGGGCTTGTGACTCAGATGACTAAACTCGTGCTACCCAAGTACAACGCACACGCCTTTTTTATTTTGCTGAGTAACACGAATCATGGGGTTCTTTCTTATGCAATTAATCACCCTCAAAGACATCATGGACTAGTTTTTTTTTTTTTTTTTTTCCTTAAAAAGACAGTAGTTTTTGTCTAAAGAACAAAATCAAGCAATAGTTCAGACATTGACTACATGTATCTGAGGTGGCAGAACACAGTGGTGTTTACAAAATTCAAGTGCCTTTGCAAAGCATTTTAGATCATCACCGTGTCCACAATAAAGTCATGTTAACATAGCATGAACTGGCTGGGCGCAGTGGCTCACGCCTGTAATCCCAGCACTTTGGGAGGCCGAGGCGGGGGATCATGAGGTCAGGAGATCAAGACCAGCCTGGCTAACACGATGAAACCCCATCTCTTCTAAAAATACAAAAATTAGCCAGGCTTGGTGGTGGGCGCCTGTAGTCCCAGCTACTTGGGAGGCTGAGGCAGGAGAATGGCGTGAACCCGGGAGGCGGAGCTTGCAGTGAGCCAAGAGCATGCCACTGCACTCCAGCGTGGGCGACAGAGTGAGACTCTTGTTTCAAAAAAAAAAAAAAAACACACAGCATGAGCTCTATTCCCATGGCAGCTCCCACTCTAAAGCAAGGCTCTGAACGAGGGAGTTGTCGTGCAACACACAGCTCCCTTAATTTTAATCGACATCCAATCATAACACTAAAAGGTGAAGGCCCATCCCATTTCCATTTTCACCTAAAGAGCAAAGGAAGCGTTTGGGTTGGAGGCTTAGGGAAAGAAAACTATCCAGTAAAACTAACAACCTACGAACCCTCTATGGCTCTTAGATTCAAATATGAGGAATAACAACTCCGCCAATATAAGTCCAAACCCTAAGAGTTACAGGCTGCTCCAAGCTTATCTAACGCCTTGCTCCAGACAAAATTCCCTACGTTGTCCCCAGCAGAGCTGGAGGATGTGTCCTCCCCTTTTAATAAGTATTATTATTGGATGTCACTGGTAGTTGTGTGTTACAAGACAAATTCTCTTCTTCGTAACTTTGCTTTAGAATGCAAGTTGCCTTAGGAATGGAGCGCATGCTATTTGAATAGCGTTGAGCTTGAACATCACCAGCCAAGAAAGGACCTGCTATTTTGCAGGAAGCTCTTCTGGAATCTGCTTCCCTAAAATTTCTAACCACAGAGCCACCCATTGGGCAGTCGTTATTGAAAATGATGGGGAGGCAGCAGGGAGTTATGGATAAGAAATCTGGAGGCAGCCCACCCCGCCCTGGCTCCCAGCCCATCGTTTGACAGCTGTGTAGCCTTGGGTGTTACTTAGCCCCTGGGTGCTTTGGTGTCTGCAGGTGTTAAATACAAAAGGGTGACAATAGTAATAACCCATGAGGTTTTTATACATAGTAAATTATATTATGTATCTAAAGCGCTTAGGCCGGGCACAGTGGTTCACGCCTGTAATCCCAGCACTTTAGGAGGCCGAGGTGGGTGGATCACCTGAGGTCAGGAGTTCGAGACCAGCCTAGCCAACATGGTGAAACCCCATCTCTACTAAAATATAAGAATTAGCCAGGCATGGTGGCAGGCACCTGTAATCCCAGCTACTCAAGAGGCTGAGGCAAGAGAATCGCTTGAACCCGGGAGGCAGAGGTTGCAGTGAGCCAAGATCGCGCCATTGTGCTCCAGCCTGGGTGACAAGAGCAAAACTCCGTCTCAAAAATAAATGAAGCACTTCAAACAGAGCCTGGCACGGAGTGAGCGCCCAGTAAATGTTAGTGATGGTGATGATCATGTCCCTGCAACACCTCCTCCACTCCGGGTTAACTAGCTCCAGTCCCATCAGCCATTCTACATGTCATGAAATACTGAAAATATCTCCTCCGTTAGAAGCTCCTCCATCAGAGTGAGCTGCACAGATGTGGATTTTATGCTCTGATGTAGTACCTCATGGGAACAGCACATGCCTTGACTTGGACTTCACAATTGTGTCAGTGCTGCCTACGATTGCTTTGACTTTCTGGCTGTTGTCTCATCACTGGTCCTTCTCAGTTTTCTAGACACCTCAAACTACCAGGTCTTTTGCGTAAAAACTACTGTCAAACCAAGTCTTTCCAATTTGTATTTATGTAATGTACTTTATGGCATGAATACATTTACATCTATTAAGGTAAATTCTTGGTTTGGGATCTTTATTCCAGCTTATTGCAACATATTTGTATTCTGGTTTTATTATTCAGTCTTTCCTAATTTTGTGTCATGTGCGAAACTTGATAAATGTGCTCTATCTTTATGCAAGTGATTGATGTAAATGTTATCCAAACAGATGCAAAGACACAGCCCTGCGGTGCATCACTAGAGACTTCCATCTAGTAAAGGATCTCTTCTTGAATGTTTGAGTTATGACTCCACCTAACTCTATTGTCATGATCTCTGCTTTTTTCCCTTGTTCATAAAGATATGCTAAAAATTGACACGTGCTTTTTCTCTTTCAATTCCTGGCAGAAAAAAAAAAAAAAGAACTGGCCTGGAAGCATTTCTTCTTAGAGAAAGGTACTAGCTTTACATAATCAGGAAACACGGTGCTAAGCCCCTACAATCATGTCCCAGAGCTCACAGCATGGCTACATGGGCTTGCCAGAGGAGTTTTCTGAATTGAGTTGATATAAACCCAGCAGGATTGACAGATCATCATATGGAAGGGGCTTGCACTAGAAGCAACTGGAACCAGGCAATTTGGTGTGGCACATGTGGCAACGAAATTTCACTAACATGTCATCTTCTTGTCTGCTGAAGACCACGATTGGATTGGACTTGGATTGAATCACTGAGCTCAGGGCAAACATCTTGGCTGAGTCATTACAAGTTATCTGCAGGGCTCTCCAAGGACTACCTCGGCACCTGCTCCCAGAAGCTGCACGGGGAGACAGGGCTCTCCCAGGTGTGGCATTTGCTCCCTGAAGGGAGCCAGAATTCCATGCAAAGAGAAAGAAGGGGTATGGGTGTGGGTTTGGGGCTCATTATGGGCCTCAGGGAAGTTGAAGGAATCAATAACACAAACAAGTGAATAGGAATTCACTGTTGGTTGGGGGCCATGGTGGCTCACACCTGCAATCCCAACAGTTTAAGAGGCCACAGTGGGAGGATTGCTTGAGCCCAGGAGTTCAAGACCAGCCTGTGCAATATAGTGAGACCCCGTCTCTACAAAAAAAAAAAAGTTCAAAAATTAGTCAAGCATGGTGGCGCATGCCTCTAGTCCCAGCAACTCAGGAGGCTGAGCGGGAGGATCGCTTGAGCTCAGAAAATGGAGGCTGCAGTGAGCTGAGATCACACCACTACACTCCAGCCTAGGCGACAGAGCAAGACCCTGTCTTAAAAATAATTAAAATGAAGAATTAACTGTTTACTGGATCCTGAGCTTAAGACTGGCTGAATCTGGTCAACTGTGAGATAAGTTAAAAGATGAATAGAAAATAAAATATCAGGCTGGGCATGGTGGCTCATGCTTGCAGTCCCAGCACTTTGGGAGGCGGAGGCAGGAGGATAGCTTGAGCCCAGCAGTTCAAGACCAGCCTGCACAACATAAGGAGAACCTGTCTCTACAATTTTTTTTAACTAGCATTGTGTGGTGGTGTGCACCTCTGGTCCCAGTCAGTACTCGAAAGGCCGAAGGAGGAAGACCACCTGAGCCCAGGAGGTCGAGGCTGCAGAGAGCCGTGATCGTACCACTGCACTCCAGGCTGGGTGACAGAGCAAGATCCTATCTCAAAAGAAAAAAGAATTACATTTTAAAATTTTTTAATGTTTTTAAAGAAAATCTCAGTAAAGGGGAGCATGTAAGAACTGGATGAAACCTTGAATACATTATGATATGAAACCAAGTCTATCAAAAGATGGTGCTTGAAAACAACAAATGTTACCACCTGACTCAGACTTCTTTATCGTTGTTTTATTTAAAATGTTATTGTCTCTGATTAGAAAATACAGTCATGAGGGCTAAAACTTGAAATGATGTGAAAATGCATCCATTAAGCAGTGTTGCCCCACCACCCTCTCCGTCAGTCCTATCTCATGGTGGTGGGGAAAATGAAGACAGAACTCTTTGCCTTGCTTTGCAATCCCTCCTTTGAAGGCCTTCTGCCCCAGGAAGCCAACGTTCATTTGATGTGGAAGAGGGACCTGTGTTTAACCAGAAGCTGTCCTCCCCTCGATCCCCTTCCCATGGCTTACACGCCGAAGGGAGAGGAGATGACCAGAGGAGAAATCAGGGGAAGAAAAGGCAATGGGGGAGGCAAAGGGAAAGGAGAGGAACACTTAAAATATACAGTGACATTTGAGTAGGATTCTCTACTCCAAGACTTCTCTGGGAAAAGTGTCCAAAACTGAGCACACAGGTGCTGATGGTAGAAACAACACAGAACCAAAACCCTGATCTAGTTGCATTAACTCCATTAGGCCTGAGTTCCTCTGTAAAATGAAGACTGTGGAGGCACCAACTGGAGGATTTCTGTGACCTTCTCAAACTCTAAAATTTTTGTCACTGGACTGTTCCACTTTGAAGGGTCAAGAAAGAAATCTGGAGGTTGCAGAAGTCAGAGTCAGGCACACACACGCAAATCTAGCAGCATCCTTGGAACATCCTGAAGTTAAAAAAGGCACAGCACTGTCTGCCCTGGATAGAAGGAATTCCAGAAAACAGCACGAGGTTGGGTCACAGAATTTCCAAAGAGGGCAATCTACAAACTGGGGGTTGATTTCCCGGTTCCTGGATCTTAGCAGTCAACACTCCAGAAGGGTTTTTTTTTTTCTGGAGCTGCCACCTCCAATTCTGAAATAATCCCATGTTTCAGATTGGGGCCGGGAACAGCGGCAAACCTGCAGACCCTGGCGGCAACAGCAGGGCAAGGAAGGGAAAGGTCAGCTGGGCACAGTCCAGTTCTCAGCAGTAATGACAGGTCTAGAAATGAAGGAAGGAAGCTCAGAATGAATGCACGGGGGAAATGGGTTTTGCTGATGCATTTCCAGGGCCGGGCCGTACTCTTTGTTTTGGCACACTGTTCCTGACAAACAGCCAGTGTTCTCTACACATAAATACTAGTCGACGTTAACAACAACAGCATATGAGACCGTTCTCCATAAAGATGCCAGATTGCATGCAAATAGACTGGAAATACCTTGGAGGGTTTCACAAAAATAAGACAAAGGGCAAAGGAACTCTGCCAAAGGAGATGGAGAGCAATTCTTTAAAGATAGTAGGAGGCAGGAAGCAAAGAGCTCATAAATACAAGCCTCTTAAAATGGGACGCATTTACCTCGCGCCTACTGGGTGTCTGCAGCTCAGCTTGGTGCCCCACACAGGAAAGCGGCTTTAAGAGGCTGCCTTTGCAAGGCTCCGAGGCCCCGAAGGTTGATGCCTGGAGTGTCAGCGCCATCTAGTGGAAACATGGGGTATGGTCGCTTTGGACAGCCTCAGTCTAAAATGAGAGGCAGAGACAAACGGTCTATTTCGCATCTCACTATGAAAGATGAGAGAAAGGCTGTTGAGTTTTATTTCATCATCGCCCGTTTAGGTCAAAGAGATGCCACTTTGGCTCCCAGCCATCAATCAACTGGTAATAACCAAGGACCAGGCTGGACTCCATTTGCACATTCCATTTCAGCCCAGGTAGGGATGGAGACAATAACGGCTTCGGAATCTTCTTCTCCAGTTTGATTCTCAGATGCCAAAGCCTCCAGGCCATGAGCGGTCCCTACTTAAACAGAATAGCAATCCTTTGGTACCCTCTCCAAAGAAAAGAAAGAGTAAAAAAAATAATTTTTATAAAGAGCTTATTTATGTGCAGAAGGTGTGAGACCTGAAGATGAGTTAACATCCACAGCAGGGGGAGGAGGGGTGACAGGTACTGCTCAAATGAGCACCAACCTTCGGCCACCTGGCAAGAACAGGCATTCAGTGCAGGGCTGGCCTGCTTGTGCGGGCTCCAGAGACCACTGTGTTTCTTAGAAGGGAAACAATGGGGCAGGGCACGGTGGCTCATGCCCGTAATCCCAGCACTTTCAGAAGCCAAGGGAGGTGGATTAGGAGGTTTGGAGTTCGAGACCAGCCTGGCCCATATAGTGAAACCCTGTCTCTACTAAAAATACAAAAATTAGCCGAGCATGATGGAGGAGGAGGAGGAGGAGGAGGAGGAGGAGGGCGGGGCGGGGAGAAGGAGAATAAGGAGGAAGAGGAGAGGGGGAGGAGAAAGGAAGAAGGAAGAAGGAGAAACAACAGTCCAGAGATGATACCATTTCTGGGGAAAGAGGTTGACTTGAGGAAGGCAGTCATGGGGATAAAAGCTCCCACAGATCCTTTTCCCTAAAAAGAAAGCAGGCCGGGTGCAGTAGCTCACACCTGTAATCCCAGCACTTGTGGGAGGCCAAAGCAGGAGAATCTCTTGAGTTCAAGACCAACCTGGGCGACACAGTAAGACCCCCAACTCTACAAAAAATATATTTTTTGTGTTTGGTTTTCAAGAAGTGATTCAAATTGCTGCTCAGATTTTAAAACTTACTGTAACTATCAGTGTAAAGACCCATGCCTGGATCCTGTTTCATTTTTATACCAACTTGGTAAAAATGCTGTTCTTGACACCCTGTCCTCCCTATCCTCCCTCAAACCACATGTGATCTCTGAAAAAATAAAATTAGCCGAGTGTGATGGTGCATGTCTGTGGTCCCAGCTGCTCAGGAGACTGAGGCAGGAGAATCACCGGAGCACAGGAGGTTGAGGCTGCAGTGAGCTATGACTGTGCCACCACACTCCAACCTGGGCCATAGAGCTAGACCCTGTCTCAAAAAAACGCCAATCCAGAGTATTTTGTGATTTTACCTTTTACTACTCCTCCCTTGCTTTGTTGGTAGTATGAAGACCAGAGAAGGAAAGAAAAGATGAAAGGGAAGCTGGGCACGGTGATTCCCGCCTGTAATTCCAGCACTTTGGGAGGCCGAGGTGGGAGGATCACTTAAGATCAGGAGTTCAAGACCAGCCTGGCCAACACGGTGAAACCTCATCTCTACTAAAATACAAAATTTAGCCAGGCGTGGTGGCGCACTCCTGTAATCCCAGCTACTCAGAAGGCTGAGGCACGAAAATCGCTTGAACCTGGGAGGCGGAGGCTGCAGTGAGCCGAGATCATGCCACTGCACTCCAGCCTGGGCGACAGAGTGAGACTCTATCTCAAAAAAAAAAGAAAGAAAGAAAGAAAGAAAGTGGGGAGGGAATATGCATTTCTTGAGTCCCTAGCCTATGATAGATAATATATGTGAAACCACATTGCTTTCTTCTCACAACAAACCTCATTAGGTCACACCTCCTGGGAAAGACCAGAC
Source organism: Papio anubis (assembly GCF_008728515.1). Classification (NCBI taxonomy): domain Eukaryota; kingdom Metazoa; phylum Chordata; class Mammalia; order Primates; family Cercopithecidae; genus Papio; species Papio anubis. Next base: position 12,405,247 of record NC_044984.1, on the reverse strand, counting down.
GGATCTGTGTCACTATGTGGCCTTCCCCCTTTTCAGTACAAAGCTAGGCTAATCTTAGTGCAAACCCTACCAACCAAACCTTTGTGGCATATAAACATCCCTAACTCAGCACATCATCCGTTCACCTCCACCTCCCTCGCCTCTGCCTCACTCTGGTTTTTCCTTTTGATGAAAAGCAGAGCGTCAGGCTCTTAGGAAGTAACTCCCTGACTTAGCTACACATTTTTACACGTCACTCAGTTTCTGTGTAGAGGGATTATGTTTTTTCCATAACCAAAGAGAGATTTCCTATTGTTCTGCCCTACCGAGCTGTTTCTCGGATTAAGTCAATTATCATGGTTAAGTATCATGTCTTTGCCGAGAGACATTTGTGAACTAATTCTGTCAAATAGGGGATCTGGATTTGTCCTCTCCCACAATTAGACCTTGGGTGAAACATGAAACCGGCTTTGAGCTCCCCTCCCTGCCTTTCCTGGGCTGCCAAACCCCAAGCCAAGGTTGCCACTCCTCTGCCTTGCTGGAGTAAAACCTCAGGCCCCATGACGATCCTGGCTCTCTCACCAATGACAACCTCAAAAATTAGGGGAAACACACTTGTTTTAGAGGCAACAGGACAGACACATGAAGAAGGGTCAAGTACAAAGCCAAAGGAAGTGAACTTGAACTTCAGCTCCAACATGAAGCTCGCAGGGCAGCCCGTGTTCTCTCCCCCAGCGTCTAATGCTCACTACTGGTAACTGCTGCCACCACCGTGAAAGAGTGGCCACCACATCTTTATTGCATACTCAGGTGAATAACTTATTACACAATGAACACTCCTCTGTTAGGAGACCACGCCCTCTTACAGAATGCAGCTGTGAATGCAGTAAATCTATTTACAGAGGCTGGGGTGCAAGACAGAGAAGTAGCCCCAGGAATTTAGAGTAAGAATGATCTGCAAATTCTCCTGACAAGGAGCAACTGGACCTGTGCCAGTGAGGTCTGAAAGAATCCCTGGCAGAGCGTAGGGGGAGATTCGATCTGGGAATTGACAGCAAGTTTGGGGACGGTGCAAGAAGAGAGGGGTGACCTGTGAATTGGTGCTGGGGAGCTGCTGAGGCCCAATGTGGGGCAGCACCAGAGAGATGAGTACATGTAGGGTGATCTTTTAGCCTTGCCTACCCAGGCAAGAAGGGTTGGGGAGCGGGGGTGCCAGCAAGTTGGTTCCAGTGTAGATTCAGGCCAGTGGGTTGAGAGACAGGCCTGTGCTGTTTTTGTTCAGATGTGCAGGTCTGCTCTGGGCCAAGCAATCCTCACAAAAGCCACTGTGACTTAGAGGAGCAGGCCCCTAGAGCTGTGTGAGCCAACGTGCGCTCAGATGACCAGACCTTTAGTCCATGGAAAGTAACAGCAAGAGTAAGGGTCTAGGCCGGGAGCTGTGGCTCATGCCTATAGTCCCAGCACTTTGGGAGGCGGAGATGGGAGGACTGCTTGAGCACGGGAGGTCAAGGCTGCAGTGGGCTGTGATCACACCACTGCACTCAAGCCTGGGTGACAGAGCAAGATCCTGTTTCAAAAAACAAACAAAAAGAGTAAGGGTCTAAACTTGAGTTGCCTGAGACTCCCACTTAAAAGAAGTATCCTAAGGATGAGAAAAAAAAAAAAAAAACACCACAGGCCGCTAAGAACTGGAGTCGTGTTAGTCCACATCAGCCCCAGCATGGAAGAATTGTGGTTGACGTGGGAGGGAGGCAAGCTCTTCCCGTAGCGTCTTGTACAGTTTTCTCAGAAGACTCAAGATTTCGCCCACATCCCTTTGAGCTCCCGCTGGATCTGCCGCCCAGCTGTGTTTGTCCCAGTCTTCAGGACAGAGTTAGCTGCCCTCTTTCTTTCCTCCGTAGTCATTGTAAGGGCTCGGCCAAGCGTGGGCTCGTGGGATGGAGAATTCCTTTTGGGGAGGCTGGTTATGAAAAAGAAACAATCATATCGTGAAACCCACTCCAGTTCCTGCCATCTCAACAGGTCTCCAGTCTGGGCAGGAGTCTCAATTCCTTCCCCTTCTCCCAGGCCTCCCACCCCCAAGTCCTCTCTATGCCAAGCTCTCCTTCTTCCCCACTAACCCCATGAGGCCAATTAGAGGAAAGAAGACCCATCATTCCTTCAAGTGGCCATCTAGGGGCCATCAGAATGGCAATATCGCCTGTTTCCAAAGGATCAGTGTTCCTGAGGGGCTAATGCCTTTGATGAAGAGGGAGAAAAAAAAATCACGTACCTGCAGCTGGAAATGTGTGGAATAGGGGGCATAGAGCGTGTCCCCTGTCTCTTCAAAACCTGAAACAGAGGGAGAGGAGAAATGAAAGCACTGGGGCCCCCACCTGTGTTCACCCCGTTGTATCACTGATCACAATGTGACATCTTGCCCATTTAACTGCCTATCTCTCCAGCAGACCTTAAGTTTCTTGCAGGGAGAGAGACTAGGTCCCCAAGCCTAGGACCAGGCACAAAGCAAACACAATAGTGGTTGAATGAATGAATAACTATAATGACTAGGGACACCCTTTTTCAGAACTTCACCAGAGCCCCACCTCATCCTAGGACCATTTCAAAAGCACATTTGAAAATGAACCGGGCACGGTGGCTCTCATGCCTGTAATCCCAGCACTTTGGGAGACCGAAGCAGGCAGATCACAAAGTCAGGAGATCGAGAACATCCTGGCTAACGCGGTGAAACTCTGTCTCTACTAAAAATACAAAAAATTAAGCCGGGCGTGGTGGCTCATGCCTGTAATCCCAGCACTTTCGGAGGCCGAGGCAGATGGATCACGAGGTCAGGAGATCAAGACCATCCTGGCCAACATGGTGAAACCCCATCTCTACTAAAAATACAAAAAATTATCCGGGCGTGGTGGTGGGAGACTGTAGTCCCAGCTACTTGGGAGGCTGAGGTAGGAGAATTGCATGAACCCAGGAGGCGGAGCTTGCAGTGAGTAGAGATCGCACCACTGCACTCCAGCCTGGGCGACACAACAAGACTCCGTCTCAAAAAAAAAAAAAGAAAAGAAAAGAAAAGTCATAAAAACCAGTCATTTCAGATATAAATCTGGCCGGGGTGTACCTACAGTGAATCTCACTGGGGATTTACCTATTTCCTTAACTGCCTGACAAGGAAAATATGTACATATTTGTATCATTTTCTTTGGGAAGAGGCAGGATTGATGAGCAACTGTTTTCTGTGTATTTGGGGAAAATCAGAGGCTTGGGAAAGAAGGATAAACACATGCAATCATCATGAATGCAATTCAAAGCAATTCGTTTATTTCCCACCAAATTTACCTGCCCAATTTGCTGAGTAAACACTTAAACACCTTTATGTAAGAGATCGTGAAGCACATAAGGATTAACCAGAATGATCCGTCCTTGCAGCTGACGCTGGAGAGTGAGGAACATATGACAGGCCCATAAATAACAATGCAATGAGACAGACACTGATAAGAGCATTTCAAAGTCCTACAGATGCACAGGGTGGAATGAGTACCAGGGGTAACTGGGGAACGCCTGATCCTGGAGAAGGGCAGAAGAGGGAGACAGCTACGCCAGGCAGAGGACAGACACACCTGGAGCACGGGCACAGGCAGGAAAGCGCGGTGACTTGGTTTATCTGGACTGAGAGGAAAGCTTCAGAGGTTGTTGGTTCCAACTGTGGAAGGGCTCAGGAAGGATTTGATGGGATGGGGTGGATCATGGGACCCAGGGAGGAAAGTGAGCAGCAAAGCATGGAGGCCAGAGCAGCATTTTAAGGGAGAAAGCTGACAGTGGTCCATAAAATGAAGGAAGGAAGGAAGACTCATCAGTGAATGAGAACAGGAAGTCCAGGAGTGAGGTGATGGAGTGAAGCCACGGAACAGACAGGAGGGGCTGGGTGGTTCAATAACCTCCCTTCAGACTTCCAAGTGCCCTAGAAAGGGACCACAGTTGCAGTGAGTAGCACCAGGAAGTTCCACACCTCAGGCTTAAGAGCAAAGGAAAGACCTATTTTTAGCTGGCGCTAAGAACGTGGCCTTGGAGGTTCCTCATTCCTATCCCAAAACCACCCACTCCCTGTGATTAGACTTAAAGGTCAGGGTAACCCTGGAGACCAATGATTAGGTCCCTATGAGCAGGGGCACTTTCTGGCCATCAGTTTAGCCTCTTTTGCTTATGAAAACAACACGAGAATATCTGGCTTCTCACAACTCCAGACAAGAGCAAAATCATTTGATTCTTTTTTTTTTTTTTTTTTTTTTAATAGAGATGAGGTCTTGCTATTTTGCCCAAGTTGGTCTCAAACTTCTGGGCTCAAGCAATCCTCCCACCTCAGCCTCCCAGGGTGCTAGGATTACAGGCGTGAGCCACCATGCCTGGCCTGAATCATTTGATTCTTGTATGTCAGCTATGATCTGTTCCTTCCCATGGGCCCAGAAGCACACACAAAAAAATGTGGCTCTTTGCACTAAACCAGAATCCTTACCAATTTTAAGGAGACTTCCTGCTGGTTTGTGATAAAAGGGCTTTCTCCCTTCTCTGCTCTGTGATCACTGCAGGAAATCATGGCTTGGTTTCATGCACTGAAATCTACAAAGGCTCTACATTTCTGGAAGGAATGCCTCGTTATCTTTTACAAAAAACACAATCTCACCTACTTATTGCTGGGAATTTGTCTCGTTATCCCTTTTCTATTTCTTTGCTGCATCTTATTTTGATGCACAGAAAGCTCTGAGGTGTTCTGCCCCACAGGAAATTACACCACAAGGAAGGGGAAGTGAGGAGGGCTCTCCCCTGTCTACACCAATTGTACAAAGTACTCAGTAAAGATCCAGAGGCCAGCTTCTTGTTCTACTTGTCTCTAACAGGCTGGATGATTTTAAGAAAGATCTGAGCCTTAAGGAACTTACCTAGTCTATCAAGAGTATAATCTGGAAAATCTTGCATGTTCCTTACAGTTAGAACATCCTATGATTCTCCCCCACCTTTCTACAAGGGATTCTCTGCCTAGCCAGGCTGTGTCTGTACCTTGAGTGATTTCCTCTTGAGAGTAGGCTCTGTTCTCCACACCATAGCTCTTCTTCATGAGTTGAGGTTTACAGAAAGAATCCTCAACAGGATAATCCATGGGGTTTCGTTGCTTTGTGAGCAGCCAAAACTCAGGACTAACATAAGCCAACAGGAAGACCCAGCCATTGGCAGCCAAGGCAGAGCTGAGGATGGTGTCATCCCACCTGCGGTCAAAGTCAGGAAGCATGAGCAGGGTGATCCAGGCCACCCAGATGGCAATGGAGAGGAGCATCGTGAGGTAGATGTGGGCCCCATGTCTCTTCCAGCCCGTGAAGGAACCACAGAAGGCGAAGGAGGACATGAGGAAGGTCAGCGCCATCAAGAAGAGGACGTAGATGAGCAGGAGGACAAAGTCTTCGTTGCGACGAGGAGCGGAAAGCTCAGAAAAGACATTGACGTTGGTCCTATTCATGGTCAGGACAATATATTCAATAGCAATGACATCCTGGACGAGGCTGAAGCCCACGGCGAGACCCAGAATCACCAACAGGGAGAGGGGCTTCCTCCCCCGGACGAGCTGGGTCAGATTGAGAGCATGAGCCAGCAGGCAGGAGAAGCAGATGGAGAAGAGGATCCCAAAGAGGAAGAAGCGTGTGGGCCCCGTGCTTCCGTCCAGTCTGATGATGAAGGCGAAGGTGAGGCCAAAGATGCCCAGCACACCCAGGAGGAAGAAAAACTGAGTTGGGATCATTTTTCGCCTGTTGGAGTCCTGCACCTTGCAGACGAGGAGTGGGAGAGCAAGCATGAAGGCCACCGAGGTCACAACCCCGGCTGCGGCCAGCGTTTCTAGGACGATGCCCCAAGCTTCAGCCTTATCACAAAGTCTGTGGTACCTGGATATCAGGCCACTGCGGCAACCATCAGGGACTGTTGTAGCCATTCTGGACCTGCAGAAAAGGAATGTTGGTGTGGGGAGAAGGTGGTGAGTCTCCTAACACAGTCCTCAGACATAGAAGACTAAAAAAGAATTAGGAAACCAATTTTGCATGTTTAGCCAGGGTTTTGACTTTGAGCTTACTACATTAAGTAAAGCTACTAACTTTCCCCTATCTCCTGTAGTAAATTCTAAAACCTGTTGAAGAACAGGAAGAAATCTCATGTGTCCCTTCCCCCAGTTGAATTATCTTAATAGTTACCTTAAAGCCAGAGAACCTGAACACTCTGAAGAGGTATCCTCTTAAAGCTTAATTTCAAAAACTCTACAGGCTGACGCAAGCTGGCTCATGCTACTATAATCCCAGCACCTCGGGAGGCTGAGGAAACGGGATCATTTGCTCTCAGAAGTTTGAGACCAGACTGGGCAACGTAACAAGACTCCATCTTTATATGAAAAATTAGGGCCGGGATGGCCCGCCTGTAATCCCAGCACCTCAGAGGCCAGACCATGGATCAAGCGTAGGCTGTGAGGATCGAGACCATCCTGGCTAACAATGGAAATCCCTGGCTCTCACAAAAATAAGCAAAAACTAGCTGGCGAGGCGGGCGTGGCCTGCAGTCCCAGCCACTCTCGAGGCTGAGGCAGGAGAATGGCTGAACCTCGAGGGTGAGCTTGCAGTGAGCCAGATCCGCCACCGCACTCCAGCCTGGGCGACAGAGCAAGACCTCACCTCAAAAAAAAGAAGAAAAAATTAGCTGGGCATGGTAAGACGCGACTCGTAGTCCTGTAGCCACTAAAAGGCTGAGGTGGGAAGACCGCTGAGCCTGTGGAGTTCAAGGATGATGCAGTGAGTAATGATGATATCACCGCACCCCAGCCTGGGCAACAGAGCAAGACCCTGTCTCTTGAAATATATATATATATATATATATATATATATATATATAGTAGAGATGTTAAGCAAATACCTGCCAGGATCCTGATATTTTTTTGCTAGTGTTTTCTTAGGAATTAGTGAACATGGAACTATCTAAGCCTGAAGTTAACACTTTAATCATAATTTTGTTCTACCTGGGCCCCTGGATCCAGTTATTTGTAAGCATCCTAGTCTCCTGCCAGAGTCATCTGGATGTATCTTTCTTTTTTTTGAGATGGAGTCTTGCTCTGTCACCCAGGCTGGAGTGCAGTGGCACAATCTCGCCTCACTGCAAGCCCGGCCCCAGGTTCAAGTGATTCTCCTGTTCTCAGCCTCCCGAGGGAGCTGGTACTATTTTCTACTCACTCACGCCTGCTAATCTTTTTTTTTTTTTTTTTTTTTTGTATTTTTAGTGAGATGGGGTTTCACTCCGTGGCTCCTAGGATGGTTCCTGAATGGTAGATTTTTCTACAGAAGGCTGGGCATTCCGTCTCCTGGGTTCAAGCAATTCTCCTGCCTCAGCCTCCTGAGTAGCTGGGATTATAGGCATGCGCCACGACATCCAGCTAATTTTGTATTTTTAGTAGAGACGGGGTTTCTGCATGTTGGCCAGGCTGGTCTTAAACCCCCGACCTCAGGTGATCCACCCGCCTCGGCCTCCCAAAGTGCTGGGATTACAGGTGGGAGCCACCGCGCCCGCCTCCTCCTTAAGATGTATAAAGATGGCTCCATTGGCCGGGCGCGGTGGCTCAAGCCTGTAATCCCAGCACTTTGGGAGGCCGAGACGGGCGGATCACGAGGTCAGGAGATCGAGACCATCCTGGCTAACACGGTGAAACTCCGTCTCTACTAAAAAATACAAAAAACTAGCCGGGCGAGGTGGCGGGCGCCTGTAGTCCCAGCTACTCGGGAGGCTGAGGCAGGAGAATGGCGTGAACCCGGGAGGCGGAGCTTGCAGTGAGCCCAGACCCCCAGCCTGGGCGCCAGACCGAGAGCCCGCGCCACACACAAAAAAAAAAAAAAAAGATGGCTCCATTAATTCCAAAAAGTTATGAAAGGGGTCTCGTCTGTCATAACCAGCTCTAAATTGGCTACCTGTAAAGAGGAAAGTCCTGGATAGCACATAAACAGCAGGTAATCAAACAAAAAATAATCTTCATAGCTAACATGCTCATTTTTAGTATGGCTCCAATTTTTACTCCTTTTTTGGGGGGGTGGGGGGAACAGAGCCTCGCTCTGTCACCCAGGCTGGAGTGCAGTGGCACGATCTCAACTCACTGCAACCTCCACCTCCTGGGCTCAAGCCATCCTCCCCCGACCTCAGCCTCCTGAGTAGCTGGGACTACAGGCATGCGCCACCACACCCAGCTAATTTTTGTGTTTTTTTTGTAGAGATGGGGTTTCACCATGTTACCCAGGCTGGTCTCAAATTCCGGGGCTCAAGCAATCCTCCTGCCTCGGCCTCCCAAAGTGCTGGGATTACAGGTGTTGAGTCACCCCGCCCAGCCTCGAATTTTGACTTCTCATCACTCTATGTATACATTACTTACTTCATTTCATAGCAACCCTATGAGGTAAAACTATTATCCCTATTTTACAGATGAGGAAACTGAGGCAGAGAGAAGT